>NC_052490.1:1639250-1777199 GCF_009730915.1 Dioscorea cayenensis subsp. rotundata
GATGTTTATTGTGAGTTCCAACCTTGAATGCTTGATTGAATGAACATTTCCCTTAGAGTGACACTAGGGTTGACAGTTCTTGTTGGTAACCTTGTGAGTGGTGACACATCATGAGCGTTAGAACAAAAGCTAGGTTGGAGAGGGTTGAGAGGGTGAGTCGGAGGCACGGGGGTGTCCCTTTACACTCGACATGATAAAATTCTACCTCCGTTCCTCGAGTTCTTTGCGGCCATAATAGAGTGAATGGTCTAAAAGGGATGAACCTCCAGTGAGGGGCTTAGTTGTGCGTGCAATAGAGTGAGCGTTGAGGGTGATCTTAGTATCTATGAGCTTAAATGTGGTTGGGACCTTCCACTGGACCAAGGGTTGGAGTCTATAATTAGGAAAAGATTTGTCACTTGGAATCCCTAGATCTCATTGCGACTCTGTCGAGTGCGAGGTGTTGAGATTGTTTGATTTCTCCTCACAGGGACATGTGTAGAGTTAGGCATAGTTGACCATAGATTTGGGACTATGTAATTAAGGATTTGCACGACTCACTATTACATTTATTAGAAAGCATAATGAGGGTTCTTGCACTTGAAATAATTATCCGAGTGAGACGTTATCCAGTACCCCATCTTTATCGATTGCTTACCCCCCTTCTCTAGCTTTTGCTCTCTTACTTGTTGCTTTTTATTGTTGAGAATTGAATCATTGTCACAATTATCACTATTGATCTTCCACATAGCTAAGAATCGAATGAAGTGTCTTTACTCCCTATTCCTGTGGATTCGAGCCCGCTCATCAGGGATTATTACTTCGATAAACCCGTGCGCTTGCGTGATATCGCATAGGGACCTTATCAAGTTTTTGGCGCGTTCGAGAATGGGCATTTAGAGATACTTTGCACTTTGTTTTTCTTAGTTATTTCAAACCACATTCTATTTCATATCTTCTTATTCTATCATCGTTCTAATTTTTCTTTTTTCTTTCTTTTTGAGTGCGAGCTCCGGGTTATGACCCGAGGGATTACTTTCAATATTGATTGAAGCTAGACACTGAGCTTGAACATACACTCGAGAAGAAATGGGGAAAAGAACCTATGCAAGAAACAACCTAATCCGAGCTAATTTGGAAGTTGAAGGATCGAAATCATGGCGAGCGAGAATGAGCAATGGCGAACACTATACGATTATGCCGGACCTTGATATTGAGGACCTGTCCAGTATTGTCGTCCCGTTCTAGCTCGAACTTTGAGCTAAAAGGCGGCATTCATCCATATCTTTGCTGATCCGCTACAATTCAGCGGTTTGGCAGTGAGGATCAAGCGGTCACATAGAGAGCTTTTCTCGAGGTGTGCGATATGTTGAAAGATAAATGGGGTGATGGATGATGCCATCAAATTGAGAAACCTTCCCATTTTCCTTAAAGGGTGAGAGCAAAGCGGTGGCTACACTCATTACCTAGGGCATCAATCACTATATGGGAGGAGATGGTAGAAGCTTTTTCTAGCCAGTTATTTCCTTCCCATAAAATCGAGCAAAAGCTTAGGAATGAGATCTCATCCTTTGTTCGGTTGGAGATTGGAGTCTCTATTCGAGACATGGGGAAAGGTTCAAGGGCTCTACGAAAAAGTGTCCATAACACGGTTCCGGAGTGGATGATATTTCAAACCTTCTACAATGGTTTGAACCCGAGTACAATTCAACTCTTGGATCGCGGCGAGGAGGTACCTTAGGGTAGCAAAACCCCCAGAATCGTCAATTAATTGAGGAAAGTGGGATTAAATAGCTACCAATGGAATGCTAGTGAGAAGAACAAGGTGGCCGATCTCCATGAAATTGATGCGTGTAACTTCATTGGCGGCCCAAGTGAGAGTCAAAGGTAGAAGCTAGATCTCATGGCTTGAATAGAGTTCTTGACCATGACCAATTGCACGGATGTGGTGGAGGACATGCTCCCTCCGATTGCTCGATCGTTATTGGTGTTGTTCGTCGGGTTGAGAACATTGACTTTGTAGAGTATGACATGAGACCTCAAGGGAATCCATCTGACAATACCTACGAATTCGAGGTTGGAAGAATCATCCCAACTTTTCATGGAGTAATCAAGGACTACAAAGGCCATGGAGCCATCGGGTTTCCATCAACAACAACAAGCTCCTCAAGTGGAAAGGGATTGGATCTCGGGGTCTTGGAAACCCGAGATAGCGAGTTTAGAGAAGCACTTGGCTGAGATTTGTTCAATGCTGCAAATACAAGGTTTGAATCAATCTGAGGCTACACTTCAGTAACCACACGCCTCTTTGCATAACCTTGAGAAATCGGGTGGGGCAAATTGCGAGAGTCTCTTTCCGAAAGGCCACATGGAGTTTACCAAGCAACAGGAAACCAACCCTAGAGAGCATGTGAAGGAGATCACTTTGAGAAGTGCTCTAGATTGAAGAATGACCAAGGGGATGAATAGTATAAGAAGTTTCTGAGTTTATTCAAGCAACTCCACATCAACATTCCTTTTGTAGAGGCATTAGCTCAAATGCCTAAGTATCGCTGAAAATTCATGAAAGACTTGGCGACCAGCAAGGAAATTGGATGAGAGCCTTGAGTGGTGCTAGATGCTTCATGTTCGATGGTGTTGCAAAAGAATATGCGAACAAGAAGAAAAGACTAGGGAAGCTTCATCATTCAGTGTAACATCGGCAACTTAGGGGAAATGGAATTGGCGGACTCGAGGGGGCAAAGTATCAACGTCATACCATACACTTTCTTCCAAAAGCTAGGCTTGGGAGAGCCTAGACCTACTCGGATGACTTTACAATTGGCGGACGAGCGGTGCGACATCAGAGAAAGCATCATTGAAGGCGATGCTTGTCAAGGTGGACAAGTACATTTTTCCGGTTGACTTTGTAGTGCTAGATGTCGATGAGGATGAAGATGTACCCTTGATACTCGGGAGACCGTTTTTTGCGTACTTCAAAGCATTGATTGACATGGACGGCGGAGGCTCACATTGAGAGTTGGAGCGACAAGCTCACAGACCGCCTTGCTAGAAGCCATCCGGCATTCTCTTGATTTTGATGACACTTTGTATTTTCTAGACACTACCGATGAGCTTGTTGATGAATACATCTTTGGAAATGTTCAATCCGGATCCATATGAAGGTTTGTTTGACCAAGAGGAAGAGCAATGAAGAAGTAATGATGCTTGGATCGACTAAAGAAGTAACATCTACCCGGGGATATTGAAGAAGGTGCTCGAAAAAAATGAAGAGGGCTAGGAGGCATACGAAAATGCTCCAAAGGCTGTTGGAGATGTACATGAACCAAGAAAGTTGGATGAACCATTGCTAGGTGGTCCGAAGCCCGATAGTACACCCTCTACTCTCAGGAGACATTGCTCATCATGCTTTCAAGTCATGGGTAAGAGGGCAACCTTCATTCATGAACCCCCGTGAGGTAAGAAAGATCGTCAAGCTTAGTGACATTAAACAAAGCGCTTCTTGGGAGGCAACCCAAGTGTTCTTGTTTTTCGTATTTGTTAGTTTAGTTTGTTTACATGAATAAAAGCTGTAAGTGTTAGTGTTTTAATGTTTAGATGCTTACTGCTGTGATTTTTGTTGTGGTGTTTAAAACTTATCATGTGTTTTATGAAGAATGGGTGAGAGTTTGGTGCGTTTTGAGTTCTAGTTCATGTTTTTATCATGGTAAATTTTTGCATAATAAATGGGGCTACGAGTGTGTAAACATGTTCGAGAGAATTTATGCGAGACTGTAGATTTTTGTAAGTCATCTGAGAGAAAACACAGGGGTTGTGGAATTTCCTGCGCCCGTGGGTGTATATGCTGACTCATCGAGAGAAGGCACGGGCGTGTGAGCGCACATGGATAACCATCACGAACATCGCGCAGTCGTGGGAAATTTCCCGCAGGCGTGTGAAGTCCCTGAGTTGGGCGGATTTTTCAGGGAGCACTGCAGGCGTGGACTCGCCCACAGGGCGACTGCTGTGAGACCTCACCGCAGGCGTGGGTATTTTTCCGATGCGCTGTGTCGAGACTCTGCGAGTTGTTCCCTCCATCACGAGAGACACGAGGCGTGCGGTGCCCTCAGTGAGTTAGACATGTGAATGTCACGCCCGTGTGGAATTTTCATGCAGGCGTGTGGAAGGCGTGATATTTTTTCTCGGATGTCGGGGAAGCCCGCAGGGCGTGCGTCTACGTGGGTCGAGGGCGCAGGCGTGGGTATTTTCCGCTGCGCCCGTGTGAGATCGTTCTTAGCTAGTGAGAGTTTTTCCCGAGAGCGCACAGGGGCGTGCATACGCCCCTGTGAGGCTCTTGAAGTGAGGCGCTGCAGGCGTGGGGAATTTCCACACACCCGTGTGGATGCACTGAGCCATAAAAGTCGTGAGTTACATTTTAAAAGAGGATGGTTCCTCTCCCTCATCACGACTCCTTTTTGCACGAAAAACACACTCACGGTATTTTTACGATTTGAGTGCCAATTTGGTTGGATTTTAGCGCAGTTTTCCGGCCGATTCTTCATTTTTTCACTCCATCTCATCGGTAAGCCCTTTTTATCATCTTCCTTGCAAATTCATGGTTTCAATCGATTAATCTGGTTAATAATGTTTCGTTTCTTCAATTGGAAAATGATTTATACTTAGAACGAAGTTAGAAGTATTATTAAGTTGTATTTTTGGATTGTTGAAGCGTGGCCGTGTGGTTTTCACGCCCCGTGGATCCACACGGGCATGCATAAATTCCACACGACCATGTGGATTTCTGCAGCATTGTTTTATCAACTTGTTTGATCAATTTCGTTTAAATTTTTGCGGATCATGGCACCTAGGTCAAAAAAGCAAGCTGATAAGAGGCCATGTTAGTCATCTCTGAGCGAGAGGGATGCGTTTTGCGATTCCGAACATCGGGTCAGCTATGAGCATTTAGTCGAGACTCCATTTTGAATGAGACTCGATTCACGGACACGACTATCTTTGCGAGGATCTTGGCGAGGGGGATGAGTTTTGCCGAGTGAGATCGAGGATCTCGTTTCGAGATGATGGTTGGCGGCGATTGTTGATGATTAGAGAGCCGACCATCCAGAGTTTGCATTGGAGGTGTTATCCTCATTCAAGTTTGATAGATCGTATGCAGAGCTTGACGGTGTGGACACCATTCGAGTTCGAGTATTTGGACCCCACCATGAAAGCTTGAGCATTACAGCGGTTTTCGATACTACTTGGCTTGTTGATAAGTGCTTGTGCGATATGAATGTGAAGCGTTCATTCCTTATATTGAGCATTGCTTTTTCTCGGGTTTTTACACTAATATGTGTGTTTTATGTTACTTTTATGCGGGTAGGGGTTGTGATGCCGAGTATGAAGGAAATAGGCCAATGTGGATCATAATGCACCTATTTTTGGAGGAAATATTGCTAAAGGTTCAAGCGAGGACATAGGTCGGTGTGAGATGCTAGAGTGTGTGCCAACCTACTCGTGTCGAGTGAGCACATCCATTTGGAGGGGCACAAAAGCGATCACACTCGAGCATCGCGACTTATGCAGAAAAGAACAAGAGCTCCCCCAACATGTACATCATTGAAAAAGCAAGTGATTCACGACGTAAATTTGTGCCCGTTTGCGTTACCCCGATAACATTATAGAATTACGAAGTTATTGAATTCGAAATCTTGTAGAAGAAACCTGTGTAGCAACACTATAGCATATAGTGTAGGCAGCCTTTTGTTCTGACCGGCAGAAATCGGAGAAAGCGAGAGAATCCACATGGGCGTGTGGAAATTATCCACACTAGTGTGGAAATTCCGCATGAGGCGTGTATCATCGCACTGTGGAGTCGCCCAGATTCAGACCCTATTTAAAAGCCCGATTGACTCGATTTTTGGTATTATTTTCTCCATCTTTTCACCAACTTGTGAGAGGGTATCGGCTAGGATTTTGAGGGGTATTGGCTAGGGATTTGGAGAGGTTCTACGGCTCCGACATCATGCGTTGTTTGGAAGAAGGTTATTGGGAGATATTTCAGTCGGCATCGATCCGAGCGAGGGTGTATCCTAGAGCGGACAAAGGATCCCTTGCGATGAGTAGAGGACTCTCCACAAGACCATCGACACAACCATCGAGGGGGTTTCTTTATGGATTCATTGCTTTTACATTCTATTTCTTTGATTGTATTTAGCTCCATGGAGGCTAAACCCCGATGGAGTACTTGGGTATCTGTGAACCCTAGGATGTATTCTTTTTTATTGAATCTCTTTATTATGCTTTCAATTAATTGATGTTTATTGTGAGTTCCAACCTTGAATGCTTGATTGAATGAACATTTCCCCTAGAGTGACACTAGGGTTGAGAGTTCTTGTTGGTAACCTTGTGAGTGAGTGACACACCACGGCGTTAGACAAAAACTAGGTTGGAAAGGGTTGAGAGTGTGAGTTGAGAGAGTGCAGGGAGTATCCCCTTTTTCCCTCCGGCGTGATAGATTCTATTTTTGGTTCCTCGAGTTCTTTATGGCCATAATGGAGTGAATGGTCTAAAGGGATGAACCTCCGCTGGGAGACTAGTTGCGCGTGCAATGGGTGAAGCGTTGAGGGTGATCATAGTATCTAGGGCTTAATTGTGGCTGAGGGGACCTTTCGCTTTGGACCAAAGGGTTAGGTCTATATTTTTAGGAAGAGATTTATCACTTGGAATCAATAGAGCTCATTGCAACTCTATCACGAGTCGCGAGGTGTTGAGATTGTTCGATTTCTCCTCCGGGACATGTGTAGAGTTAGGCATAGTTGACCTTCGATTTTGGACTATGTATGTAAGGATTTTCATGACTCACTATTGCATTGATTAGAAAGCATAGTAGAGGGTTCTTGCACTTGAAATGATTATCCTAGGCGGAGCATTACCCGAGTACCCCATCTTTATCGATTGCCTTACCCCTTCTCTACTTTTGCTATCTTACTTGTTGCTTTTATTGTTGAGAATTGAATCATTATCACACTTATCACTATTGATCTTCCACATAGTTAAGAATCGAATTAAGTATTTTTTTACTCCCTACTCACAGTGGATTAGACCCGCTCACCGGGATTATTACTTGACAAACCCATGCACTTGCGGGATATCGCATGAGGACCTTGTCACTTATGCGAGTAGGCATTCACGGATACGGAGGGTATGCGCTGCTACCCTCACGATTATCCACGGAACCTTGACCCCGTAGAGAACTTACGAGTGCTATGTGGTCAAGGTCGAGTCTGGCCGAGGGGTCTCCAAGGCCACGTGCCTTTCCCGACCTGCATACAAATATTTGCATCCCATCATGAGTAGGTCAGTGAATGGCCGTGGTGATAGCAATGGTGTTTTGAGCCGTTAGGAGCTACTGTACTTGTACTCGATGGTACAACACATATCGATTCATTTAGGGCACATCCTGGCATAGTACATCGAGACATCGGGGGATACTATGCTGGGCGGGAAAAGATCTTCTCGGGCCCCTACATTACGACAGTAGTGATGGGCATGGGTCTCTTGGATTCAATTCGCGGGGCCGAGAAGGCGAGTGTACACTCCCACTGAGTCTAGAGGCGATGCGGTTGATGGGGATGGTCCGCGAGGGTTCGGACGAGGGGTTTTTGCTTTAGTACTACCGGCCCGGAGATAGCCGAGGATGAGGGGTGATGAAGCCGGAGCATCTCGGCCCGCTCCCGAGCCTCGGCCCGGCATCGATGGAGACCGAGGGCACCTCCGATTGGCGGAGGAACCACCCGCGAGTGCGTATGTTTTTCACCATCTCGAGCCAATGATCGCTTTGAGAGGCTCGAGAATGCTATAGAGTGGTCCGAGCTGAGGGTTCTTGAGATTAGGGACTCCGTGAGCCACTCGAGTACACAGAGTTCATGGCACGTTTCGACGTATTACAGCAGATCCTAGAGCGAGACATTGCCTCATCATTTGTCTTGCAGCCGAGGACCCTTCAAGCCCCGTCAGTTACTCCAGCACCTCCATCCTCGAGCCCCGGCACCGGTGGACCCACCATGTGCCCCTTCGGTGACGGCGGCACGGGGAGCTCGAGGCGACTCCGATACTGATTTTTTTCCTTTACTTTCTTGCATTTTATTTTTATTTTATTTTTTTCATGTTTTTTAGACTTTTTTTCACTCGAGAAAAGGATTTTTCCTTCGAGTTTATGTTCATTTTGCATCATCGAGTTGTATTTATTGCTTCACCTTTTATATACACTCGAGTTATTTTGTCTTTATTGAGCTTCACTGAACCCCATCATGTATGCGTGCAGATGGTCTTGTCATCTTGGGAATTGAGACTTAGTCATGGGCACGGCGAAGGTGCTTCGGCACTTGGCCGTGTGAGCTTCATAACCCGTTGGAACACTACTCCCAACAAATTAGCTTCATCAAATGCAACACTAGGAGTCAGGGGAGTATTGTTTTGATTGTTTCTCCCACATCTATTTTTGAATGATATATATTTTGAGTGAGCTTGCATGTGTACATTGACGACAATGTACAACTTAAGTGTGTGGGGGGAGTTTCATAATCGCACATCTTTTCTATTATTCTTGATTGATATATGCTCACATAGCCAATGGCGGTTCACCATAGTTGCAATGACTGTATTCTTAAGTTTAGGAGAATTTTTAACATTGAATATTTTCATGCTCTAGTTCTTGCCTGAATTTTTAGGAATTTTTGCCCGATTTACACTTAGTGCACTACTCACTCTTTAAACTCTATTGGAAACTCATGTTCGATATTAAAGGGACTAGTTAGGTTTATTTCTTTTGCTAAATTCTGAAAAAAAAATGAATGAAAAGAAGGAACAAAATAGTTTTATTGTTTATTTGTGTTTGTTGGGTGGAAAGAGCTACCACCTATGAAGTATGAAGCTACTCTCACAAATCGGATACTAGTTATGCCCTAATGAGAGAAAGAGCTATCTCATAGGATGAGTGAAAGCTACCACTCGGGTAGAAAGAGCTACCACCTCGAAAGTGTGAAAGCCCCCTTAGCGGCCGCTTTGGAAAGGGCTATCTTAGAGGATGTGTGAACCTACTACATCTTTAAAATTTTTGTCACTTTTGTAAATAAATAAGTCCCTTGTACTTAGAACTTTGAGGAGTATACCTTGGGTTGTTTTGAGTGAGTTCACACACTTACACGAAATTTGGGTTTGTTGTCCTTTTTTATTCAAGTTTTTAGATAGAGCATTGACTTTTGGTATTTAGTGTTGAAATTTTTCCTTACCGTAGAATACTCTCTTTGTATACCTTGGTGAACCTAATGCCAAGCACTTTCAACATTTTTCTTCATTGATGCATAGAATGTTTTTAATGGTTTGCTTGAGGACAAGCAAAAAGCTAAGTGTGGGGGAGTTTGATAAGTGCTTGTGCGATATGAATGCGAGCGTTCATTCCTTATAGTTGAGCATTACTTTTCTCAGGGTTTTTTTACACTAATATGTGTATTTTTATGTTACTTTTTATGCAGGGTAGGGTTGTGAGGCCGAGTATGAAGGAAATAGGCCAATGTGGATCATAATGCACCTATTTTTGGAGGAAATCTTGCTAAGGTTCAAAGCGAAGACATAGGTCAGGTGTGAGATGTTAGAGTGTGTGCCAACCTCCTCGTATTCGAGTGGGCATATCCATTGGGAGGGGCACAAAGGCAGTCACACTCGAGCATTTTGACATATGCACATAGAACAAGAGCTCCACCAACATGTATATCATTGAAGAAGCAAGTGATTCACGACGTGAATGTGTGCCCGTTTGTGTTACCCGATGAAAGTATGGAATTGGGAAGGCTATTCGAGCTGGACAATGCGATGACAACACTGTAGCGAGCACTGTTCATAGCCGGCAGAAACCCGGAGAAAGCGAGAGAATCCACACGGGCGTGTGGAAATTATCACGCCCGTGTGGAAATTTCCTGCGCAGGCGTGAAGCATCCACGCCCGTGTAGTCGCCCGATTCCAGCCCTATTTAAAGCCGAATCAGCCCCGATTTTGGTATTCTTTTCTCCATCTTTTCCCCAAACTTGAGAGAGGGCTTCGGCTAGGGTTTTGAGGGGTTTTGGCTAGGGTTTTGGATAGGTTCTACGACTCCGACATTGAGCATCATTTGGAAGAAGGTTATTGGGAGAGCTTTCGTCGGCATCGATCTGGCGAGGTGTATCCTAGGCTGGACAAAGGATCCCTTGCGACGAGTAGAGGACTCTCCATAAGACCATCGACACAACCATCGAGGGGGTTTCTTTATGGATTCATTGCTTTTACATTCTATTTCTTTGATTGTATTTAGCTCCATGGAGAGCTAAATCCCTAGTTGGTACTTGGGTATCTGTGAACCCTAGGATGTATTCGGTTTATTGAATCTCTTTATTATGCTTTCAATTAATTGATGTTTATTGTGAGTTCCAACCTTGAATGCTTGATTGAATGAACATTTCCGCTAGAGTGACACTAGGGTTGAGAGTTCTTGTTGGTAACCTTGTGAGTGAGAGACACACCATGAGCGTTAGACAAAGCTAGGTTGGAGAGGGTTGAGAGGGTGAGTTGAGAGGTACAGGGGTATCCCCTTTCCCCTCCGACGTGATAGATTCTACCTCCGTTCCTCGAGTTCTTTGTGGCCATAATAGAGTGAATGGTCTAAGGGATGAACCTCCGCTTGGTCTTAGTTGCGCGTGCAACAGAGTGAAGCGTTGAGGTGATCTTAGTATCTAGGGTTTAATCGTGGTTAGGGACCTTCCACCGGACCAAAGGGTTAGGTCTATAATTAGGAAGAGATTTGTCACTTGGAATCCCTAGAGCTCATTGCAACTCTATGCGAGTGCGAGGTGTTGAGATTGTTCGATTTCTCCTCCGGGACATGTGTAGAGTTAGGCATAGTTTACCTTAGATTTTGGACTATGTAATTAAGGATTTCCACGACTCACTATTGCATTGATTAGAAAGCATAATAGAGGGTTGTTGCACTTGAAATGATTATCCTAGGCAGAGCATTATCTGAGTACCCCATCTTTATCGACTGCCTTACCCCCCTTCTCTACTTTTGCTCTCTTACTTGTTGTTTTTATTGTTGAGAATTGAATCATTGTCACACTTATCACTATTGATCTTTCCACATAGCTAAGAATCGAATTAAGTGTCTTTACTCCCTATTCCCTGTGGATTCGACCCCGCTCATCCGGGATTATTATTTCGACAAACCCGTGCACTTGCGGGATATACGCAAGGGGACCTTGTCAAGCATCCATTAACAACCGCAAACTAAAAGGAAAGGAGGCTCGAGAAGTGCTGAAATTTAGTTAGGAATTACTATAAACCCTTAATATGAAAGTTTAATAATTCACAGAATTTCAAAGAGAGAAAGCATTAAAACATGGTTTCTAAAAATCAGAACTTCAAGCATCTGAAACTGAAAACATTCAGAGGAGGTAGACACTAAGATACAATGACATATAAACCAACTCAAGACACTAAACAAACAATACAAGAAAAGGCTCCAAACAAATATGAAGCATGGTGTCTCTCCAACAAAACTCAACAACAACCAAGAGCCTAATAAAATAACAACAACAAGGATTACCTACCTCTACACTTGCCGAAGAGTTACTGGAGAAGGTTGCTTTTAGTCATCAGAACTCTCAACAATAAGTTTTGCTTGAGGAATGAGAATGAAGAGAATAATGAAGTTTAAAGAGAAAATCTTGCCTCACCAATAATTCATCTCCAATCATGCCAACCCAATCATGATTAATTTTAATCAGATCCATGAATTCCGGTAATAAAGCCAAGCATGTGGGGTAAGCTTGTTGGCCAGTCAATGATTCAACCAACTAGTCAATGTTTTTACGGTCAAAGTTGGAACAAAAAAATTGCCAAACATTACAATCTCCCACCCCCTTAAATGGAGTTTAGTCCTCTAAACTCGCATCAAGAGTCAGGGAACAACTCGGGATAGCTCTCCCTCAGATCAGTTTCTCGCTCCCAGGTGGCTTCATCGCTAGAGTGGTTGCTCCATCGACCTTAATCAAAGGAATCACTTTCGGTTTCCTCATTGTTGCTCTTTGTAGGCGGAAACTCATCTAGTTGCGCTTCATAAGGCAGATTCTTACGAAACTCCAGCTGGTTCATGTTGAATGACATGCGATGGATCGACAAATACTTCCCTCGAGCATAGAGACATGAATGACATTGTGGACTTGAGCTATATCTGGTGGTAAAGGCAAGCAATAAACAACAGATCCAACTCGTTCCACAATCTCAAAAGGTCCGATGCACCGCGGGTTAAGCTTCCCACGCTTTCCAAATCTCACAACGCCTTTCATCAGAGATATCCTAAAGAAGACTGTCTGGACCCAACAACTTCCGTTCTCCAACATCACTCGAACACATAGGAGATCGACACTTCCTCCTGTAAAGAGCCTCGTATGGTGCCATATGAATAGTTGCCTAAAAGTTGTTGTTAAAAGTAAACTCTGATAAAGGCAGATAGTGGTCCCATGAATCAGAAAAGTGTATGTTACATGCCCAAAACATGTCCTCCAGAATCTGAATGGTCCTCTCAGACTGACCATTTGTCTGTGGATAAAAAGCTGTACTGAAAGTCAATATGATGCCCAAAGGTGACTGTAGACTCCTCCAGAACCATGAAATGAATGTCGAATCACGATCAGATGTGATTGACACAGGAATGCCATGCAGTCGAATAATCTCTCCAAGGAACAATTCCTCTAGCTTCTCAAGACCCAAACCAGGTTTCAAAGGTAAAAAGTGTGCTATCTTAGTTAGGTGATCCCCAATCACCCACATAGACTAATGCTTCCATTGAGTACAGTGCAAACTAGTCACAAAATTCATCGTGATGTGCTCCTACTTCCACTCTGGTATCGGTAACGGTTGAAGATAACCTGCCGGTCTCTGATGCTCTACTTTAACCTGTTGGCAAGTAAGACAGTGGACGACAATAGTAGCTATCTCATGCTTTATGTTGTTCCACCAGAAATGTTCCTTGAGTCCTCTGTACATCTTTGTACCTCCAGGGTGGATCATGTAGCTTGAATAATGGGCCTTCTCCAGAATATCTCTCCTCAAAGCAGGATCATCATGAACGGAAACTCGATCACCAAATCTGATGGTACCATCCTCATGCACTCGGAACTGAGACGATTCTCCTTGCTGAAGTTTAGCACAGATTTCTAACAACTTGGGATCTTGCTTCTGAGTCTCTTTAATCCTCTGCGAGCAAATTTGGTCGGGATGCTCATGTTTGCCCGGACTACCCTCGGAACTTAGGCGGAACAACCTCCAATTCGAACCACCTCATCTCCTCAAAAGTGGTTTTACCTTTCGAGTTAAATCTGCGGCGGTTCCATAATTATACCTCATGCTTAGCGCATTAGTCACCATATTAGTTTTGCCTGCATAATAATGAACACTGAGGTCATAGTCCTTGATCATCTCTAACCAACGCCTTTGCCTTAAATTTAGCTCATACGGGTGAAGATGTACTTTTTAACTCTTATAGTGCGTGTACACTTCACAAGGCTCCCCATCTGAGAAAATGCCTCCGGATCTATAGTGCAAAAATGATCTGCTGCTAACTCTAGATCGTGGGTGGGGTAATTCTCCTGATTAGGGTATTAGTTGCCTTGAAGCATAGGCAATGACTCGACCATTCTGCATCAGAACACACTCCAAGCCTGTCCTACAAATGTCTCTATAGATCACATATGCACCACCACTTCGTGGAAGTACAAGGATCGGTCTGAGATACGAGTCTACACTTCAAACTCCTAGAAACTCTGCTCACAAGCTTCGGGTCTAGGTAAAAGCAGGCACCCTTCCATGTTAGTCTCAGTCAGCGGTCTTTGCTAAATGAGAGAAGTCCTTAACGAACCTCCGATAATAGGCAGCTAAGACAAGAAAGCTCTGAATCTCTCTGACTATACTCGGTCTCTTCCTATCCATGACTGCTTCCACTTTCTTAGGATGCACAGAAACTCCATCCTTACTGATGACATACCCCAAGAAAGTTACACTATCAAGCTAGAAGTCACACATGGAAAATTTGGCATACAAATCATGTTGTCTCAGTGTCTCCAATACAATCCTCAGATGCTTCGCATGCAGATGCTTACTGCATGAATAGATTAGAATGTCATCAATAAAGACAACCATGAATTGATCCAAGTAACATCGAAACACCTAGTTCATCAAATCCAAGAATCTTTGCTGTGGCGTTCGTCAGATCAAACGGCATCACCAGAAACTTCTAATAAGCTGATGATAGACAGATCGCAAATCAATCTTGCAGAAGACTTGAGCTCCTTCCAACTGGTCCAAGAGATCATCAATCCTTGGCAAAGGGTATTTATTCTTGACAGTCACCTTTTTCAACTCACGCTAGTCCATACACAACCTCGGAGATCCATCCTTCTTTTTGACAAACAACACTGGGCTCCCCAAGGTTACATGCTCGGTCAAATAAACCCTTTCTCCAAAAGTTCCTCTAGTTGCTTCTTTAGTTCCTTTAGTTCAGCGGGTGCCATCTGGTACGATGCCTTGGATATAGGAGCTATGCCTGGAGCCAGGTCGATAGCAAATTTCACCTCTCTCACAAGAGGTGATCCGGGGAAGATCCTCGGGAAAAAAACATCGGAAAACTCATCGTCAATCGGTACATACGCCACTATGTAGGCTAGTGCGAGTGGCCCTCGGAGGCAGAGGCCATAAAAGCAAATGCAACTACTTCTAATAAGCTACGAGTTTGTAGAGAAGAGATCTCTCGAGCTAGGGCGTACCCTTTACTGCCACTGAAAGGTGAATTCTTCAAGGTTAGGAAAACAGAAGTGCATCTTCTTTCTATGACAGTCCACTACAGCACCATTGAAGAAAGCCAATCCATGCCAAAAATGATGTTATAGTCTCACAGCTCCATCAGATGCAGATCGGCGAAGAGCTCATGCTCTTCCATAACAAAAGAACATGCAGGTGCTAACTAACTGATTAACGGGTTTCACTATTCCCACTAGAGTAGCAACACATAAAACATGCGGCAATTTCATAACATGCAAACAATTCTTTCGAGCAAAAGATGATGACACAAATGAATGCGTACCACCAGGATCAAACAAAGCACAAGCATAACAGGAATGCACTTAAATAATACCAGCCACAACATCGTCGGATGACTCAGCATCCTCCTATGTCAGCACAAAAACTCGGCCCTGTGTAACTAGCCTCCCACGGCCTGCTGGGTGAGAAGAGGAAGAAGGCTGGCCTGCCATGGGGCTTTCACCCTCCTTCCCCTAGAGCCACTCTGCTAAGAAAGGTCTAGAGTGCCTACCTGCCGCAAGCCACCAGATGATCGGGGAGGCTCAACTGCTACAGTCTGAGTCCCTTCACCTTTCTGAATCCAAGATGGGATCTATGGACACTACACTACAAAATGCTCCTGACTGGCACATCTAAAACACGTGCGGCCTGCACATCTGCACTCTGCCTGAGAATGGTGCCCCCCACACGTAAGACACCGAATCTCCTAAGGAACACTGCTAGCAAAACCTCTTTTGCCAGAACTAGATGGTGGAGCCGGGGGCTTGCTGTATGGTCATGACAGATGCTTCCCTCTAGAGTGCCCAGAGGTACCCCTAGAAGACGGACTCTTCTTTTAATTAAAAGATAGGAGACATTATAAAAAGCACACATAGGATTAGGGTTTTGTTTTGCGTATAATAGGCCTTCTGAAAAAAAAACATAAGATTATTATTTTTGTTGAAAAATAGGAAACATTAATATAAGAAAACATAGGATTAGGGCTTTGATTAAACCGAAAAATATGGGACATTTATAAAAGAAAACATAGGATTAAGGTTTTCATTCAGAAATACCAGACATTGCAAAAAGAAACATAGAATTAGGGATTTGATTCAAAAATAGGAACCATTTTGAAACAAAACATAGGATTAGGGTTTTAATTAAAAAAAAATATGAGACATTACGAAAAGAAAAACATATGATTATTGCTTTCATTAAAAATATAAGACATAGGAAAGGGTTTTGATTAAAAAATATGAGACTTTCCCAATATAAACCATAGGAATAGGATTTTGATTCAAATATAGTTAGCATTTCGAAAAGAAAACATAGGATTAGGGTTTCAATTAAACAATAGGAGAAATTATTATAAAAAAGCATAGGATTAGGGTTTTGATTAAAAAATGGTAAATAATTTGAAAAGAAAACATAGGATTAGGGTTTTTGATTGAAATATAGTAGGGATTCCAAAAAAACCATAGGATTAGTGTTTTGATTGAAACTTATGTGACATTCCGAATATAAAACATAGAATTAGGGTTTTGAATAAAAAATATTAGACATTCTGAAAGAAAACAAAGGATTATAGTTTTGATTGAAAAATATGAGACATTAAGAAAATAAAATATGGAATTATTGTTTTGATTCAAAAATAGTAGACATTCCTAAAATTAAACAAAAGATTTGGGTTTTTATTAAAAAATAGGAGGCATATCAAAAAAACATATAATTATGGTTTTGATAAAAAAGAATATGAGTCATTGAAAAATGAAAACATACGATTATTGTTTTGATTCAAAAATTGCAAATATTCATAAAAGAAAACATAAGATTATTGATTTGATACAATAATAGGAAGAATTCTGAGATGCAAACATAGGATTAGGATTTTGATTGAAAAATATTAAACATTCCGAAATGAAAACATAAGAATAGGGTTTTGATTGAAAAATAGAAGGCATTACTACAAGAAACCATAGGATTAGGGTTTTGATTAAAAACCAAAAAATAAGGGACATTTACAAAAGAAAAAGTACAATTATTAAATTAATTCAAAAATAGCAGACATTTGCAAAAGGAAAACATAAGATTAGAGTTTTGAATAAAAAATAGGAGACATTCCGAAAAGAAAACATAGGATTAGGATTTTAATCTTATGTTATCCTATGGCAATGTCTTATATTTTTGATAAAAAACCCTAATCTTGTATTTTCTTTTCGAAATGTCTCATATCTTTCAATCAGAACCCTAATCCTATGTTTTCCTTTTTCTGAATGTCTACTATATTTTAATCAAAACCATAATCTTATGTTTTCTTTTGGGAGTGTTAGCTATTTTTTAAACTCTAATCCTATGTTTTCTTTTCGTAATGTCTTATATTTTTCAATCAAAAACCTAATGCTATGTTTTCTCTTCGGAATTGCTCTAATTTTTTAATCAAAACACTGATCGCATGTTTTCTTTGCGGAATGTTTGCTATTTTTAATCAAATCATTAATTCTATGTTTTTCTTTGCAATGGCTCCTATTTTTGAGTCAAAACCGTAATCCTTTGTTTGCTTTTTAGAACGGTGCCTAATTTTTAAACAAAACCAAAATTTGATGTTTTCTTTTTCGAATGTCTCATAATTTTCAATACAACCCAAAATCCTATGTTTTTCAGAATGCTTCCTATTTTTTACTTAAAAACCTAATCTTCTGTTTTCTTTATGGAATGTCTGTTATTTTTTTAATCAAAACAATAATCATAGGTTTTTTACGTAATGTATCTTATTTTTCAATCAAAACCATAATCCTAAGTTTTTTTTAATGCCTCATATTTTTTAATCAAGACATTAATCTTATGTTTTCTTTTGGAAATGCTTGCTATTTTTGAATCAAAAGAATAATCATATATTTTCATTTTGTAATGTCTCAAAAATAGTAGACATTCCCAAAATTAAACAAAAGATTTGGGTTTTTATTAAAAAATAGGAGGCATATCAAAAAAACATATAATAATGGTTTTGATAAAAAAGAATATGAGTCATTGCAAAATGAAAACATACGATTATTGTTTTGATTCAAAAATAGCAAATATTCATAAAACAAAACATAAGATTATTGATTTGATCCAAAAATAGGAAGAATTCTGAGATGCAAACATAGGATTAGGATTTTGATTGAAAAATATGAGACATTCCGAAATGAAAACAAAGGAATAGGGTTTTGATTGAAAAATAGAAGGCATTACTACAAGAAACCATGGGATTAGGGTTTTGATTAAAAACCAAAAAAATAAGGGACATTTACAAAATAAAAAGTACAATTATTAAATTAATTCAAAAATAGCAGACATTGGCAAAAGGAAAACATAAGATTAGAGTTTTGAATAAAAAATAGGAGGCATTCCGAAAAGAAAACATAGGATTAGGATTTTAATCTTATGTTATCCTATGGCAATGTCTTATATTTTTGATAAAAAACCCTAATCTTGTATTTTCTTTTCGAAATGTCTCATATCTTTCAATCAGAACCCTAATCCTATGTTTTCCTTTTTTTGAATGTCTACTATATTTTAATCAAAACCATAATCTTATGTTTTCTTTTGGAAGTGTTAGCTATTTTTTAAACCCTAATCCTATGTTTTCTTTTCGTAATGTCTTATATTTTTCAATCAAAACTCTAATCCTATGTTTTCTTTTTGGAATGGCTCCTATTTTTTTGAATCAAAACCCAAATCCTTTGTTTTACTTTGGCAATGTCTACTATTTTTAAGTGAAAATACTAATGATATGTTTACTTTTGGAAATGTCTCCTATTTTTCACTTAATCAAAACCCTAATCGTTTTATTTCCTATAGTAATGTCCCACAATTTTCAATCAAAACAAGAATTCTATGTTTTCTTTTAACAATGTCTACTATTTTTCAATAAAAACCATAATCCTATGTTTTTTTATATTAATGTCTCCTATTTTTCATTCAAAACCGTAATTGTATGTTTTCTTCTAGTAATGTCTCCTATTTTTCAGTATAAACTAATCCTATATTTTCTTTTCAGAATGCCAACTATATTTGAATCAAAACACTAACCCTATGTTTTTTTCGTTTCAGAATGTCTCCAATCTTCCAATCAAAACTCTAATTCTTTCTTTTCTTTTCAGAACATCTCCAAATTTTTAAATCAAAACCCTAATCAAATATTTTCGTATTTGACTGTCTCATATTTTTCTATCAAAACAAAATCATATGTTTTTTGGGAATGCTTCATATTTTTAAACCAAAACCCTAATCTTATGTTGTTTTTTGGTAATGTCTGCTATTTTTGAATCAAAACAATAATCATTTATTTTCTTGTAATAATGTATCCTAATTCTTAATAAAAACCCTAATCATAACTTTTTTAATGCCTCTTATTTTTTAATCAAACCCCTAATCTTATGTTTCCTTAAGAGAATGTCTTCTATTATTGAATCAAAACAATAATCCTATGTTTTCTTTTTGTGATGTCTTATATTTTTCATTCAAAACCAAATCCCTTTTTTTATTTTCGGAAGGGCTCCTATTTTTGAATTAATACCCTAATCCTATGTTTTGTTTGGAAGTCGTCTATTTTTGAGTAAAAACACTAATCGTATGTTTTCTTTTGGAAAAGTCCCCCTTTTTTTTTTGCTTTTTTAATCAAAACCTTAGTACTATGTTTTCTTATTCAGAATGTCTACTATTTTTTTAATCAAAACCACAATCCTATGTTATTTTAAAGTAATATCTCCTATTTTAGAGTAATAAAAACAATAATCATATGATTTCTTTTCATATTGACTCATATTTTAATTCAAAACCTTAATACTATGTTTTTTGAATGCCTCATATTTTTTAATCAAAACCGTAATCTTATGTTTTTGGGAATTTTTGCAATTTTTGAATGTAAACAATAATTTTATGTTTTCTTTTTGTAATGTCTCATACTTTTCAATTAAAACCCTAATCATATATTTTATTTTCGAAATGGCTCATAATTTTGAATCCAAACCCTAATTCATTGTTTTTTATTATGAATGTTTGCTATTTTTTATTACAAACCATAATCCTTTGTTTTCTAATGGAAATGTAATCAATTTTTCATTTTTTAATGAAAGTCTTTATTCTATGTTTTATTATAGTAATATCTCATACTTTTCAATCAAATCCTAATTGTATGTTTTATTTTCGGAATGTCTACTATTTTTTAATCAAAACCCCAATCCTATGTCTTTCTATAGTATTGTATGCTATTTTTTTCATTTGAAAACCATAATTCTATGTTTTCTTTCACAATGCGTGCCATATTTGAATGAAGACCCTAATCCTATGTTTCCTTTTTCGAATACCTGCTATCTTTCAATCAAAACCATAATTCTATGATTTCAAAGACGTAACCTATGTTTTCTTTTTGTAGCGTCTTATATTTTCCAATCAAAGTTCTAGTTCTTTATTTTCTTTTCGGAATGTCTGCTATTTTTTGAATCAAAATAGTAATCCTTTGTTTTTTATCTGAAATGTGTCCTATTTTTCAGTTTTGACTCAAAACACTAATCCTTTGTTTTCTTTTCAGAATGTCTCATTTTTCTAAATCAAAACCTTAATCTTATCTTTTGTTTTGGGAATCTCTGCTAATTTTTAATCAAAACCGTAATCCTATATTTTCTTTTTATAATGGCTCCTATTTTGTAATAAAAATCCTAATACTATGTTTTCTTTGCGAAATGGCTCCTATTTGTTAATCAAAACCGTAATCATAAGTTTTCTTTTTAGAATGTCCGCTATTTTTGTGTAAAAACCCTAATCCTATGTTTTCTTATAGTAATATGTCCTATTTTTCAATTAAAACCTAAATCCTATGTTTTGTTTTTGAAATATCTCATATTTGCCAATCAAAACCCTAAAATTTTGTTTTCCTCTCAGAATATCCACTATCTTTGTACCAAAACCGTAATCCTATGTTTTGTTATTGTAATTTCTCTTATTTTTCATTCAAACACCTAATCCTATGTTTTCTTATAATAGTGTCTACTATTTTTCAATCAAAACCCTAATCCCTTGTTTTCGTTTCAAAATGCCTACTATACTTGAGTCAAAAGCCTGATCCTATATTTTCTTTTTGGAATATCTAATGTCTTTGAAGCAAAAGCAGAATCCTGTGTAATTTTTTCTTAATATGTCCTATCTATCAAATTTGAATCAAAAACCCTAACCTATGTTTCATTTTTGAAATGTCTTCTATTTTTCAATCAAAAACCTTGTCTTTTGATTTCTTTTCTTTTAGAAATGACTACTATTTTTTAATCAAAACTCTAATCCTATGTTTTCTTTTTGGAATGTGCCCATTTTTCACAATGTTTACTATTTTTTAATGAAAACCCTAATCCTATGTGTTTCTTATAGTAATGTCTCATATTTTTCAATCAAAATCCTAATCCTAAGTTTTCTTTTTGTAATTTCTGCTATTTATGATTTTAACAAAATGAAACATTAGGAAAACATATTTTAGTAGGGCTTCTTATTTTTGAGAATGTCTACTATTTTTTAATCAAACCCCTAATCTTATGTTTTCTTATAGTAATGTCCTCTATTTTCAAATAAAAACCCTAATCCTATGTTTTCTCTTCGGAAGGGTTACAATATTTAAATTAAAAGCCTAACCCTATGTTTTCTTTTCACATTTTAAACAATCTTATGTTTTTGATTCAAAACATAGGATTGAAAACACTAATCCTATGTTTTGTTTGCAAAATTGGAGACATTCAGAATGACTGTTTGAATGGCTCCAAATTTTTTGAATCAAAACCCCAATCTTTTGTCCTATTAAAAAATCATAATTCCTCATATTTTTCATACAAAGCCCTAATCCTAAGTTGTTTATTATAGTAATGTCTCATATTTTTCAATCAAAACCCTAGTCTTACGTTTTAATTTTGGAATGCCTCCTCTTATTGAATCAAAGCAATAATCCTATGTTTTGTTTTCATAATGCCTCATATTTTTCAATCAAAAACTAAATCCTATGTTTTCCTTTCAGTCAAAAAGCTAACCTTGTGTTTTCTTTTAGGAATGTCTCGTAGTTTTGAATCAAACCACTAACCCTATGTTTTCTTTTGATAATGTCTGCTATTTTGAATCAAAACCCTTATATTATGTTTTCTTTTGGAAATATTGCCCATGTTTTAGTTTTTAATCAAAACCTTATTCCTATGTTTTCTTATAGTAATATCTCCTTTTTTTCATTCAAAACCCTAATCCTATGTTTTCTTTTTGGAATGGCTATTATTTTTTTAAAAAAATCTTAATATTATGTTTTCTTTTTTTAATGACTTGTATTTTTTAGTCAGAAAACAAAATATTGGATTAGGGTTTTGATTAAAAAATATGAGATATTCCGAAAAGAAAACATCGGATTCATCATTTGATTAAAGATTGGCAGAGATTCCAAAAACAAAAGATAAGATTAGTGTTTTAATTCAAAATAATGAGACATTCTGAAAAGAAAACAAAAGATTAAGACTTTTGCTTAAAAAATAGTACGATTTTAATTAGGGTTTTGATTTGAAAATGTCCTAATCCTATTTCTTTTTCGGAATGCTACTATTTTTCATCAAAATCATAATCTTATATTTTCTTTTAGAAATGTCTACTTTTTTTAATGAAAACAATAATCGTATGGTTTCTTTTGGCAATGTCTCATATTTATCAATCAAAGACAAATCCTATGTTTTCTTTCGAGATGTCTACTATCTTTAAATCAAAAACTGAATTCTATGTTTTCATTTCTTAATGTCGCCAATTTATTAGTTTTCAATCAAATCACTAATCCTATGTTTTCTTAAATCAATGTCTCATATTTTTGAATCAAAATCCAAATCTTATATTTTCTTTTTTCAATGTATACAATTTTTGTATCAAAACCATAATACTTCATTTTCATTTCGGAAAGTCTATAATTTTTGAATCAAAAACCTAATCCTTTCTTTTCTTTTCGAAATATCTGCTATTTTTGAATCAAAACCCTAATGCTATGTTTTCTTTTCGGAATGTTTGCGATTTTTGAATCAAACTCTAATCCTATGTTTTCTTTATTAAATATCCCTATTTTGTAATTTTTAATCAAGATAATAATCCTATGTTTTCTTATACTAATGTCGAATATTTTTCAATCGAAACCTTAAACTATGTTTTGCAATGTCTCCTATTTTTGAATTAAACCCCTAATAATATGTTTTCTTTTCGCAATGTCCTATTTTTCAATCAAAATACTAATTCTATGTTTTCTTTGTGGAATGTCTCCTATTTATTCATTTTCCATCAAAACGTTAATCTTATGTGTTATTTTCAGAATGTTTCCTATTTTTCAATCAAAGCCCTAATCCTATGTTTCCTTTACAGAATGTTAACTATTTTTGAATTTAACCCTAATCCTTCATTTTCTTTTCGGAACGTCTCCTATTTTTAATTTTTGAATGAAAACCCTAATCCTTTGCTATCATTACAAAATGTCTCCAATTTTTTAAAATAAACACTAATAATATGTTTTCTTTTCGATATGTCTTCTATTTTTCAAATGAAACCCTAATCCTATGTTTTTTTTCGGAATGTCACGCAAATTTAGGTTTTCAATCAAAACCCTAATCCTAATTCTATGTTATCTCTTCAGAATGTTTCCTATTTTTTAAATTAAAAACCCTAATCTAATGTTTTCTATTTTTTAATTAAAACCCTAATCCATTCTTTTCCTTTACGGAATGCCTACTATTATTGAATTAAACCCTAATACTATGTTTTCTTAAAGTAATGTCCAATATTTTCTGTCAAAACTCTAATCTTACTATTTTATTTCATAAATGTGTCATATTTTTAATCAAAACTCTAATTCTATGTTTTATTTTTTAAATGTGTCATATTTTTCAATGTGTCATATTTTTCAATCAAAACCCTAATCATGTGTTTGCTTTTTGGAATGTCTACTTTTTTAAATCAAAACCCTAATCTTATATTTACTTTTTGGAATATCTGTTATTTTCAAATCAAAACAATAATCATATGTTTACTTTTCATAATGTCTCATATTTTTTTAATCAAAACTATAATCCTAAGTTTTGTATTTTGGAATGCCTCCTTATTTTTAATCAAACCCTAATCCTATATTTTTTTTTCTGAATGCATCCTAATTTTGAATCAAAACACATATCTTATGTTTTATTTTGGGAATTTCTACTATTTTTTATTCAAAATAGTAATCGCAAGTTTCCTTTTCATAATGTCTCATAGTTTTTAATCAAAAACCTAATCCTAATGTTTTATATGGAATACCTCCTAATTTTAAATCAAAACCCTAATCATATGTTATCTTTAGGGAATGTCTATTATTTTTGAATAAAAAAAAAATTCTTTGTTTTATTTTTGAAATGTCTCCTATTTATCAATAAAAACCCTAATCTAATGTTTTTTTTTCTTATAGTAAGGTCTCCTATTTTTTAATCAAGACCCTAATACTATGTGTTTCTTGTCGGAATGGCTACTATATTTGAATAAAATCCGTAATCCTGTGTTTTTATTTCCAAAATGTCTTCTATCTTTCAATCAAAACCCTAATCCTATGTCTTCTTTTCGGAATGTCTCCTATTTTTCAATCAAAAATCTAATCATTTCTTTCCTTTCTCAAATGTCTATTATTTTTCAATCAAAACTATAATCCTATGTTTTCTGGTATTAAAATCTCCTAATTTTTAATCAAAACCCGAATCCTAAGTCTTGAATCAAAACCGTAATCCTATATTTTCTTATAGTAATGTCTCTTATTTTTCAATCAAAACTAGAATCCTATGTTTTCTATTGTTAATGTCTCCTATTTTTCAATAATTAATCATAACCTTAACCTATGTTTTCCTTTATGAATGTCTTTTATTTTTCCTAACAAATACCTAATCCTTTCTTTTATTTTCTAAACGTCTGGTATTTACGAATCAAAACCTTAATCCCATGTTTTCTTTTCAGAATGTGTCCTATTTTTTAGTTTTTAATTAAATTCTTGATACTTTGTTTTTTTTTTAAGTCTCATTTTTCTGAATCAAAACCCTAATACTATATTTTTTCCTTTTAGGAAATATAAGATTAGGGTTTTGATTCAGACTCCTATTTTTTATATGAGACATTACTATAGGAAAACATAGGATTAGTGTATTGAATTAAAAACTTATCCTATGTTTTATTATAGTAATGTCTCATAATTTTTAATCGAAATCCTAACCCTATTTTTTCTTTTTGGAATGCCTACTATATTTGAATCAAATTACTCAAATTACTAATCCTATGTTTTCATTTCGGAATGTCTCCTATCTTTCAATCGTAATCCTAATCCTATGTTTTCTTTTCGCAATACCCACGATATTTGAATCAAACCCTATGTTTTGGTCTTGAATGAAAACTCTAATCCAATTTTTCCAAAAGTAATCTCTCCTATTTTTGAATCAAAACACTAATTATATGTTTTGTTTTCAGAATGTGTCCTATTTTTCATTTTTGAATCAAAACCCTAATCATTTGTTTCATTTCGGCATACATGCTATTTTGAATCAAAATCCGCATTCTATATATATTTTTGCAATGTCTCCTATTTTGCAAACAAAGCCTGAATCATATGTTTTCTATTCAAAATGTCTCCTATTTATCTGTTTTGAATCAAAACCCTAACTTATGTTTCTTTTTCAAAATATCTCCTATGTTCCAATCAAAATCCTAATCCTTTCTTTTGTTTTCGCAATGTCTACAATTTTTGAATTAAAACCCCAATCCTATATTTTCATTTCGGAATGTGTACTCTTTTTAAGATTTAAATCAAAACCCTAATGCCTTTTTTCTTTTAAGAATGCCTTATTTTTTTGAATCAAAACACTAATACTATGTTTTTTTATAGTAATGCCTCCTATTTTTCAATGAAAATCCTAATCCTTTTTTTTCTTTACAAAAATTTTCATATATTTTAATCAAAAACGTAATTCTATGTTTTCTTTTCAGAATATCTACTATTTTTGAATCAAAACCCAAATATTTTTTTCCTTTTCATAATGTCTCTCATCTATCATTCAAAACACAAATCCTCTGTTTTCTTTTCCAAATGTCTACTATTTATAAGTAGTAAATCAAAACCTTAAACTTATGTCTTCTTAAAATAATGTCTCTTGTTTTTTAGTTTTGAATTAAAAACCTTAATCCTTTGTTTTCTTTTTCAGAATTCCTCCTATGTTTGAATCAAAATGTCTCATATTTTTCAATCCAAAATCCTAATAGTATGTTTCTTCTTCGGAATGTCTACTATTTTTTAATCAAGACCCTAATCCTTTGTTTTGTTATGGTAATGTCTACTATTTTTTAAAGAAAACCCAAATCCTATATTTTTTTCGTAATGCCTACTATATTTGTATCAAAACCATAATCCTATGTTTTCTTCACACAATGTCTCATATCTTTCAATCAAAATACTAATCCTATGTTTTCTTTTTGGAATGTGTCCTATATTTCAGTTTTGAATCAAAACCGTAATTCTTTGTTTTCATTTCGGAATGTCACCTATTTTAGAATCAAACCCAAATTCTTTTTGCTTTTTAGAATATCTCCTATTTTTTAATCAAAACCCTAATCCTGTGTTTTCTCCTATTATTGTCTCCTATTTTGAAAAATAAGAGACATTACTAGAAGAGAACATTTGTTTATCCAACATGTGCAATGATAGCAAGATATTCACCAATGAACCCGTTTATTGAAGAAGCAACGCGATATACGGCATAAACGTGCACCTGTTTATGTTGATTCAATGAAAAGTGGATTCGTGAGTGTTTCTGACCGGCACTGTAGCAGGCTAATGAAGCAAAAAATGTAGCAATTTACTGTAGCAGTACTCTTCATGCCGGCTGAAAATGAGATTTCCAGAGAATCCACACGGGCGTGTGGAAATTCCCCGCGCCCGTGTGGATGCCCGATTCCAGCTCTTTTAAAGCCGCAATTCAGCTCGATTTAAGGATCTTTTTTCCCATCTTTTCTCCATCTTTTGGCAGGCCGACGGCTAGAGTTTAGAGTGGTTTTGGCAAGGCTTTTAGAGTGGTTCTTCATCTTTGACATCACGATTCTCTTAGTAGATAGTTTATGGGGAAGCTTTCGTCGCCACTGATTCGGCAAGGTGCCGTAGGCTTGACAAGGGGACCTTTGGAGAGGACGAAGCTAGTCCACAAGACCATCAACACGAATACTGAGGAGGCTTTCTTATGGATTACTTGTTTTTACTTTTGATTTCATTATTGATTGTATCTTGCTCTATGGAGAGCTAAACCCCCTACTCGGTACTTGGATTTTATAAACCCTAGGATGTTATTTTTTCTTTGACTTTTTATTATGCTTTCCTTAATTGATGTCTTTAATTGAGTTTCAATCTTTAATTTTTGTTGCATGATTTCTCCCTTAGAGTGATACTAGGGTTGAGAGTTTACACTGGTAACTTTTGTGAGTGAGTGACACACCATGAGGGTTAGACATTTCAAGATTGGAGAGAGTCGAGAGGGTGAGTCGAGAGATAGTGGAGCATCCCCTTTCCCCTCCGATGTGATCAATCCTACCTCCATGTTCCAAGAGTTTTTTGTGGTCATAGTAGAGTGAATGGGCTAAGGGATGACCTCCGCTGTGGCTTAAATGCATAGGAAACAGAGTGAAGTGTTGAAGTGACTTTAGCAACTAGGGCTTAATTGCGACTAGGGGTCTTTCCCCCCGACCAAAAGGTTAGGTCTACACATAGGAATAGGGTTTATCACCTAGAATCCCTAAAGCATCTTGCAACTTCACACAATGTGCGGTGTTCAGACTGTTTGATTTCTTCACCGGGGTATAGTGTAGAGTTAGTCACGGTTGACCTTTGGTTTAGGACCGTATATTTAAGGATGTCCATGACTCATTAAGCATCAATTAGGAGACATAATAGTTGGTCTTACACTTGAAACATTGGTCCTGGGGGAGCATTGTCCGAGTACCCACTTCTATCGATTGCCTTTCCTCTCATTTTATCGTGCCTCTCTTTCTGATTTCTTTTAGTCTTTTCATATCAATCTTATTCACACCATCATCGATTCATTCTCATCCTAGTTAAATAGCAATCATTGTGTTTCAATTCATTATTCCCTGTGGAAAGGATACCCCACTCACTTGAGATTTATTACTTCGATAAATCTGTGCACTTGCGGGTCACACGCAAGGGCGTTGTCAATTTTCTATTTGAAATGTCTCATATTTTTCAATGAAAACCCTAATCCTATATTTTCTTTTCGGAATATCTACTATTTTGTAATCAAAACCCAAGTCTTATTTTTCTTTTTCATAATGCCTCCAATTTTTGGATTCAAATCCTAATTGTATGTTTCCTTTTCGGAATGTCTCGAATCTTTCTGTTAAAAGCCGAATCCTACGTTTTCTTTTCATAATGTCTTCTATTTATCACTTTTAAATCAAAACTCTAACCCTATGTTTTCTTTTAGGAATGTGTGCTATTTTTGAATCAAAACCCTACTCCAATTTTTTTGGAAATGTCCGCCCTTTTTTGGTTTTTAATCAAAACCCTAATCCTATATTTTCTTTCTAAAATGTCTCATATTTTTCAATCAAACCCCTAATCCTATATTTCTTTTCAGAATGTCTACTATTTTTTAGTTTCCAATCAAAAACCTAATCCTTTATTTTTCTTTTCAGAATGTCTACTATTTTTGGATCAAAACCCTAATCATTTGTTTTCCTTTCAGAATGTCTACTATTTTTAAATCAAAACCCTGATCCTATGTTTTCTTTTTTAAATGTCTACTATTTTTGAATCAAAACCCTAATCCTATGTTTTCTTATAATAATTTGTCCTATTTTCATGCAAAACCCTAATCCTATGTTTTCTTATAATAGTGTCTAGTATTTTTAATTCAAAACCCTAATCCTATGTTTTCATAGAGTAATGTCTCCTATTTTTCAATCAAAACCCTAATCTTATGTTTTCTTTTCAGAAAACCTACTATATTTTTATCATAACCATAATCTTATAATTTTTTTTTGGGAATCTCTACTATTTTTGAATCAAAACAGTAATCCCATATTTTCTTATAGTAATGTCTCTTATTTTTAGATCAAAACACTAATCGTATGTTTTATTTTCAGAATGTCTGTTTTTTTTAAATTAAACCCCTAATCATGTGTTTTCATATAGTAATTTCTCCTATTTTTGAATCAAAACCATAATGCTATGTTTTATTTTCAGAATGTCTCCTATCTTTCAATCAAAATAGGATTCGGGTTTTCAATCAAAATAGGAGGCATTTAAAAAAAAAAAAAGCTTAGGATTAGGGCTTTGATTAAATAATAGGAGACATTCTGAAAAGAAAACATACGATTGAAGTTTGATTGAAAAATATGAGAGATTAGTATAAGAAAACATAGGATTGCGGTTTTGTTTCAAAAATATAAGATATTTCAAAAATAAAAGAAAGGATTAGGTTTTTGGTCAAAAAATAGGGGACATTTCAAAAAGAAAACATAGGATTAGGGTCTTGATTCAAAAATAATAGACATTCCGAACAGAAGACATAGGATTACAATTTTGATTGAAAGATATGAGATATTTCGAAATGAAAACATAGGATTAGGTCTTTGATTGAGAAATATGAGACATTACAATATGAAATCAAAGGATTATTGTTTTGATTAAATACAATAAATTGTGTACATTTCCAATCAAAATCTTAATCCAAATCCTATGTTTTCTTTTTGGAATGTCTCCTATTTTCGAATCAAAACAATTATCCTATGTTTTCTTTTCATAATGTCTCATATATTTCCATCAAACCCATAACCCTATGTCTTCAGTTTTGAATCAAAACCCAAATTCTATGTTTCCTTTTCCTATTCCTATTTTTGAATCAAATCCTTAATCCTATGTTTTCTTTTGTTCTCCTATATCTCCTTTCATTTGTTTTGCAATGTCTGCTATATTTTAATCAAAACTCTAATAGAAATGTGTCACATTTTGAATTCAGAAAACTAATCCTATGTTTCTTTTCATACTGTCTTCTATTTTTCAATCAAAACCTTAACCTATGTTTTCTTTTGGGAATGTCTGCTAATTATCACATAAAAATAGCAATCTTATGTTTTCTTTTGGAAATTTTATTGCAAAATATGAGACATTATGAAAAATTTCGAAATGTCCCGTATTTTTTTAAAAAGAGGATATTTCCAAAAGAAAACATTACTAATCCTATCTTTCAATCAAAACATGAATCCTATGTTTTCTTTTTGAAATTTCTATTTTTTTTAATGAAAACCCAAATCATATATTTCAAAACACTAATCCTATATTTTGTTTTCGTAATATCTGCTATTTTTGTATCAAACCTTAATACTATTTTTCTTTTGGTAATGTCTTCTATTTTTCTATCTAAACAATAATTTTATGTTTTTTTTAGTAATGTCTCATACTTTTTAATCAAAACCCTAATCCTATTATATCTTTTGAGAATGTCTGGTATTTTTGAATTAAATCCTTAATCCTATGTTTTGTTTTAGAAATGTCCCTATTTTTTGGTTTTTAATTAAAACCCCAATCCTATGTTTTCTTATAGTAATGTCTCCTATTTTTTAGTCAAATCCATAATCCTGTGTTTTCCTTTTGAAATGTCTGTTATTCTTGAATCAAAACCGTAATCCTATGCCAACAAAATTTGAATCAAAACCCTAATCCTATGTTTCTTTTCGGAATGTCTCCTATTTTGCAAACAAAACCCAAATCCCATGTTTTTTTATTAATGCCTCCAATTTATCAGTTTTAATCAAAACCATAATACTATGTTTTCTTATAGTAATGCCACATATTTTTCAATCAAAACCAAAATCCTATGTTTTTATTTTTGAAAGCCTACTATATTTTAATAAAAATTACTATATTTGAATAAAAAAGTCCCCTATTTTTCGGCTTTGGTTAAAAATAAAAAATAATGGACATATCCAAAACAAAACATAGTGTTAGGGTTTTAATTTAAAAATAGGAATCACTGCTCTTAGGATTAGGATTTTGATTCAAATATAGAGGACAGCCCAAAAACAAAACATGACATTACTGATAAATATGAAATATTAAGAAAACATTTTGATTATTAGGGAATTATTAGGGTTTTGATTCAAAAGTGATAAATAGGAGACATTCCAAAAAGAAAAAATGGGAGCCATCCTGAAAAGAAAACATAGGATTAGGGTTTTGATTGAAAAATATGAGACATTGTGAAAAGAAAACATTGGATTAGAGTTTTGATAAAAAATTAGCAGATATTCCTAAAAGAAAAGATTTGATTAGGCTATTGATTCAAAATAATAAGATTTTCTAAAAAGAAAATAATGGATTAATGTTTTCATTAAAAAATAGTAGGGTTTTGATAACGGTTTTGATTTCGAAATATCTTAATCCCATGTTTTCTTATCGGAATGCGTGCTATTTTTTAATCAACACCCTAATATGATGTTTCTTTTGTAAATGTTTGCTATTTTTAAATCAAAACAATAGTTGTATGTTTTCTTTTTCTAATGTCTCATATTTTTTAATCAAAACTCTATCATGTGTTTTCTTTTTGAATGATCCTATCTTTTAATGAAAACACGAATTCTATGTTCTATTTTCTTATTGTCTCTTTTTTATTAGTTTTGAATCAAAACCATAACTTGTGTTTTCTTTTTAGAATGTCTCTTATTTTTCAATCAAAATCCTAATCCTTTCTTTTCTTTCCGGAATGTCTGTAATTTTGAAATAAAACCCTAATCATATGTTTTCTTATAATAATATCTTATATTTTTTAATCAAACCCTAATCATATGTTTACTTTTTGGAATGTCTCTTATTTTGAATCAAAACTCTAGTGTTTTCTTTTGTTTTTGGAATATGTACTATTTTTGATCAAAAGCCTAGTCCTTTGTTTCGTTATAGTAATGCCTCATATTTTTCAATCAAAATAATAATCCTATGTTTTCTTTTAATAATTTTTAATATTTTTAATCAAAATCCTAGTCCTGTGTTTGCTTTTAGTAATCTGTCCTATTTTTCATTAAAAACCCTAATCCTATGTTTTCTTTCCAAAATGTCTAATATTTTACAATAAAAACCCTAATCTTATGTTTTCTTTTTCGAATGTCCACTATTTTTGAATCAAAACACTAATCCAATGTTTTTGTATAGTAATGTCTTTTAATTACTCTCTCTGCAAGTGTACAAATCAAAACAGTAATAAATTGATACCCCATGAAGGGGTGGGTTGTCAAACCACATGGAGTCGACTTCTAGTACTAGCTGATCTTCGAATCACTAGTCAAACAGAAGATGGTTGGTAGAAAGATTAATTGAACAAAGAAAGGAAAACGGGATGGAAGTAACAGGTAGATTAGGGTTAAGTTTTTAACAACAAGAGAACAATACCCTAGGATAATTCCTATGTACTTTAGTGTGTTGACTTGCTTCTAATGTCTATTAGGTACATTATAAGGTTCTTGCAGGTGCTTAAAAGAAATGTCTCATCTGTGGCTCTCAAGTATGCCAAGTTTTGCTATTGTAACAACGGGTCCAACACACACCTAGTTTTCCAACTACATAAAGCAATCACAACTATGGTAATCTGTAGATGAAAAATTTTACAAAGTAACTACTCAAATCAAGCATGGCAAGTTATACGACACATGAATTAACACAAGAATGTAATAAAACTCCATAACAATTAAAGACAAGTAATTCAAAGTACACTAAGGTGAGACATCATGATTCCCCTTTTACAAAATCTCTTCAGTTGTGCTTCAAAGCTTCATGGATGAGCTAACTCCACTTCTCTAATGCCTATAACTCAACCTTGATCAACCTAGATGGTGTGGTGAAGATTGATCATCATTATTGATGATCACTTAAAGTTGGATAAGAAAACCCTCGACTAGCCTCCCCTTCCAAAATTTAGTTCTAGGAAATAAAAAAGAACTTTTCGGGCTCAACACGGCCTATGCCCTGTTGAAGTTTTGTTAGCTGTTCAATAAGCCCAAAGAGCATCATCTAATAGTTTAGTCCAATCCTATCTATTATAATGCATGATCTTTTTGGGAATCCATTTTAATTCTTGAATTGTGGCTTCAACTTGACCACTAGTTTTGGGATTGCAAGCTATGGCAATGCGATGGTTAACGCCATATATCTTCATCACCTTTTCAAACTAAGCATTGTAAAAGTGTTTTCCTCAATCATTGGTAATTGCTCTTGGAGTGTCAAACTATGAAGAAAAGTTTTTTCAAGAATTTAACTACCACTCTTGCATCAATCATAGGGAGTACGTAGCTTTCACCTCATTTGGAATCATAGTCTACTGCCACCGATTACATACTTGTTCGAATCGAATTTGGAAATGGTCCCATAGAAATCAATCTTTGCTAACATCAAACACTTCACACTACTAAATAGGAGTCTGTTTCATTTCATCGAGCTTGGAAAAATTTCCACTCCTCTAGCATTGGTCACAGGTTGTAACAAATTTGTAGACACCCATGAATACTGTTGGCCAGTAGAAACTGGCTTCAAGAGCTTTCTCAGATGTACGATTTGCACTGATGTGCCCTCTATCACTCGTGAGTAACAATGCCTAAAAATTTCCCATCTTTTTGTGTGTAAGACACAACGCTGCACTATTAGGTCAGGACAAACTTTTTAAAAAAGGGTATCCCCAAAATAGTGCTTTACATCGGACAAAAATTTCTTTTGTTGTTGATAGTAAAAATTGGAACGAATGATGTATCCCACAATGTAGTTTGCAAAGTCAGTGAACCAACGGCTGCCATCATTTTGAGTGGATTTCCCTTAAACTATGTAGAGGCGTTCCTCAGGGAAGGCATCTTCAATTTCTCTGTGCACAATTTCCTCTCCCTTAGTATATTTAAGGCATGATAGGTGGTCTGCCACCACACTTCTCTGAGCTCTTCTTATCTCGAATTACATGTCAAATTCTTGTAGAAGAAGAATCCACCTAATCAACCAGGGTTTAGCATTAGTCTTTTAAAGGAGGTATCTGAGTGCTTCATTGTCGGTGTGCACCATGACTTTGGATAGTACCAAATAAGATCATAATTTATCAAAAGCAAAGACTATGGTTAATAGCTCTTTTTTTATAGTGTTGTAATTTTCTTGCGCTTGATTGAGCATCTTGCTTACATAGGAAATCCGATGGAATTGCTTATTGTATTTTTGCCCCAACACCATCCCAACTACCGATCACATGAATCACACATAAGTTCAAAAGGATGATTCCAGTCAAGTGCTTTTCACAATGGGGAGCTTGGATTAAGTTTTCTTTAGCTAATTAAAAAGCCTTGACATATTCCTGATCTACGTGAAAAGGTGTGTATTTCTCTAATAATTTAGTATTGGTTTGGAAATTTTTGAGAAATCCTTGATAAACCACCGAGTATAAACCAACTGGCCAAGGAAACTTTAAATATCCTTACTGGAGATTGAAGGGGAAAGTTTTTCGATTGTTTTGAGCTTTCCCTTGTCCACCTCGATCCCTTCAGAAGAAATTTTATGTCCCAAGACTATCCCTTCTCTTACCGTGAAATGACACTTCTCCTAGTTGCGTACCAAGTTAGTTTCTTCACATCTTGAAAGGACTCGTTCTATATTATGCAAACATCCCTCGAAAGAATCCCCAAAAATTGAGAAATTATACATAAAGACCTCCATAATGTCCTTAATGAACTCATTAAAGATGAACATCATACACCTCTGAAAAGTTAGCCAGTGCATTACACAATCCAAAAGGTATTCTTCTGTAAGAAAATGTGCCGTAAGGAAAAGTGAAATTGGTCTTTTTCTGATCTTCAGGTGATAACAAGAATTTACAAGTATCCAGATATCCCATTGATGAAATAGTAATACATGTGTCCCGAAAGTCACTCCAACATTTGATCAACAAATGGCAAAAGGAAATTATCCTTCCATGTAGCATCATTTAGTTTTCGATAATCTATACACACTATCCATCCAATTACCATTCATGTTAGAATCAATTCACTTTGTTCATTTGAAACCACTCTGTCATCCCTACTTGAACCACTTTCGAATTGGACTAACAAGGGGTCTGTCTTAAATTGGATAAATTATCCCAGCATCCAAAAGTTTTTCACCTCTTTTTTTACTACTTCCATCTTGTTTGTATTCAATCTCCTTTGGGGTTGAACTTTTGGTTTGATGTTATCTTTTATCAGAATTTTATAAGTGTAAAAGCATGAATTAATTTCTTTAATAAAAAAAATGCTCCAAGTGATCATCCTCTTATGTTGCAGTAACATTGTCACTAATAGTTCCTTTTGACTTACTTATAGCATTGAAGATATGATAACTATGAGTTTGGGTTCTCTCCAAGAATACATACTCTAAATGTGCTTTGGCAATCCCTTAAGCTCCAATGATGGACATTGACTAATATAGTGTCTCGATGTTGCCCTAATATCTCTAACGAGGATTAATGCCCATTTGCTCTATGAAACCTTCTTATTCTATACTATGGTTGGAGTTCTTTCTCACACAATTCGATAGTGTCATCCTCTCAATAAGTCAATACGTTGTTCATGCCAATAGAGATTGACATCACCTATTCGCATTTTTAATTCTCGACACCGATTTTTATCTAAGAAACATAAGTTTTGTGCTCAGAGCTGATTTAATTGTGTTGTCCGCTCATGAGGAATCAGATATCACATCTTCAAATTATGCTCATCTTCATGTACATTAATGTTCCAATCTCGGTGGTTGGCGGACTAAGAGGGACTCCTTAATGAAGCCCCAGTAACTCTTCCATATTTGCTATAAATAAAATTTAATGGGAGAATTAGGAACAAATGGTAAAATAAAAGAAGACAAGCATTCACAAGATATAAATGAATTATAAAAAGAGTAGATTACTAGAATCCTAATTTTCCTCAAAGTTTCTAGTCCCGAGACTCAGCCATAACTTGATTGCACTCTTCTCAAGTGTACGTGATCGTAACAAGTGATAAAGTGGTACCCGTGAGGAATAGCGTTGTTGAACCCACATGGGGACTCGACTTTCTAGCACTAGTTGATCTTATAACTCTAGTCAAACAAAAGATGCGTTGGTAGAAAGATTAACTAAACAAAGAAAAGAAAAAATGGATGGAACTAACGGTGTAGACTAGGGTTTAGATTTTAACAATAAGAAAAATAATGCCCTATGACAATCCCTATGTGCTTTATAGTGTATTGACTTGCTTCTAATGTCTATCAGGTACATTCTAAGGTTCTTGTGGGCAATCAAAAGCAATGTCACATCAGTCTAGAAGTCATGCCAAGTTACTATTGTAACTATGGGTCTCCATACATGTTGAGTTTTCCAACTACACAAAATAATCACAACTAGGCAATCAAGACACGCCAAGTTTTACAAAGCAACTCACGCAATAAAACTCCATTCAAATTAAAAACAAGAAATTCAAAAAGTATACTAAACAACATAGTTTAGCATCCTCGATGGTACCATGGAACAGCTTAGCCCCTCATGAATTCATAAAACATAGGGGAAGAAATAAATGCACTAATGTGAGAAATCACGACTCTCCTTTTACAAAAATCCCTTCGGTTGTGCTTCCAAAAGCATCATGGATGAGCTAACCCACTTCTCTGATGCCTCTAACTCAACGCCCTTGATCTCCCTAGGTGGGTGGCAGTGAGAGACCCGATCAGTCATTCCTAATAATCACCCAAAGTTGGAGCAAAAACCCCTTAACTAGCCTCCCCTTCCGAAACCTAGATCTAGGCAATAAAAAGAACTTTTCTGGGACAACATGTCCTAAAGAGAAAGGGGTGATTGCACCATGATTCCCTTTCATCTTTGAGGAGAATCGGCTAAGTGTCATCTAGAGAAAATCAAGGAGAGAGCAGCGTCATGCTCTAGCCCAGTGCTTTCCTTGAGACGGCTGTGAAAGTACAGGCAAGTGGTTTCCCCTAAATAGCAAAGGAGCTTCAATTCGGAGATAATCATGGGAGACATGGCTCTCCTACTTTCGCCTATTTTTCAATCAAAATCTAATCCTAATCTTATGTTTTCTTTTCAAAATGTCTCATATTTTTTAAGAAAATGAGACATTTATAAAAGAAAACATTACTAATCCTATCTTTCAATCAAAGCTTAAACCTTATGTTTTCTTTTCAAAATTTCTGATATTTTCTTTTGTTAATGTCTGCTATTTTTGAATAAAAATCATAATCATATGTTTTCTTCTCCTATTGCCTCTTATTTTTTAATCAAAACACTAATTTTATGTTTTCTTTTGGAAATGTTTGCTATTTTTTAATCAAACCCCTATTCCTTTCTCTTCTTTTGGAAATGCCACCTATTTTTTAGTTTTCAATCAAAACCCTAATCCTATGTTATCTCATAGTAATGTCTCATATTTTGAATCAAAACTATAATCGTATGCTTTTTTTTAAAGTCCCATATTTTTCAATCAACACCCTAATCAAACCCCTATTCCTTTCTCTTCTTTTTGGAATTTCTACTATTTTTTAATCAAAATTCTATTCCTATGTTTTCTTATAGTAATGACTCCTATTTTCATTCAAACAACTAATCCTATGTTTTCTTATAGTAATGCTTTCTATTTTCAATCAAAGCCCTAATCCTCTGTTTTCTTTTCACAATACCTACTACATAACCTACTCCTTCTTTTCTATTAATAATGCCTCCTATTTTTGCGTAAAAATCCTAATCGTATCTTTTCTTTCCAGAATGCCTACTATTTTTGAATCAAAACCCTAATCTTTTGTTTTTCTTTTTGGAATGTCTCCTATTTTTTATTGTCTAATATTTTTGAATCAAAACCCTAATCCTATATTTTTTTTTTCCGAATGTTTGATATATTTGAATCAAAACAATATTCTATGTTTTTATTTTCATAATGTCTCCTTTCTTTAAATCAAAAACCTAATTCTATGTGTTATTTTAGTAATGTCTCCTATTTTTGAATAAAAATCCTAGTCCTTATCCTATGTTTTATTTTTCATAATATCTCTCTATTCTTTAATCAAAACACTAATCCTCTGTTTTCTTTTAATAATGTGTCCTATTTTTTAGTTTTGAATGAGAACCTCAATCCTTTGTTTTCTATTTAGAATTTCTCTTTATTTTTAATCGAAACAATAATCCAATCTTTTGTTTTGAGAATGTCTGCTAATTTTTAATCAAAACCCTATTCCGATGATCTTTTCTTTTTAGGAATGCCTCATATTTTTCCTATCAAAATGCTAACCCTCTCTGTTTTGCTTTCCTTAGTGCCTCTTAGTAATCAAACCCTAATCCTATGTTTCCTTTTCGACAATATCTCTTATCTTTCAATCAAATCCTAATCCTTTGTTTCTTTTCGAATGTGTCATGTTTTTTCGATTTGAATCAAAACCCTAATTCTCTATCATTTGAATACCTTCTATTTTTTAATCAAACCCGTAATCCTATATTTTCTTTTTGGAATGTCTACTATTTTTGAATGAAAACAATAATCCCATGTTTTCTTAAAGCAGTTTATCCTATTTTTCAATCAAAACCCTAATCATGTGTTTTCTTTTCTGAATGTCTACTATTTTTTAATGAAAACCCTTATTCTATGTTTTCATGTAGTAATGTCTACTATTTTTTCAATCAAAACCTCGATCTTATGTTTTCTTTTCAGAATGTTAGATATTTTTGAATCACAAATATAATCTTATGTTATCTTTTCGAAATGTATTATATTTTTTAATTGAAACTCTTACCTGATGTTTTTTTTTGGAATGCCTCCTATTTTTTTCAAAACCCTTATCCTATATTTTCTTTTCCTAGTGCCTTCTATTTTTGAATAAAAATCCTAACCCTATGTTTTCATTTTGGAATGTCTACTATTTTTGAATGAAAACAATAATCATATCTTTTGTTTTCATAATGTATCATATTTTTGAATCAAAACCTTAATCCTAAGTTTTTTTTAATGCCTCCTTTTGTTTAATCAAAACCCTAATATTATGCTGGGAATGTCATGCCATAATCTATGTTTTCTTATAGTAATGTCTCCTACTTTTTCATTCAAAAGCAATAATCCTTATGTTTTTATTATAGTAATGTCTCCTATTTTTCATTCAAAACAATAATCCTATGCTTTATTATAGTAACGTCTCATATTTTTCAATCAAAACCGTTATGTTATGTTTTCTTTTTGGAATGCCTACTATATTTGAAACAAAAACCTAAACCTATGTTTTCTTTCATCTTGAATGTCTACTATTTTTCAATGAAAACCCTATTCCTATGTTTTCTTTATGGATTGTCAACTATCTGTCAATCAAACACAAATCCTATGTTTTCTCTTATTAATGTTTCCTATTCATCAGATTTTATTAGAACCCTAACTTTTGTTTTCTTTTTGGAATGTTTCCTATTTTTAATAAAAATTTAATTCTTTCTTTTTTTTGGAATGTTTGCTTTTTTTGGATCAAAACACTAATCCTAATTTTTCTTTTCAGAATTTGTAGTATTTTTAGTTTTGAATCAAAAAAATAATCATTTGTTTTCTTTTTGGAATGCCCCATTTTTTTAATGAAAACCTTAATTTGATATTTTCTTTTTGAGTAAGATTAGGGAGTTTGATTCAAAACACTATGTTTGATAGGAGGTTATTATATTAAGAATACATGTGATTGAGTGTTTTTCCAATCAAAACCCATCCTATGTTTTCTTCTACTAATGTCTCCTATTTTTCAATCATACACATTAATCCTATGTTTTCTTTTACGAATGCCTACTATATATAAAATCAAAATATTAATCCTATGTTTTTCTTTTCATAATATCTCTTATTTTTCAATGATCTAGTGCATGTTTTCACTTTTTGAATGCCTACTATTTGTATCAAAACTCTATTCTACATTTTGAATCAAAACTCTAAACCAATGTTTTCTTTTCATAATGACTCATATTTTACAATAAAAACCCTAATAATTTGTTTTCTTATAGGAATGTCTCCTATTTTTGAATCAAAATCCTAATCCTATATTTTCTTTTCAAAATGTGTCCTATTTTCTAGATTGAAATCAAAACCCTAATCCTTTGTTTTCTTTTCAGAATGTCTAATATTTTTTGAAATGAAAACCTAATACTATGTTTTTCTTTTCAGAATGTCTGCTTATTTTTAATCAAAACCCTAATATATGTTTTCTTTTTCATAATCTCACCTATAAGTTTAAATCGAGCGCAATCCTATATCTTACTTTTAGAATGTCTCTCATGTTTTTATTTTTTAATTAAAATGCTAGTTCTATGTTTTCTTTTTGGAATGTGTGGTAATTCAACTTTTTCATATATATATATATATATATGTATATTTTATTCCCCTCATGTTTCAATGTGTTTTCTTGAGAAATTTTCATGTGTGAGTGTGCTTAAGAGTGTCCCAAGTCAATAAAAACAAAAATGAGGTCAATCGGACACCAATTGAGGTTGTTTAGAGCCATTTTTGTATAAGTGAATGGTTATACGGGGTCCCATACGAGGCTGGATACACCACAGTATGAAAATTCCATGAACTTTCTACTAGAGGCGGAATCGGACCCGTATTGAGAGCCGTATGGGGTCGATTCAGGGCATAAATTTAGGGTTTAAAAGCCCTTTTTCTCATCTTTTTCTCATTCTTTTTACACCTTTCCTTGAGACCTTTTCTCTTCCACTTTCCTCCTCCTCTATAACCTTTCATCCTACTTCTCAAACCAATAATCCCTTGCCTTGAATCAAGATGAAACTTGAAGATCTCTTCTTCCACTCTTGAGAAGTGCTTTTCCTAGGGTTTTGAGAAGCTTTGAGGTAAGGATGTGTTTCATTTGATATTCTTCTTCTCCCTTTCTCTTCTTTGGATTTTCTTTGAAGTTATTGATGGATAATCATGGGTTTTGTTTGGATTTAAAGAATAGAACAAGTTTGAAGTCGTATAACCTTGAATCCAATGAGATTTGAGAAGGATCTTTGATGTTTTAAATTAGGGGTTACTTTGTGGCACCAAAACCAAGTTTTGTTTCTTTTGCTTTTCATGTTAGTTTTGATGGTTGTGAGAGTCATTCTTGTTAGATCTTATTGCTTGAGTGTTTAACAAACCCTAGGAGCACTCATTTTCCCATTTCGAGCATTGTTCCTCATTTCAATTGATCAAGTCATTGATGAGGTTTCATACCTTGTTTTGGTTGTTTAAATGCTTCTAGGAGGTGAGACTTCAATCAGGGGAAAAGAGCCGGGTGGAGAAGTAACGCCGGAGGTTTTTAGCTCGCATAAGTTTGTGAGTGGGACTTATTAAATATGGATTATAAATCATGCATGTTTTCAAATGTGAAAGTTGCTTTGCCCTTCAATGATAATTTATTATTGCTAATACTCTTGAAATGTTTTTTATGTCATTTAGAAACTTGATGATTTATTATTTAACCCTATTTCAAGAATATTTTCAAAGTATAAGTTACTTGTGATGGTAAACCCAATGTTTTTGTATCATATGTTTGAGGGCATATGACCAATTGACTCAGTCCTCAGAAATTATGGTTGAGATTTTGAATGAAATATCTAGAATCTTTTCTATAATGTTATTTATGTTTAAAAACTTAGTTTTGAAATGCATCTTCAAGGAATTATTGAAATTGATGTCTTCTTATATGAAAAAGATTTTGTTTCACGATTAACATAAAAATTTATTTGATTTGATATGTGCAAATTACTCACTCATGGAGTGAGGATGATTTATGTGAAAAGTTGTCAACACTTCTAAAGTTTCTCGAATTGTTTTCTATGGTATCTGAAAATAATATTTGGGATTATGACTGAGTCCATTAAAAGATACTATTCAAGAATGTCTTATTGTCTTTAAAAACATCATTATTGTGTCTTAAAGGTTCTAAAATGTATGTTTTTATGAAACTTGGAAGTCTTGTTATGATATTAAATGAGTTTATGCAAACCATTTCTGCAACACATTTTGTGTTGTTGTTGAGAGTTATTCTTAAAATGTGTATTCAATTATTATTTTTCCAAAATGATGCTTATTTGACGATGTCCAAATGTGTTGTTTTGGATAGTTTACTCACTCTTGGAGTGAAAATTTATATGATAAAATTTGTGATAATCTGAAGAGATTGATGCTATATTTGAAGTATCTTCTGAAAGAATACTCTTGCATGGTGTTCTCGATAGAGATGGTTTCATTGAAATTGTTATAAGAAAGTAATCCATTCCCCGAATTGGCATTTGTGTATACTTGTGATCTCTCAGTGAGATTTATGCTTTCCTATTGATGTATTTACTAAGTCTACGGGCTGGATATGGTTATTTGTTGATGGTGACATAGGTGGGATCCCCAATACCTTTACTGCGAGTAAGGGAGTGGATTGTTCCACGGACGACATGTTTAGAGGTGGCATGGAAAACATCAAACCCGGTTATGCCATTTCAGGTGGGAGCATGGAGCCACGACTTGGATATAGTTGGGTTGTTGAGTCACCACATGAACTTCCTAGCGGTCAGCGCCATGATATCGGAGTTATTGGAGCGAGCGGATGTTTTTTTGCAATTATAATTGGTTTTAAATTGTTTATGAATTAAAATGGTTATTTATAGTGTATATCATTTGCGCATGCTTGAAATCTTGTTTTATGCTCGTTACTTATACTATCTTAATTGTGGTCGCACTTTTGAATCCTTTAACATGTTACAACTATTAGACCTTCTGTTATGCAAATACCTGGATTTGAAATTATTGAAAGAAAATCATTTCTTATATTTTTTTTTCTTTTGCTATTCATTTTCCGCAAACATTATTTTGAGATGTTTGGAAAGTGACTCCTATTTAAGTTAAAATTGGACTTTGATAAATTGTTATTGTAAAAGACTTTTACTGGTTTACTATGTTCTTTGTGGATTTAATGTTACTCTGCGGTTGCTAAGTTCTTTATTTTGGGTGTTGGTAAACTCTTAAAACTGTTTATTGTAAAATTGGTTATATTTGTTTACACGTGTATGTTTTATAGTTCCATGCGATTCCCCTCACTGAGTAACCAAGTTACTCGGCCCCTCTTTCTTCTCCATAAGTGTTAGTTCAGTGAACCCATGTGGACGTGAAGTGCTTGGCAATAGGTTATTGCATTGCATTTATTTCTTTTGGTTTGTGTATGTATATTCCTACACTTCGCATGTAGGGTGTGGGATCCCTGAGGTTACAGTGTCGACCGACTTATATGAATCTCCTTCTTAATTATTCATGTATGTTGCTATTGTCTGGTGTTGTCTGAGAAACCATACCCATATTTTGGGACGATTTGATGATTATGTATTTTAGGGTATAGCTTTGTATTTTTGGGAGGTAATTTTAAATGTTTGCTTGACTTCAAAATGTCCCGATGGAGTCTTTGTCATTGTTGTTATGGTTGTGTTGTTCTTATAATGTTTGCTTATAATTCATACCTTGTGTTACATTGATGATCTTCTATAATAAGGTTATTGTATATGTTGATTATTGAATTATTCTGTGTTGTTATAGTGGTTATGTTCAAGGAACATGTTAGTCTTACAGCGATCTGGGGTTGAGGCAGGTGTTTGACATCCCCTAAGTTGTCATGGCGGTATGTCATGTATGGGACCCACGGGATAGGACGTGACATAATGTCTCCTATTTTTTAATGAAAACCCTAATCCAATGTATTCTATTTGTAATGTCTCATATTTTTGAATCAAAGCTCTAATCTTATGTTTTCTTTTGTGAATGTCTCCTATTTTTTAGATTCGAATCAAAACCCTTATTGTATGTTTCTTCACGAAATATCTCATATTTTTCAATTAAAACTCTAATCCTATTTTTGTTAGGGAATATCCAATTTTTTCAGTCATAAACCTAATCATATGTTTTGATTAAAAAATAGGATTTGGTACTGTTTCCTTATTTTTAATCAAAACCCTAATTGTACATTTTCTTTTTCTAATATCTCCTATCTTTCAATCAAAAGTCGAATCGTATGTTTTCTTTTCTGAATGGTTCATATTTTTAAATCAAAACCCTAATCCTATGTTTTCTTTTTGAAATGTCTTATTTTTTGGGTTTTGAATCAAAATCCTAGGCCTATCTTTTTTTCTTTTTTGGAATGCCGATTATTTTTGCAATGAAAAACCCGAATGGTATGTTTTTCTTTTGTTAATGTCTCTTAATTGTCCCTTTTTAATTAAAACCTAATCTTATGTTTTCTATTGGGAATGTTTGCCATTTTTTTAATCAAAACTTTAATTCTATATTGTTTTTTGGGAATGTTTACTATGTTTGAATCAAAAACAATAATCGATATGTTTTCTATTCATAATGTCTCATATGTTTTAATGAAAACTTTAATAATAAATTTTTTTTCTTTTTGTGATGCTTCCTATTTTTTAATCAAAGCCATAATCCTATGCATTCATTTGGGAAGGATTGTTATTTTTTTAATCGAACAACAATCGTATTTATTCTTCTAGAAATATCTCATATTTTTAATCAAAATACTAATCCTATGTTTTTCTTATAGTAATGCCTCCTATTTTTGAATCAAAACCCTAATCCTATGCATTCTTATAGTATTGTCTCATATTTTTCAATTAAAACATTAATCTTATATTTTCTTTTTGGAATGCCTATTATTTTTTAATCTAAACCCTAATCCAATGTTTTCATTTTGGAATGACTCATATCTTTCAATCAAAAGCCTAATCCTATGTTTTCTTTTCGGAATATGTCCGATTTTTCAGTTTTGAATCAAAATACTAATCCTTTATTTTTTTAGGAATATCTCCTATTTTTTAATCAAAACTCTAATTGTTTCTTCTATTTTCAGAATATCTATTATTTTAGAATCAAAAGCCTAATACTATGTTTTCTTACATTAATATCTCCTTATTTTGTTTTTGGATTGCCTCACATTTTTTAATCAAAACACTAATCCTTTATTTTTATTTACGGAATGTCTACTATTTTGGAATAAAAACCCTAATCCTATGCTTTCTCTTGTTAATGCCGTCTACTTTTTGGTTTATAATCAATACCCTAATCCAATGTTTTATTATAATAATATCTCATACATTTTTATTAAAACTCAAAATGAATGTTCTCCTATTAAAATGTCTCATATTTTTCAATCAAAACCCTAAACCTATGTTTTTTTTTTCGGAATGTGTACTAGTTTTTAGTGAAAACTGTAATCCAATGTTTTTCTTATAGTAATGGTCCCCAATTTTCATTCAAAACACTAATAAAATGATTTTTTTATAGTATTGTCTCTTATTTTGCAATCAAAACCTTAGCCCAATGTTTTCTTATAGTAATGTCCTGTTTTCAATCAAAATCCTAATCGTAAATTTTCTTTTCAGAATCCCTACTATAATTAAATTAAAACCCTAATCCTATATTTTTTTCGGAATGTCTCCTATTTTCCAAAAAATAAAAAAACCCGAATCCTATGTTTTCTTTTTTAATGTCTCATATTTTTAATCAAAACCCTAATCATAAGTTTTTTATTTAATGCCTCATGTTTTTTAATTAAGACTATAATCTTATGTTTTCTTTTTGTAATGGCTTCATTTTTTATTCAGAACCCTATTCCTATATTTTATTTTCGGAATGATAAATATTTTTCAATCACAAAAATAATTCTATGTTTTCTTTTTGCTGATTGCGTACTATTTGTGAATCAAAATCCTAATCTTATGTTTTTTTATAATAATGTCTCCTATTTTCCATTCAAAACATTAATAATATGTTTTCTTTTCATAATGACTATTGTATTTGAATCTAGACACAAATCCTATGTTTTCTTTTTAGAACGTCGCATATTTTGCAAACAAAAACCAAATCCTATGTTTTCTTTTCCTATTGTATTCTATTTATCAGTTTTTAATAAAAACCCTAACCTATGTTTATTTTTGTGATGTCTCCTATTTTTGAATAAAAAACCTAAATCTTTCTTTTCTTTTCCGAATGTCGGCTATTTTCGAATCAAAACCCTAATCATATGTTTAATTTAATTAACGTGTCCTATTTTTCAGGTTTGGTTCAAAACACTAAACCTTTATTTTCTTTTGAGAATGTCGCATTTCTTTTTAATAAAAACCATAATCCTATCTTTTGTTTGGTAATGTTTGCTAATTTTTAATCAAAATCATAATGTATTCCTTTTGGAATGTCTCATATTTTTTAATCAAAAAGCTAATCCTATGTTTCCGTTTTATAAAGCCTTTTATTTTTTAATCAAAACAATAACCCTATATGTTGTTTTCGTAATATCTACTAATTTTCAATCAAACCCCTAATCTTATTTTATCTTATAGTAATGTCTCCTTTTTTCTGTCAAACCCCTAATGCTATGTTTTTCTCCCGGAATGCCTATTATATTTGAATCAAAATCCTACTTATTTGTTTTCTTTTCAGAATGTCCACTATTATTGAATGAAAATCCTAATCCGATGTTTTCTTATAGTAATGTCACCTATTTTTCATTCAAAACTCTGATCCTATGTTTTCTTACAGTAATGTCTCCTATTTTTTAATTAAAAAAATAATCCTATGATTTCAATTCGTAATGCCTGCTATAGTTGAATCAAAAACCTAATTTTGTTTTTTACTTCGGAATGCCTCCTATTTTTCAATCAAAACACTAATTGTATGTTTTCTTTATGGAATGTCTCCTATTTTTGAATAAATATCTAAATCCTATGTTTTCTTTTGGAAATGACCCTTATTTTATAGTTTCTAATCAAAATCCATATCCAATGTTTTATTATGTTAATGCCTCTCATTTTCCAATCGAAACCCTAATCCTATGTTTTCTTTTCGAAATTTCTCATATTTTTCAATCAAAATCCTAATCTTATTTTTCCTTTCGCAATGTCTACTATTTTTAAATCAAAACCATAATCCTATGATTTCTTATAGTAATGTCTCTCATTTTTCATTCAAAACCCTTAACTTATGTTTTCTTATAGTAATGTCTCTTATTTGTCAATCAAAACTCTAATCCTATGATTTCTTATAATTTTGTCTCCTATATTTCAATCAAAACCCTACTGCAATGTTTTCTTTTCGGAATGCGTACTGTATTTCAATCAAAACCCGATTCCTATGTTTTCTTTTGTTAATGGCACCTATTTATTTGGTTTGAGTCAATACCCTAACCAATGTTTTCTTTTTGGAATGCGTACCGTATTTCAATCAAAACCATAATCCTATGTTTTCTTTTCATAATGTCACCTATTTATTTGTTTTGAGTCAAAACCCTAACCAATGTTTTCTTTTCGTAATGTTTCCTATTTTTCATTTAAAAACCTAATCCTTTCTTTAGAATGTCTCCTCTTTTTGAATCAAAACACAAATCCTATTGCTTATTTTCAGAATGTGTCCAATTTTTTAGTTTTGAATCAAACCCTAATTCTATGTTTAGCCTTTAGCAATGTCTTCTATTTTTTAGTTTTGAGTGAAAACCCTAATCCTTTGATGTCTTTTGGGAAGGTTTCCTATTTTTTAATGTAAACCCCAATCCTACGTTTTTTTATATATATCTCCTATTTTTCTAGTAAAACTATAGAACTATGTTCTTTTTTTCGGAATGCCATGTAAATTTTGTTTTTCAATCAAAAACTTACTCCTATTATTTCTTCTCATAATGTCTTTTAGATTTGATTCAAACCCCTAATCCTATGTTTTCTTTTCAGAATGTCTACTATTTTCCAGTTTTGAATCAAAAACCTAATAATTTTTTCTTTTTCTAAATGTCTCATTTTTTTAAATCAAAACCCTATGCAAATCTTTTGTTTTGGGAATGTCTATTAATTTTTAATCAAAACCCTAATCAAATGTTTTTTCATTCTGAATGTCTCATATTTTCTCAATCAAAACCATAATCCTATGATTTCTTATAGTAATATCTCCAATTTTTTAATCAAAACCCTAATATTATGCTTTCTTTTGGAATGATTCCGTTTTTCAGTTTTGAATTAAAATTGTAATTATTTGTTTTTTGACAAGGTCCCCTTGCGTATATCCCTCAAGTGCACGGGTTTGTCGAAGTAATAATCCCGGATAAGCGGGTATCGAATCCACAGGGAACAGGGGATAAAAACACTTAATTTGATTCTTAGCTATGTGAAAGATCAATAGTGATAAGTGTGACAATGATTCAATTCTCGAAAGTAAAAACAACAAGTAAGAGAGCACGAATAAAGGAGAAGTTAAGGTAATCGATAAAGATGGGGTACTCGGATAATGCTCCGCCTAAGACAATCGTTTCAAGTGCAAGAACCTTCTATTATGTTTCCTAATCAATGCAATAGTGAGTCGTGGAAATCTTTCATTACATAGTCCCAAATCTAAGGTCAACTATGCCTAACTCTATACATGTCCCGGAGGAGAAATCGAACAATCTCAACACCTCACACTCGCATAGAGTTGCAATGAGCTCTAAAGATTTCAAGTGATAAATATCTTCCTAATTATAGACCTAACCCTTTGGTCTAGGTGGAAGGTCCCTAACCACAATTAAGCCGTAGATACTAAAGATCACCTCGGCGCTTCACTCCGTTGCAGCGCAACTAAGCCCAGTGGAGGTTCATCCCTTAGACCATTCACTCTATTATGGCGCAAAGAACTCGAGGAGCGAGGTAGAATCTATCACGTCGGAGGGGAAAGGGGCGCTCCCGTGCCTCTCGACTCACCCTCTCAACCCTCTCCAACCTAGCTTTGTCTAGCAGCTCGTGGTGTGTCACTCACTCACAAGGTTACCAGCGAGAACTCTCAACCCTAGTGTCACTCTGGGGAAATGTTCATCACGATGGTCTTATGGAGGTCCTCAACTCAGTCGTAAAGGGATCCTTTGTCAGGCCTAGGGATACACCTCGTCGGATCGGTGTCGAGCCAGCTCTCACAATAACCTTCTTCCAAATGACGCGCGATGTCGAAGCTGTAGAACCTCTCCAATACTCTAGCCAATACCCCTCAAAACCCTAGTTGAAGCCCTCTCGCAAGTTGGGGAAAAGATGGGGAAAAGAATATCAAAATCAGGGCTGAATCGAGCTTTATATAGGAGCTGGAATCGAGGCGACTCCACGGGCGTGCATAATGTCACCGCCACTGTGGAATTTCCACAGGGCGTGGATAATTTCCACGCGCTCGTGTGGATTCTCTGAGTTTCTGTTTTTCTCGGCCGGGCTGTGAGCAGTCTTTTGCTGATACTTTTGCCAGCAATTTTGCTCGATGTTCTACCCTTTCGATATCCGGCATCGAATAGCTAATCAAACCAATACTCCCCTGCCTCCTAGTGTTTTGATTGATGAAGCTAATTCCTTGGAATTAGTGTTCTAACGGGTTGTGAAGCTCACACGGCCAAGTGCGAAAGCACTTTGAGTCGTGCCCATGACTAAGTCTCAATTCCCAAGAAGACAAGACCATCTGCGCATACACGAGGGGTTCAGTGAAGCTCAACACAAAAACAAAATAACTCGAGTATATATAAAAGATAAAGCAATGAATACAACTCGAGAAAGCAAAATGAAAATAAACTTAGAAAGAGAATCGCTTTACGAGTGAACAAGTCTAAAATAAAATGCAAGAAAGTAAAAAAGCGAGTCAAATGTCGAGTGTCAGCCCCTCGGGGCTCTCGTGTCTTGCTTCTTGGTGAAAGACGCACATGGTGGGTCCACTGTGCTGGGGAGTAGAGGATGGGGGTCTTTGGAGGAGCCGAGGGGGCTGAGGAGTCCTCGGGCGCAAGACAAATGATGAGACGACGTCTCGCTCTAAAAATCTACTCTGTCACGTCAAAAGCGTGCCATGAACTACGTGTCTTGAGTGGCTGCGTAGCCCCTAATCTCGGTAACCTCTGCTCGGACCACTCCTACAGCATTCTCGAGCCTCTCAAAGCGATCATGGGCTCGAGATGGTGAAAAGCTATACTGCGGGGGTGGTTAATCTGCGCTGGAGGTGCCTCGGTCTCAATGGTGCTGGCTGAGGCTCGGGAGCGGGCTGAGATACCCCGACTTCATCACTCTCATCCTCGGCTATCTCTGGAGCTGGTAGCACTAAAGTAAAAACCCCTGTCCGAACCCTGCGGATCATGCCCATCAACCTCATCGTCTCTAGACTCAGGGGAGCAGGTATACTCATCTTCTCGGCCCCGCAAATCGAATCCAAGAGACCCATGCCCAACACTAATCTCGTAATGTAGGGGCCTGAGAAGATCTCTACCAGTCTAACATAGTACCCATGATGTAAGATATACTCTGCCAATATGTGCCCTGAATGAATCGGTATGCGCTGCACCATCGAGTACAAGTATAGTAGTTCCTGACGCCTCAGAACACCAGTGCTATCACCACAGCCATTCATCGACCTACTCATGATGGCATGTAAATATCTGTATGCAGGTCGGGAAAGGCACGTGGCGTTAGACACCCCCGGCTCGTATTGACCCTGACCACATAGCACTTTGTAAGCTCTCTGCGGAATCAAGGTTCCAGGATAATCAGTTAGTAACTGCATGTGCTCCTCTGTACCTGTGAATGCCTCCTCATACAAGCCAAGTAGTACTGAAAACTGAGTAATGCTCAAGCTATGGTGGTGTCCAAATACTCTGAACTGAATAGTGTCCACACTCTCGAAGCTCAAGTATGATCTATCAAACTCGAATGATGATAGCACCTCCAGTTCAAACTCTCAGATAGCTGGCTCTCTAATCGTCAACAACTACCGCCAACCACCTTCTGAAACAAGATCCTCGACCTCAACAGCGAACTCATTTCCCTCATGAAGCTCTCGCAGTATAGTCGTGTCCAGGAATCGATTTTGTCCAAAATGGAGTTTCGACAAGCGCTCATAGCTAACCTGATGCTCTGGAATCGCAAAACTCATGCCCTCGGGCTCATGAGATGACTCACGCGGCCTCTTATCAGCTTGCTTCTTCGACCCGAGGTGCCATAATCCGCAAAATTTTTAAACGAAATCGATCAAACAAGTTGATAAAAAAATAATGCTTTGCAAAAAAATCCACACGGTCGTGTGGAAATTTTTACTGCACGCCGTATGGATTCACGGGGACGTGAAAAACCGCCGCACGCGCTTCAAAAATCGAAAAATACAACTTAAAAATACTTCTAACTTCGTTCTAGACATAAATCATCTTTCTAATTGCAGAAACGAAGCATTATTAACCAGATTAATCGATGGAAACCATGAATTGACAAAGAAAATGATAAATAGAGCTTACGACGAGATTGGATGATAAAAATGAAGAATCGGCCTGAAAACCTTGCTAAAATCCTACCAAATTGGTGCTATGGAATCGAAGAATGATGTGAGAGTGTTTTCAGATGAATAGAGGTTATGAAGAGGGAGAGAAACTATTTTTCTTTTAAAAAGAACTCACGACCCTTGGCATTCTGTGCCTCCACACCGGCATACGGAAATTCCACGCTCGTGCTCCCCCACAAGAGAGCTCCACAGGGGCAGATGCACGACCCTGGGTGCTCTTTGGAAAACACTTCTTGACTCTGACTGCTCTCACACGGGCGTGCAGAAAATACCCACGCCCGTGCGTCCGACCCATAGGAGCAGACGCAAGCCCCTGTGGCTTCCATGGACGTCCAAGAAAAAGTCAAGTGTTCTACACGCCCGTGCGGAAATTCCGCACGGCCGTGGACAGTCACATGCTCAATTCACCGGGGCAGCCACACGCTTCTGTGTCTTCTCGGGATGGAAGCAATTCCCTGCAGAGTTTTGCACGGGCGTGTGGAAAATACCCACGCCCGTGTGTGGTTCACAAGGTTGCCCCACAGGGGCGAGTCCACGCCCCTGTGTGCTCTCGGGAAAATCGCCCGCTCTGCGAGAATTCACACGCCCGTGCGGAAAGTACCCAGGCGTGTGGCCGAGTCACATGGTGGTTCAGGAGGCGCCGCCGCCCGTGTGCTTTCTCCGGATGAGCTCGCAGTGCAAATCCACGGGCGTGCGGAAAATACCCACGCCCGTGCGTTTTCTCTGGATGACTTAGAAAAATCTATAGGCTCTGCGGAAAATCTTTGAACATATTTACACACGCAGAGCCTGCCCTATTATGCAAAGTTTACTAGTGAAAAACATGATATAGAGCTCAAACGACCAAACTCCGCCAATTCCAAATGAAACACACTTTGACTTTAAAAAAAACACACTAAAATAGCAGCACACACATCTAAAAATGAAGACACCAACACTTAACTAATTATTCATGCAAACAAGCCAAACTAGATGATAAGAAAACAATAAACACTTGGGTTGTTGATTGCTTCCCATAAAGTGTCTTTGGATCGCCAAGTAATACCTCGTGCGAAGACACGAGGATCGTATTCCATGGGGCTAAGGATTTTACTCTACTAAATGCAATTCAAACTAAAAACAAGGTTATGACCAAATTAGAGAGAACAAGCAATAAGCAAGCAAGAAAATCAATGAGATGCAAAGGCCTATGGATGTGGATCCCCTTGAGGGGCTATCATGCAACATGGATGATGATCTAAAGATGCACATTCCTACGATTGCATTGAGTACAAGGAAATCTCACTTAGGATTAAACCTACTCTTCTTCGGATTAAACCTACATGGAGGGCTACCAAACACCCGATTTCTCGGCGTGATGATACAAGCATCCCCTTTTAATCCATTCATGACCTAATACATGCGAGCAAGTTACATCTACATGCATCATTCATAAAAGAGCTACGGATTTCTCCTTAGTGTAGCACTTAGCATGAAAACAATGGATTAAATGTCAAAATTACAAAAGCATGGAATTAACAAGTTATCATCCAACATACATGATAAAACCCCCCAAGGTTCACCAACACCCGGTGGCCTTGCGGGTCTAGTGTGTCATCATCCCACAACAAGCAATACAAACAAGCAAAACATGAAACAAAAGCATAAATGACACTGCCTAGATGAAATGGTGGAGGAGGAGGTGAAGAATGTGCTCAATGACGCTTTCCCGACAAATGGAGTGCCAAATGACGCTTTCTCTAGCCGCGGGTCACCTTCCTTCAAATCGTGGTAAATCTCCCCTTGAATGATGCTGCCTTCTTTCCTTGAGAGTTTTGGACCTTGGGCTTGAATGATCTCTTAGCTTACTTGCCCTTCTTCTCCTTCCCAAGGTCGCCCAAAATATCCCAAGTGATCTCCCCAAAATCGGCCAAGAAAAAGTCTAGCCAAAAAGTCCTTTGTTCTGCCCTAAAAGTTGGTATTTATACCCCCCGAGGCATACGGGTCATATGGGGGTCGTATGGGGGTTGTATAGCAGTCAAAAACCATAGATTCACGATCCATAAAGGGTGCATACAGCCTCCATACAGCCCCGTATATTGTGTAGTATAGAAATCTAGGCAGACATTCCAAATCATTCCACTGCTACAGTACATACGACCCCCATACTAGGTAGTATGGGGGTTGTATGAAATTCCTGTTTTCTTCTCTTTTTGCCCAAATGATATCTTCTTGCTGTCGATGGCTTCCTTATGCCCTACAAAGCAAATAGTAGATGATTAAGCACGAAAGAGGCATTAAACCTTATAAAATACATGCAAAGTGAATACGATATATACATGAAAACATCTATATTTAGACACTTATCAAATATCCCCACACTTAAGCGTTGCTTGTCCCAAAGCAAACAACTCATGAAAAACAAAGAGACTGAGAAGTGGCTAAATGCATTAACTCTGGCATCAAGTATATATAAGACTCCAAAAGCAATGGACAATGATAGATAGATGTTGAGTCATAGTCAATAAGCATAATAAAAATATCCTGTCTCACGCCTTGTATGTCTGTGCCGTGTAAGTGAATCTTATATCTCATATTCACTGATCAGGTCTAGCCTAAGGACTTCAATCAGTACAACTCTAAATGCTAATCACTCCACTTACAAAGAATACTAAGTCTTAAACTACTAAGTGCTACTTCAGTGGGCAAGTAAGATCCTTCTAAATCTATAGCTCGAAACTAAATCCACTTTCATCTCAAAACCTTTGGTAGGTACTCAAAAAGATCATTAGGGTTTTTATTTTCATTTCATCATTCATTTCTTTTCTTTTCTTTTTCTTTTTTTTGAGTCCGACTAACGTAGATTGCATCAACATCATTTCGAAATCTTTTTGGAGGGTGCACATGCTGGTTAGGCACAAGAGCCACCCAACTACTCGATTACAGTCTACATAGACGCATTCATGCTTCAATAACAGTGGAGTACTGACAAAGACTCATTTTTTTCTTTTTTTTTCATTTATTTTTTTTTTTTTCACATTCACCCTAGATCACATCTTCAGAGTACTCTATATGCCACAAAACTAGTATTAGCTCAATAAGACTTAGAAGTTCTTAAGAGAACATTGAAGGATAGAACTTAGTGTTCTAAGGCCAAGTACTCAAAGTAGTGTATTACGCATACAAGAGAGTTAGACGAGTCACATTGGCTATTCCCAGGTCATCAACAGAAAATTCAGTGCACATGACAATACTAGGGGTAAAACAGGATTTAATAAAGCATAAAAACAAGTAACTCACATCAATCATTAATCCAAGCTAAAAGAATCTTACAATAATGAACAAAACCATCATAGGTAACACTAGCATGTAACAATGGTCCTAATACATGAAATACACCCATCCCCACACTTAGTGTTGTACATTGCCCTCAATGTACACTAATCATGAAAAACATGCATGATGAAGCAATGCAAATAATAAAGGAGGGTGAAAACGAACTCCCCGGTTCAACTTTTGCTCGTTGTGAGGTTGGACGTGAGAAAATGTGTGGTGAGCAATACATGTTTCGTCCGACCTCCATTAAAACTAGGAAAGCTCAATAAATTTCCTCAATGCCCTGCGAGGCAAAAAGGGGACATCATCATTCCGCAAAGATTAAAAAATACAAGCACAAAAGGGAAACTAGAGAGTAGTCAACAAAAACACAAAGATGAAAATAAACTAAAGTTCGACAACACAAGTCGGTATGGTAGAACCATGCCAACTCAACAAAATACAAAACAAAGCAAGCAAAAGTAAGCAATAGGTGTCGAAGCTCATCCTTGTCCTTAGAATTAATTTTCTCATCACAAAATGACATCTTCTTCCATGTGGTCACCCCCTATGGTGTAAATATCACTCCATGGTTGCTTGCCAATCTCTTCATCCCCAAAATTCCTACAAACCATAAAAAACCCCAATCAAGCATAGAGGAATCCAATATGATTCAAAAGATAGTGTAAGAAATAAAGAAACAATGAAAAATATGAAGTAAAGTGTCCATACGGCCGTATGGGGGCCGTATGCATTTCGACAGAACCTCCCCAAAAACATGAAAATCGAAAAATGTTTTTACATAAATTCAAGGTTGACTCATCCATAATAATCACACCATCCAAACAAAGCAAAATGCTAAAGAAATTCCACACAAAAGCTCCAAGAATGTTCAAGAATTGAAAAAGATAAAACTAGGGCATTGAAAAAGCATACCAATGAAATCTTGAGAAAACTAGCATTAAACTCGAAGAAAACAACTAGATCGACGTCTCAAATGGATGAGGAGGAGAATTAGGATAAAAAATGAGGAGATTTGGTCAAGAATTGAGTGAGAATGAAGAGAGAAACTTGGAGGAAAAACGAGAGAAAAGAGAGAGTGGAAGAGAGAGAGAGAGAGGAGAGAGATATAAGAGGGGGGAGGGAGGGGGGGGGCCTACGGGCCCTCTCGGCTCTCTCAGCCGAGGGGCAAGGCCGTCTTAGACGGCCCCAAAGGGCATTCTGGGACGGCATAGAGCCCAAATTTGGCTCTGCGTTCGTCTCAGACGGCCTCCATACGGCCCACTAAGGCCCTATGACATTAAAGACCAATTAAAACTTTGAAAACCTGCCCCAAATGATGAAAAAATGATATAGCAAGCTAGAAGACTCCTAAAAAAATTAGTGAATTGAATAAAATGATGATCTAGTGCATGAATTAACACCTAAATATGAGTTTCTCAAGAAGTTGCACAAACATACCACAATTAAAACGATGAGAGCACTACGCCAAGTGTGTGAGCATGAACTTATTCAAAAGTTAAACAAGTCTAAGAAATACGAGAATTGAAATGAACTAGGACCTAAAATACGAAAAATGTAAGCAAGCACCACCGAACACTTTGTTTGCCTCCCAAGAAGCGCTTGTTTTACGTCACGAGCCTGACGTACCTCATTCCTTACCTCAAGGGGGCTCAAAGAGTTTGAAACCACCCCCGGTTTCCTTTGTAGCAATGTTTCTTCCTGGTAAATTCAGTGACAACATTGAAAAGGCCTCAAATTTCTTATGAGTAGAGAGGGGTGAAAAATTTACCTTTCCTCCATGAGATGAGGGGTGATAAGGCTTGTTACCTTTCTTCTTTCTCCCATGAATCTCCCTCCACATCTTCTTAACAAATGACTCTTTTTTCTCTTTTTCCTTAGCATTAGTGCAAGACACCCTCTCTTTTGGTTGCTTCAAATTATGAATTTGAGGATGTTGGTGAGGTTCTCCTTGTTATTCATTCTCCAACTCTCCCAAGTATTCATCCAAGGGATTTATAGAGAGAACCTCCTGCACACAATCAGAAATCAATCTATCAATTTCATCAACGAAGTAAAGTGTGTCATCATGATCTAAAGAATGTTTCATGGCAGCCGGAAAAGTGTACACCACTTCCTCTTCTCCGACTCTTAACGTTAACTTTCTTCCTTTCAAGTCAATAAAGGCACCCGAGGTACTGAGGAATGGTCGGCCAAGAATTAGTGGCATCTCCACATCTTCATCTATGTCCATGATGACAAAATCCATGGGAAAAACAAATTTGTCCACTCGGACAATTACATCTTCAACAATTCCACGAGGTTTTCTTGTTGAATGATCCGCCAATTATTAAGTCATCCTCATGGGCCTCAACTCATCCAAGCCAAGTTTGAAGTACATGGTGTAGGGCATGACATTTATGATATCCCCCGAATCGGCTAGAGCATTTTCTTGGACTCCACCTTCAAGCATGCACGGGATAATGAAGCTTCCAGGATCTTTCAACTTTTGTGGGAGCTTCTTTTCTATAATAGCGGAGCAATGCCCCGTAAGTGCAACCGTGCCCTCTTCCTCCAACTTCCTCTTGTTCGTGAGGAGCTCTTTTAAAAACTTGGCATATTTATCGAGATGTTCAAGTGGAGTTGTTTGAAGATGTTAATGAATTTTCAGAAGTGAACATCCTCCTTGTCATGCTTCAATCTGGTTGGATAAGGGATTGGAGGCTTGTACTCGGATGATTTTGATGGTCCTTGTTGTTGGGGCTTGGCATTTCTTCCCTGATTGTTGTCTTCACTATTTTCTTCAACTAGTTTGGGGTCTTCCCCGGAGGCTACCCCACTTTTCTTGACACTTGGGTCAACCTCGACACTTGTCTCCACCTGCCTCCCGCTTCTAAGAGCAATGTCCTTTAAGTGCTCCCTTGGATTGTCTTCCGTATTGTCTGGAAGGCAACCTAGAGGACGTTCAGATTGTGCCTTCGCGAGTTCCCCCACTCGATGCTCAAGAGATTTCACAGAAGCTTGGAGGTTTCTTAAAACAGTACCTATCTCACTAAATTATTCGGTGTGCTGAGTGAGTTGAGCATTCACCTTGCCAAATTGTGCATCCATGCTACTAGTTAGACTATTGAACCTGTCATTTGTACTAAGCATGAACTTGTCAAGAACCTATTTAGTGGAGAACTTCCTCTCCATGGCCGGTTGTTTGAATTGAGGTCCTTGAGATGGTGCACCTCTTGGTTGCTGTTGGCCTTGGTTCCATGAAAATTTTGGGTGGTTCTTCCACCCTAGATTGTAAGTCGAGCTATACGGGTTCCCTTGACTTCGTTGCCCTCCAATATAGTCAACATTGTCAATGGACGCAACAGAGGAACTAACAATTGGACATTGGGCTGCATCATGCCCACCACCACAAGTGCTACAATTCATCACTAATTCTGACCTCGAACTACTGCCCATAAGAAAATCAAGCTTTCGAGTCAACACATCAACCTTCTCGGCCAAGGTATCATTGCTACTAACTTCGTAAAGCCCAACAGTCTTTTCTGTAGATCCTCTTGAGGCCCAATGTGATTCATTGCTTGAAATAGACTCAAGTAATTGCTCGACGTCATCAGGATACTTGTTACTAAGGGAACCACCCACTAATTATTTGGACTCGCATCCATGAGGCAAAACCATGGCGGGGGCACCTTCTAAGGAGATCCTTGAATCTCTCATAGGCTTCAAACAATGTTTTGGACTCCCCTTGTTTAAAGGCTGAAATTTCTTACCTCAACTTCGCCGCTTTGCTTGGCTTAAAATATCTCCCAAGGAACTTCTCAACCATATCCTTCCATGTTTTAATAGACCCCGGAGATAATGATGTAAGCCAACGATAAGCTCCGTCTCTCAAACTGAATTGAAATAGTCTCAAATGGATCGCATCGTCGGACACCCCATTAATCTTGAATGTAGAGCAAATTTGGAGGAACCGGGAAAGGTGGTCATGTGCATCTTCATTTGCTAGACCATTGAATTGAACCGAGTTTTGGACCATGTCGATTGTACTCGCTTTAATTTCAAAGTTGTTGGACGCCACGGTCGGTGCTTGAACACTAAACTCATCTCCCGTGAATTGGGGTCTTTCATATTCGGATAGAGTGCGTCGCTCTTCGGCCATGATTGAAGACTCTCTATCCTCAATTTCAATGTTCTGCGAACCCGATCCTTCACCAACCTCTCTCAATCTCCGATGCAGAGTTCTTTCAATTTCACTATCCGGTGTAATCAATGTCGATGGATTTGAGCGTGTCATGCACAGTACCCTGCAAAACCGAGAAAGATGATAGAAAGTTAAGATTAAAGGGAAATAAAAATAACAATAAATAAAAAAAATGAGTAAAGAATGAAATGGCTAGAATAATAATCTAAAAGTTTCCTAGAATTCACTAAAGATCCCCTGGCTATTGCGCCAAAAACTTGATTGCTTCCCCGCAAGTGTATGGGATCGCCAAGTAATACCTCGTGCGAAGACACGAGGATCGTATTCCACGGGGCTAAGGATCTCCTATTACTCCTTCTCAAGCTATTATCAAGCCTAAGATCTCAAGTGATGGATTTTACTCTACTAAATGCAATTAAAACTAAAAACAAGGTTATGACTAAATTAGAGAGAACAAGTAATAAGCAAGCAAGAAAATCAATGAGATGCAAAGGCCTATGGATGTGGATCCCATTGAGGGGCTATCATGCAACATGGATGATGATCTAAAGATGCAAGGGTAAAATGGACCACGAGATTCCAAGATTAGAATAACCCAAATTTCTCGGTGATTGAACTCTAATCCCATACAAACATAGATAGGAATTTCTTCCAAATCCACATTCCTACGATTGCATTGAGTACAAGGAAATCTCACTTAGGATTAAACCTACTCTTCTTCGGATTAAACCTACATGGAGGGCTACCAAACACCCGATTTCTCGGCGTGATGATACAAGCATCCCCTTTTAATCCATTCATGACCTAATACATGCGAGCAAGTTACATCTACATGCATCATTCATAAAAGAGCTACGGATTTCCCCTTAGTGTAGTACTTAGCATGAAAACAATGGATTAAATCTCAAAATTACCCAAGCATGGAATTAACAAGCTATCATCCAACATACATGATAAAACCCCCCAAGGTTCACCAACACCCGGTGGCCTTGGGGGTCTAGTGTGTCATCATCCCACAACAAGCAATACAAACAAGCAAAACATGAAACAAAAGCATAAATGACACTCCCTAAATGAAATGGTGGAGGAGGAGGTGAAGAATGTGCCGAATGACGCTTTCCCCTCCCACGGAGTGCCAAATGACGCTTCCTCTAGCCGCGGGTCACCTTCCTTCAAATCATGGTAAATCTCCGCTTGAATGATGTTGCCTTCTTTCCTTGAGAGTTTTGGACCTTGGGCTTGAAGGATCTCTTAGCTTACTTGCCCTTCTTCTCCTTCCCAAGGTCACCCAAAATCTCCCAAGTGATCTCCCCAAAATCAACCAAGAAAAAGTCTAGCCAAAAAGTCCTTTGTTTTGCTCTAAAAGTTGGTATTTATATCCCCCCGAGGCATACGGGTCGTATGGGGTCATATAGCACTCAAAAACCCTAGATTCGTGATCCATACGGGGTCCATACGGCCTCCATATGGTACCGTATACTGGGTAGTATGGAAATCTTGGCAGACACTCCAAATCATTCCGCCGCTACAGTGCATATGGCACCCATACTAGGTAGTATGGGGGTAGTATGAAATTCCTGTTTTCTTCTCTTTTTGCCCAAATGATATCTTCTTGCTCTCCATGGCTTCCTTATGCCCTACAAAGTAAATCTTAGATGATTAAGCACAAAACGGGCATTAAACCTCATAAAATACATGCAATGTGAATTTGATATATACATGAAAACATCTATATTTAGACACTTATCAGTTGCCTCCCAAGAAGTGCTTGTTTAACGTCACTTAGCTTGACGTACCTTGCCTTACCTCACGGGGCTCATGAATGAAGGTTGCCCTCTTACCCATGGCTTGAAAGTATTATGTGTAAAGTCTCTTGAGGGTAGAGGGTGTATTATCTGGCTTGGGACCACCTAGCAATAGTTCATCTAACTTCTTTGGCTCACGTACATCTCCAACATCCTTGGAGTGTTTCTGGTGGCGTCTCCTAGCCCTCTTCATCTTCCGGAGTACCTTCTTGAAGATTCCCGGGATAGGTGGTACTTCATCCGTCGATCCAAGCATCATTACATCTTCATGTCGCTCCTCTTGGTCGAACAAACCTTCATATGGATCCGGATTGAACATTTCCTGCATATATTCATCAACAAGGTCATTAGTAGTGTCTAAAAAATACAAAGTATCATCGAAATCAAGGGAATGCCACATGGCTTCAGCAAGGCGGTATGTGAGCTTGTCATCTCCAACTCTCAATGTGAGCTCTCCGCCGTCCATGTCAATCAATGCTTAGGAAGTCCACAAGAATGGTCTCCCAAGTATCAAGGGTACATCTGCATCCTCATCGACGTCTAGCAATACAAAGTCAACAGGAAAATTGTACTTGTCTACCTTGACAAGCACGTCTTCAATGATGCCTCTCAGATGTCACACCGTTCGGTCCGCCAATTGTAAAGTCATCCGAGTAGGCCTTGGCTCTCCCAAGCCTAGCTTTTGGAAGAAAGTGTATGGCATGACGTTGATACTTGCCCCTGAATCCGCCAATGCCATTTACTCACCTAAGTTGCCAATGTTACACGGAATGATGAAGCTTCCCGGGTCTTTCTTCTTGTTTGGCATGTTCTTTTGCAACATTGCCGATCATGAAGCATCTAAAACCACTGAAGCATTCTCCTCCAACTTCCTCTTGTTTGTCAACAAGTCTTTTGGGAACTTCGCATACTTAGGCATTTAAGCCAATGCCTCGACAAAAGGAATATTGATGTGGAGTTGCTTGAATAAACTCAGGAACTTCTTGTACTGTTAATCCCCTTGGTCATTTTTCAATCTAGAGGGATAAGGGAATCTTGGCTTGAAAGGTAGGGGTGCCACCTCTTTCTCTTTGCTTGTCTCTTCTTCTACATCTACAACCTCACGTGCGTGTTCTTTTGGCTTCTCACTCGGAAGCCTACCTTCAACCTCACGAACACTTCTCAAAGTGATCGCGTTCACATGTTCTCTAGGGTTAGTTTCTGTATTGCTTGGCAAGCTTCCATGTGGCCTTTCGGAGAGAGACTTCACAATTTGCCCCACCTGGTTTTCAAGGTTATGCAAAGAAGCGGTGTGATTGCGAAGTATAGCCTGGACTGATTCAAACCTTGTATTTGCAGATTGCACAAATCTAGCCATGTGCTTCTCTAAGTCCGTTATTCGGGTTTCCAAACCTGAGTCTCTGTTTTCCACCTGAGGGGCTTGGTGTTGTTGTTGGAAACCCGGTGGTCTCATGTCCTTTTGTGGACCCTGATTACTCCATGAGAAGTTGAGATGATTCTTCCAACCTGAATTGTAGGTATTGCTATATGGATTTCCTTGAGGTCTAATGCCATTACCTACAAAATCAACATTTTCCACTGAAGAAACATCTCCAATAGAGATCGTGCAATCGGAGGGAGAAGGTCCTCCACCACAACCGGCGCAATTAGTCACTGCCGACACTCTATTTGAAGTTAGGAGATCTAACTTCTTACTCAAATTCTCTACTTGGGCCGCCAATGAAGTTACTGCATCAATTTCATAGAGACCGGCCACCTTTTTCTTCTCCCTAGTATTCCATTGGTAGCTATTTAACCCCATTTCCTCAACTAATTGGGGGGCTTCATCGGGGGTCTTTCTACCTAAGGTACCTTCTGCTGCCGCATCCAAGAGTTGCCTTGTACTCGGGTTCAAACCATTGTAAAAGGTTTGAACAATCATCCACTCCAGGAATCCGTGTTGCGGGCACTTTCTCAGAAGCTCCTTGAACCTTTCCCATGTCTCGAATAGAGGCTCCAATTCCAACTGAACAAAGGATGAGATCTCATTCCTAAGCTTTGCTGATTTTATGGGAAGGAAGTAACGGGCTAGAAAATCTTCTACCATCTCCTCCCATGTGGTAATTGATGCTCAAGGTAATGAGTGTAGCCACTGCTTCGCTCTCCCCTTTAGGGAAAATGGGAAGGCTCTCAATTTGATGCCATCATCCATCACCCCATTTATCTTCAGCATATCACATACCTCGAGAAAGCTCTCTATATGACTGTTTAGATCCTCATCGGCCAAACCATTGAATTGTGCGGATTATTGAAACATGTGGATTAATACCGGCTTCAGCTCAAAATTCTTAGCTGTAATTGGGGGACGCACAATACTCGACTGTGTCCCCAATACTGAAGGTCTGGCACAATCAGATAGTGTTCGCTGTTGCTCATTCTGTCCTGCCATGTTTTCAGATTCTTCTACTTCCAAATCAGCTGAATTAGACTGTTCTTGTATAGGTTCTTTCCCTTTTCTTCTAATTGTGCGTTCAAGCTCAGGATCTCCTTCAATCAATATTGAGGGATTCTCTCGTGTCATAACCTTGAGATGCAAGCAAAAAGAAAGAAAAAAAAATCAGAATAATGATAGAATTAGAAGATATGGAAGAGAATGTATTGTGAAATAACTAAGAAAACAAAGTGTAAAGTGTCTCTAAACGCCTATTCCCCAGCAACGACGCCAACAATTTGATAAGATCCCCTTGCGTATATCCCGCAAGTGCATGGGTTTGTCGAAGTAATAATCCCGGATGAGCGGGTATCGAATCTACAGGGAATAGGGGATAAAAACATTTAATTCAATTCTTAGCTATGTGAAAGAGCAATAGTGATAAGTGTGACAATGATTCAATTCTCGAAAGTAAGGCAATCGATAAAGATGGGGTACTCAGATAATGCTCCGCCTAAGACAATCGTTTCATGTGCAAGAACCCTCTATTATGCTTCCTAATCAATGCAATAGTGAGTCGTGGAAACCTTTCATTACATAGTCCCAAATCTAAGGTCAACTATGCCTAACTCTATACATATCCCGGAGGAGAAATTGAACAATCTCAACACCTCGCACTCGCATAGTGTTGCAATGAGCTCTAAGGATTCCAAGAGATAAATCTCTTCCTAATTATAGACCTAACCCTTTGGTCCAGGTGGAAGGTCCTTAACCAAAATTAAGCCCAAGATACTAAGATCACCTCAACGCTTCACTCCATTGCACACGCAACTAAGCCCCAGCAGAGGTTTATCCCTTAGACCATTCACTCTATTATGGCCGCAAAGAACTCGAGGAACAGAGGTAGAATCTATCACGTCAAAGGGGAAAGGGGACGCTCCTGCACCTCTCGACTCACCCTCTCAACCCTCTCCAACCTAGCTTTGTCTAACGCTCGTGGTGTGTCACTCACTCACAAGGTTACCAACGAGAACTCTTAACCCTAGTGTCACTCTAGGGAAATGTTCATACAACCAAGCATTCATGGTTGGAACTCACAATAAACATCAATTTATTGAAAGCATAATAACGAGATTCAATGAAACGAATATAACCTAGGGTTCACAAATACCCAAGTACCCACTAGGGGTTTAGCTCTCCATGGAGCTAAGTACAATCAAAGAAATAGAATGTAAAAGCAATGAATCCATAAAGTAACCCCCTCGATGGTCGTGTCGATGGTCTTGTGGAGAGTCCTCTACTCGTCGCAAGGGATTCTTTGTCCGGCCTAGGATACACCTCACGGATCGGTGCAGTGGAAAGCGCTCCCAATAACCTTCTTCCAAATGACGCACGATGTTGGAGCCGTAGAACCTCTCCAAAACACTAGCCAATATACCTCAAAACCCAAGCTGAAGCCCTCTCGCAAGTTGTGGAAAAGATGGACAAAATAATATCAAAATCGGGGCTGAATCGGCTTTATATAGGGCTGGAATCGGGCGACTCCATGGGCGTGCATAATGTCACACACCCCTGTGGAATTTCCACACGATCGTGGATAATTTCCGCACTCCCGTGTGGATTCTCTGGTTTTCAGTTTTATCGGCTGGCTGTGAACAGTGCTGCTACAGTACTTTGCCCCAAATTTGGTGCATTCCTCTGCTACAGTATCCGGCCTGAATAGCTTCCCGAATCCATACTTTCATCGGGGTAACGCAAATGGGCACACGTTCATGTCGTGGATCACCTGCTTCTTCAATGATAGACAAGTTGGTAGAGCTCTTGTTTTATGTGCATAAGTCGGAATGCTCGAGTGTGACTGTCCTTGTGCCCCTCCAAATGGATATGCTCAATTAAATACGAGGAGGTTGGCACACACTCTAGCATCTCACACCTGAACTATGTCTTCGCGTTTGAACCTTAGCAAGATTTCCTCCAAAATAGGTACATTATGATCCACATTGGCTTCTTTCCTTCATACTCGGCCTCACAACCCTACCTGCATAAAAGTAACATAAAAACACACATATTAGTGCAAAAACCAGAGGAAAGTAATGCTCAACATAAGGAATGAACGCTTCGCATTCATATCGCACAAGCACTTATCATTTTTTTTGAAATGTCTACTATTTTTGAATCAAAACTCTAATTCTATGGTTTTTTAATGTCCTATTCAAACAAAACCAGAGCCCTATATTTTCTTTTCTTAGTGTCTCTTATCTGTCAGTTTTGAATCAAAAGCCTAACCTATGTTTCTTTTCGGAACCTCTAATATTTTTCTTCAAAAACAAAATCCTTTTTTATTCTGAATGTCTGCTATTTTTGAATCATACCCCTAATCCAATATTTTCTTTTCTGAGTGTGTCCTATTTTTATGTTTTGAATCAAAACCTTAATCCTATGTTTTCTTATATTAATGACTTCTATTTTTCAAACAAAACCCTAATCATATGTTTTCTTTTTTAAAATGTCACATATTTCTCAATCAAAACACTAATCCTAGTTTTTCTTTTCGCAATGTTTACTATTTTTCAATTAATACCCTAATCCGGTGTTTTCAATCAAAACTCTAATCTTATTTTTGAATAAAAACCCTAATCCTTTGTTTTCTTTTCAGTATGTCTCATATTTTTTAATCAAAACCCTAATCGTACATTTCAAAACACTAATCGTTTGTTCTCTTTTGGTAATGTCTTCTATCTTTCAATCAAAACCCAAATCCTATCTTTTTATTTCTTAATGTCTCCTATTTATCATTTTGAATCAAAACCCTGATCTTATGTTTTTCTTATAGCAATGTCTTCTATTTTTCAGTTTTGAATGAAAACCCTAATCCTTTGTTTTGTTTTCGTAATGCCTCATATTTTTTAATCAAATCCCTAATCCTTTTTTTTCTTTTAACAATATCTACTATTTTTTTGATTCAAAACACTAATCCTATGTTTTCTTATAATAATGGCTCCTATTTTTCAAACAAACCCCTTATCCTATGTTTTTTTTTTGGGAATGCGTACTATATTTGAATCAAAATCATAATCCTATGTTTTTTCTTTTGTGAATGTCTGCTATTTTGAATCAAAACCCTAATCCTATGTTTTGTTATAGTAATATCTCCCATTTGTCAATCAAAACCCTAATCCTAAGTTTTCTTTTTGGAATGCCTACCATGTTTAAATTAAACCCCTTATGCTATGTTTCATTTTCTGAATGTGTCCTAATTTTTAGTTTTGAATCAAAACCCTAATACTTCATTCTCTTCTCATAATGTCTCCTATTTTTGAAAGAAAATCTTAATCCTCTTCAGAATTTCTAATATTTTTGAATCAAAACCCTAATCCTATGTTTTCTTATAGTAATGTCTCCTTTTTTTAAAAATTAGTAGACATTAAGAAAACATAGGATTCAAATTTTGTTTGTAAATGAAAACATAAGATTTACTAATGTCTCATATTTTTCAATCAAAACCCCTAAGTTTTTTTTTTCCGAATGGCTACTATTTTTTTAATCAAAGCCCTAATCTTATGTTTTCTTTTAAAAATGTCCATATTTTTCAATAAAAAACATAATTTTTTCTTTTTCAAATGTTGTGAACTTCTATCGGATGCGATCATACCAACACTAAAGCAGCGGATCCCATAAGAGCTTTGAAGTGAAGCGAGCTTGAGGGAGAGTGGTACTAGGATTTGTGACCACCTACGTAGCCCTCGTGTTCACCGCTCCACCTTTTTTTCTACATGGTTTATTTGAATGTTTTTATTAATTAACAAATTACAATAATAACAAAAAGATGAAAGACTAACCTATGTTTTTAATCAAAACCCTAATCCTATGTTTTCTTATAGTAATATCTCTTGTATTTTGTTTGGGGAATCTCTAGTAATTTTTGATCAAACCCCTATTTTCCTTTCGTAATGCCTCCTATTTTTGAATAAAAATCCTATTCAAATATTTTATTTTCTGAATGCCTCCTATTTTTAAATCAAATACAAAAGCTTATGTTTTCTTTTGGCAATGTCTACTATTTTTTAATCAAAACAATAATCCTATGTTTTCGTTTCATAATGTCTCATATTTTTCAATCAAAACCCTAATCCAATGTTTTCTTTTGAAATGCCCCGTATTTCTACATCAATATCCTAACCTTATGTTTTCTTTTCAGAATATCTCTTACCTTTCAATCCAAACACTAATCCTATGTTTTCTTTTTGAAATGTCTCATATTTTTCAATCAGAACATTAATCATATGTTTTCTTCTTAGAATGTCTACTATTTTTTAATCAAGACCCTGATTCTATGTTTTCTTATAGGAATGGGTCTTATTTTTAAGTTTGAATCAAAACCCTAGTCCTATGTTTTATTTTCAAAATGACTATGGTAGTTGAATCAAAACCCTAATATGATGTTTTCTTTTATGGATACCTCCAATATTTCAATCAAAGCACCAATCCTATGTTTTTTTAATGTCTCATATTTATAAATTTTAAATCAAAACTCAAACCTATGTTTTCTTTTTTTTTCAGAATGTCTCCTAATTTTCAATCAAAAGCCTAATCCTTTCTTTTCTTTCAGGAATGTCTGTGATTTTTTAATCAAAACCCTAATCCTATATTTTATTTTCAGAATGTGTCCTATTTTTTAGTTTTGAATAAAAATTCTAATCCTTTGTTTTCTTTTTGGAATGTCTAATTTGTTTGAATCAAAACCCTAATCTTATCTTTCGTTTTGAGAATCTTTGCTAATTTTTAATCAAAACCCTAATCCTATGTTTTTTTTTTCGTAATGCCTCCTTTTTTTGAATACAAATCCTAATCCTATGTTTTCTTTTGGGAATGCCTCTAATTTTCTAATAAAAACCCAAATCTTATGTTTTTTTTTGAGAATGTCTTATATTTTTGAATCGAAACAATAATCGTATGTTTTCTTTTCATAACGACTCATAATTTTTAAACAAAACACTCATTCTAAGTTTTTTTAGGAATGCCTCCAATTCTTTTAATCAAAACTCCAATATTATGTTTTCTATAGGTTTAAGTTTTGGAATCTCTGCTACTTTTTAATGAAAACAATAATCCTATGTTTTGCTTTCGTAATGTCTCATTATTCTATATCAAAATCATAATCCCACATCTTTTCTTATTGGAGTGGCTCCTATTTTTTAATTAAGACCCTAATTCTATATTTTCTTTTCGGAGTGGCTCCTATTTTCAGTTTTAAATCAAAAACCTATTGCTTTATTTTCTATTCAAAATGCCTCATTTTCATGATTCTAAACCCTAATCATATCTTTTGTTTTGGGTATCTGTAGTAATTTTTAATCAAAACTCTATTCCTATCATGATTTCTTTTCGTAATACCTCCTATTTTCAAATAAAAATCCTAATACTATGTTTTCCATTCATAATCTCTCCTATCCTTTAATGAAAACCTAATCCCATGTTTTCTTATCTTATTGTCCCGTATTTATCAGTTTTGATTAAAAAACATAATCCTTTCTTTTCTTTTCGGAATAACTACTAATTTTGAATCAAAACAATAATCCTATATTTTCTTTTCATAATGTCTTATATTTTTCAATCAAAACTCTAATCCTATATTTTCTTTTCGTAATGGCTCATATTTTTGAATCAAAACACTAATCCTATGTTATCTTTTTGGATTGTCTGCTATTTTTTAATCAAAACCCTAATCCTACATTTTCTATTCAGAATGTCTACTATTTTTGAATCAAAATCCTAATCCTATGTTTTCTTATAGTGATGTATCCTATTTTTCAATTTTAATTAACCAACTTCATCTTATGCTTTCTTTTCAAAATGCCTACTATATTTTAATGAAAACCCTAATTATATATTTTCTTTTCGAAATGTCTCCTATCTTTCAATCAAAAATTGAATCTTATGTTTTTTTTCTCAATGTCTCCAATTTATCAGCTTTGAATAAAAACACTAACCTATGGTTTCTTTTCTGAATGTCTCATATTTTTCAATCAAAAACATAATCATTTATTTTCTTTTAGTAATGTCTGTTATTTTTTAATCAAAACAATAATCCAAGGTTTTTTTAGAATGTGTCCTATTTTTGAGTTTTGGATCAAACCCTAATCATTTTTCTTTTCGGAATGTCTCATTTTTTTATAATCAAAACCCTAATCCTATCTTTTTCTTAGGTAGTCTGCGCTAAATTTTTATAGAACCCCTAATCCTATATTTTCTTTTTGGATTGCCTCTTATTTTTGAATAAAAACCTAATATTATGCTTCTTTTTGGAATGTCTCCTATCTTTCAATCAAAACTTAAATCATATGTTTTCTTTTGTTAATGTCTTCTATTTATTAGTTTTGATTCAAAAATCTAATCCTTTGTTTTCTTTTTGAAATGTCTGCTATTTTTGAATCAAAACAACAATCCTATGTTTTCTTTCCATAATGTCTCATATTTTTGAATCAAATCCATAATCATATGTTTTCTTTTATGAGTGGGTCCTATTTTTAAATCAAACTCCTAATCCAATGTTTTCTTTTGAGAATGTCTACTATTTTTTCAATCAAAATCCGAATTCTATGTTTTCTTTTCGGAATGCCGCCTATTTATTAGTTTTAAATCAAAACCCTAACATATATTTTCTTTTAAAAATGTCTCCTATTTTTAAATAAATAACCTAATCCTTTTATTTCTTTTTGGAATAACTGCAATTTTTAATCAAAAACTTAAGCCAATGTTTTCTTTTTGCAATGTGTCCAATGTTTTAATTTTCAATGAAAACCCTAATCCTTTGTTTTCTTTTCGGACTGTCACATTTGTTTGGATTAAAAGCATAATCCAATCTTTTGTTTTTGTAATCTTTGCTAAATTTTAATCAAAACACTAATCCTATATTTTCTTTTCTGAATAGCTCCTATTTTTTGATAAAAACCCTATTCATATATTTTCTTTTCAGAATGCCTCCTATTATTGAATCAAAACACTAATCTTATGTTTTCTTTTGAGAATGTCTGCTATTTTTTAATCAAACAATAATCATACGATTGCTTTTCGTAATGTCTCATATTTTTGAATCAAAACTATAATCCCAAGTTTTTTTTTTGTTGAAATGCCTCTTATTTCTTAATCAAAACTCTAATCTTATGTTTTTCTTTCGAAATGTTTGCTATTTTTTAATTAAAACAATAATCCTATGTTTTCTTTTCATAATGTCTCATATTTTTCAATGAAAGCCATAATTTTATGTTTTCTTTTCGAAATGTCTCATATTTTTAATCAAAACCCAAATCTTATGTGTTATTTTCGTAATGTCTACTATTTTTTAATTAAAACTCAAATCCAATGTTTTCTTGTAGTAATGTCTCCTATTTTTCAATCAAAATCATAATCCTATTTTTTCTATTTAGGAATGGCTCCTATTTTTAAATTAAAAAAAAAATCCTTTTCTTTTCACAATGTCTGCTATTATTGAATCAATACCCTAATCATATGTTTGTTTTTGGAAATGTCTGCTATTTTTGAATCAAAACTCTAATCCTTTGTTTTATTTCAGAAATGTCCCCTATTTTTTGGTTTTTAACCCAACCTCTAATCCCATATTTTTTAATCAAAACAATAATCCTATGTTTTCTTTTTGCAATGTCTACTATTTTTAAATCAAAACACAAATCATATGCTTTCTTATACTTATGTTTCATATTTATCAATCAAAATTTTAATTTTATGTTTTCTTTTCACAATGGCTACTACATTTGAATCAAAACCATAATCCAAAGCTTTTTCTTTTCAGAGTGATTCCTATCTTTCAACTAAAATCCGAATCCTATCTTTTAGCAATGTTTGCTATTTTTGAATCAAAAACCTAATCCATTGTTTTCTTTTCGAAATGTTTGCTATTTTTAATCAAAACCCTTATTTTATGCTTTCTTTTTAGAATTAGTCCTATTTTTTAGTTTTGAATCAAAACCCTAATACTTTGCTTTGTTCTTTTAGGAATGTCTAATTTTTATTAAATAAAAACCCTAATCGTGTCTTTTATTTTGGGAATCTTTGCTACCTTTTAATCAATACCTTAATCATATGTTTTCTTTTCAAAATGTCTCATACTTTTAAATAAAACCCCCAATCCTATGTTTGCTTATAATGCCTCATATTTTTCTATCATAAACCTAATCCTATGTTTTCCTTTCTGAATGTCTACTATTTTTGAATCAAAACCCCAATTCTAGGTTTCTTATAGTAATGTCTATTATTTTTTTTTAATAAAAACCCTAATAATAGGATTTTCTTTTGGGAATGGCGAATGAAAACCCTAATCTTTTGTTTTATTTTGGGAATGTATGTAATTTTTAATCAAAACAACAATCGTATGTTTTCTTTTGCGAATGTTCCCTATTTTTCAATCAAATCAATAATCCTATATTTTCTTTTCTTAATGTCTACTATTTTTTAATTAAAACTCTAATCCTATGTTTTGTTATAGTAATGATTCCTATTTTTCAATGAAAACAGTAATCCTATGCTTTCTTTTCGGAATGCCTACTATTTTTCAATCAAAACCCTAATCCTATGTTTTTTTTAGAATAGCTACTATGTTTGAAACAAAAGCATAATTCTTTTTTTTTTTTTAGAATGTTTCATATTTCGCAAACAAAACCAAAATCCTATATTTTCTTTTCATAATTTCTCTTATTTATTAGTTTTGAATCAAAACCCTAACTTATGTATTCTTTTTATAATTCTCTTATTTTTCAAATAAAAAAGATAACCCTTAATTTTTTTTAGAATGTCTGCAATTTTTGAATCAAAAGCCTAATCCTATGATTTCTTTCAGGTATGTGGCTTATTTTTCGGGTTTGAATAAAAAACCTAATCAATGTTTTCTTTTCTGATGCCATTTTTTAATAAAAACTCTAATCATATGTTTTGTTTTAGGAACGTCCGCTATTTTTAATCAAAACCCCAATCGTATGTTTTTTATTTCGGAATGCCTCCTATTTTTAAATAAAAATCCTGATCTTATGTCTTCTATTAGGAATATCTCTTATTTTTGAACTAAAACCCTAATCCTTTATTTTATTTTCACAAAGCCTGCTATTATTTAATTAAAACACTAATTCTATGTTTTCTTTTTGGAATAACTCCTATTTATCAATTTTAAATCAAAACCCTAATCTTATATTTTACTTTCAGAACGTTTCTTCTTTTTCAAACAAAACCCTAATCCTAAATTTTATTTAAAACTGACTCATATTTTTTAATCTAACCCTAATATTATTTTTTCTTTTCAGAATATCTCCTATTTTTTTAGTTTTGATTGAAAACCATAATCCTTTGTTCTCTTTTCAGAATGTCTCCTATTTTTTATTTTAAACTCTAATCTAACATTTTCTTTTCGACATGTCTCCTATTTTCCAACTAAAACGTAATACTATGTTTTTTTTCAGAATGTCACCTAAATTTCGGTTTGCACTCAAAAACCTAATCTTATTATTTCATCTCGAATGTCTTCTTGTTTTGAAGCAAAATATTAATCCTATGTTTTCTTTTCGGAATATCCCCTATTTTTTTACTCTGAATGAAAATGGTAATCCTATATTTCTTTTTTAGAATGTCTGCGTTTTTTTTTAAATCAAAACACTAATTTTATGTTTCCTTTTTGTAATGTCTCCAATTTTTTGATATTTCAATGAAAATCCTAATTCTATCTATTATTTTTGGAATTTCTCCTATTTTTGAATCAAAACCCTAATCCAATGTTTTCTACTCGTCATGTCTCCTAGTTTTGAATTAAAACTCTCATCCTTTGCTTTATTTTCTGAATATCTCCTATTTTTCATATTTGAATCAAAACCCTTATCGTATGTCTTGTTTTCGGAATTTCTTATATTTTTTTTATCCAAACTCTAATCCTATGGTTTCTTTTCGCGATATCTCTTATTTCTCGGTTCTGAATAAAAACACTAATCTTATATTTTCTTTTTGTAATGCCTCCTATTTTTGAATAAAAATCTTAATCCATATCATATGTTTTCTTTTCATAATATCTCATATTTTTTAATCAAAACACTAATCCTCTTTTTTCTTTTCGGAGTGTGTCATCTTTTTTAATGAAAACCTACTCTTATAGTTTCTGTTAGGAATGTCTGCTATTTTTTAATCAAAACTCTAATTCTTTGTTTTCTTTTTGAAATATTTTATATTCATGTAGTCAAAACATAATCCTATCTTCTCTTTCAGAAATGGCTCCTATTTTTCAATCAAAATCATAATCTTATGTTTTCTTTTCCAAATGTCTTTTTTTTTAATCAAAACCCTAATCCTATCTTTTATTTTGGGAATCTTGGCCTCTGTTTTCTTTTCTTAATGAGTCCAATTTTTGAATAAAAATCCTAATTCTCTTCATATTCTTCTCGAAATATCTACCATTTTTGAATCAAAAACCTAATCCTATGTTTTATTATATCAATGTCTTCTATTTTTGAATCAAAACCAAAAAGAAAACATAGGAGGCATTCCGAAAAGAAAAACATAGGATTAGGATTTTTATTTGAAAATAGGAGGCTTCACAAAAAAAAAACATCAGATTAGGATTTTGATTAACAATTAGGGGGCATTACGAAAATCAAAACATAGGATTAGACTTTTGATTCAAAATTAGCAGAGATTCCCAAAACAAAATATAGGCTTATAGTTTTGATTAAAAAAAAAAAAGATATTCCAATAACAAAACAAAGGATTAGGGTTTGAATTCAAAACTAAAAAATAGTACACATTCTGACATGAAAATAGAGGATTAGGGTCTGTTTAAAAACTAGAAGACATTACGAAAAAGAAAAGAAAAATGAGGTTTCTGATTGAAAAAATAAGGGACATTTCCTAAAAAAAGAGGATTAGGGTTTTGATTCAAAAATTGCAGATCTTTGCAAAAGAAAACTTAGGATCATGACAGCAGACATTACTATTTTCATAATCAAAATAGGAGACATTGCTTTAAGAAAACATAGGATTAGGGTTTTGATTAAAAACCTAAAAATAGAGGGCATTTTGAACACAAATATAGGATAAGGGTTTTGATTAAAAAATAGCAAACATTAACAAAAGAAAAAAATAAGATTTGGGTTTTGATTAAAAAAATTGGAGACAATAAAAAAACATAAGATTAGGGTTTTGAATAAAAATTGAGACATTACGAAAATAACACATACTATTATTGTTTTGATTCAAAAATAGCATACATTGCTAAAAATAAAATATAAGATTAGGGTTTTGATTCAAAAATAGAGGCATTCCAAAAAGAAAAATGTAGGCCTAGGTTTTTGACTAATAAATAGAAGGCATTACTAAAAGGAAACATAGCATTAGGGTCTTCATTAAAAATTAGCAGAGATTTTTAAAACAAATAATAGGATTAGAGTTTTGATTCAAAAAAATGAGACACTCCGAAAAGAAAATAAAGGATTAGAGTTTTGATTCAAAACTGATAAATAGGAGACATTAAGAAAAGAAAACATAGGATTCAGGTTTGAATTTAAAGATAGGAGATATTCCGAAAAGAAAACATATTATTATGGTTTTCATTCACATATAGTAGGCATTCCGAAAAGATAACATAGGATTAGGGTTTTTATTAAAAATTAAGGGACATATCATAAGTAAGCATAGGTTTACGTCTTTGAATGGAAAATAGGAGACATTACTATAAAAAAACATAGGATTAGAGTTTTGATTGAAAAATAAGTAGACATTCCGAAAAGAAAACCTAGGAATATGGTTTTAATTCAAATATACAAGGCATTCTGAAAACAAAAGAAACATACTAAGGTTTTGATTCAAAAATAGCAGACATTCTGAAAAGAAATCAAAGCATTAATGTTTTGATTCAAAACTGAAACTAGGACATATTCCGAAAGGAAAACATATGATTAGGGTGTTAATTGAAAGATAGGAGACATTCGGAAAGAAAACATATGATTAGTGATTTGGTTGAAAAATAGAAACATTATTGTAACAAAACATAGGATTAGAGTTTATATTGAAAAATAGTAAACATTCAAAAAAGAAAAAGTAGGATTAGGGTTTTGATTGAAAAATATGAGCCATTTTTAAAAGAAAACATAGGCTAGGGTTTTGTATGAAAACTAGGAGACATTACTATAAGAAAACATAAGATTAGGGTTTTTATTGAAACATAATAGACATTCCGAAAGAAAATGTAACGTTACGGTTTTGTTTGGAAAATTTGAGTCATTTTGATAACAAAACATAGGTAAATGTTTTGATTAAATTATAGTAGACATTCAATATAGGATTAATGTTTTGATTGGATGATAGGAGACATTACTATAAGAAAACATAGTATTTGGGTTTTCATTGAAAGATAGGAGACATTACAAAAATTAAAACATACAATTATTGTTTTGATTCAAAAGTAGTAGACATTCCGAAATGAAAACATAAAATTAGTATTTTGATTCAAAAATAGGAGGCATTCCCAAAAGAAAAACTAAGGAATAGGGTTTTTATTAAAAAAATAGTAGACATTACAATCTAAAAACATAGGATTAGGATTCTGATTGAAAAATAATAGACATTATAAAAAGAAAGCATAGGATTATGGTTTTGATTGAAAATTAGGATGCATTCCGAATAAAAAACATAGAATTAGGGTTTTGGTTAAAAAAATATTAGATATTCGAAAAAGAAAACATCAGGTTATAGTTTTGATTAAAAATTGCAGAAATAGGAGACATTATTATTACAAAACATAGGATTAGTGTTTGGATTAAAAAATAGGAGAGATCAGCATAGGGTCTCAGTTTTGATTAAAATTATTGTCAAATTCATCAAAAACCAAAGATAGGATTAGGTTTGGGTTTATGAGACATTCGGAGCAAATACAAAGATTAGGGCTTTTTGATTCAAAAATGCACAGCACACACATTCCTCGAAAGAAAAGCCATAAAATTATGTGATTTTTGATTCAAAAATAGCGGATATTGCCATAATTAGGTTTTTATTGAAAAATAATAGACATACTAGACATAGATTAGGATGATTCAAAACTAATAAATAAGAGGCATACATAGGATTTCTACTGTCGAGTTGAAATCGTAGATATTCCAGAAAATATCACTAGGGTTTTGAGTTCAAGATGTAGGTACCCATTTTGAAAAGCTTACAGTAATTATGGTTTCAGTTGATAGAATCGTACTATAGAGATACATAGAATCGTGGTTTTAATTCGAAACAAGGCGGGCATTCCGATTTAAAGAAACATAGGATTAGGGTTTTCATTCGAAACAAGTAGGCATTCCAATTTTAAGAAAACATAAGATTAGGGTTTTGATTCAAATATAATTTGCATTCCGAAATGAAAACAAATTATTAGGGTTTTGATTAAAAAATAGGAGACATTATTATAAGAAACACAAAGGATTATGGTTTTGATTAAAATAGTAGACATTCTGAAAACAACACAAAGAATTAGGGTTTTGATTATGAGATATACCTAAAAGAAAACAAAGGATAAGTTTTTTGATTGGAAGCTGAAAAATCAAACACATTACGAAAGAGATGATAGGATTAGGATTTTGATTGAATGATCGAAGAAATTATGAAAAGAAAAAATACGATTATGGTTTTGATTTAAACCATGATAAATAGGAGACACTAAGAAAAAGAAAATATGGGATTCTTGTTTTAAATGAAAGATAAGAGACATTCGAAAAAGATAACATAGGATTCTTACTTTGATTGAAAAATATGAGGAGAAATTTCAAAAAGTAAAACATAGGATTAGTTTTTGATTGAAGATAGGAGACATTCTGAAAAATAAAACATAAAGCTTTAGGGTTTTGAATCAAGAATTAGGCTGTCATTCCAAAACCGAAAACATAGGATTATGGTTTTCAATTGAAAAATACGAGACATATCCAATAGCAAGAAAATAGGTTAGGGTTTTTGATTGAAACATAAGAGATATTCGACAAGAGAAACATGGTTAGGGGTTTTGATTGAGCGAAATAGCAGAACATTTTGACACAAGGACGAGGTTATGATTCAAAACTAGTGATTAGCATACATTAAGAAAAGAAAATATTGGATTTGTGTTTTGTTTGTGAAATAGGAGACATTGAGATGCATAAGATTGGGGTTTTCATTCAAATATAGTAGGCATTCTTTAAAGACATAGAATTTATTTTGATTTAAAAAGGGAGACATTACTATCCTGAATACATTCGATAAGTATCATGTCTATCATTTTTATATATTTTCAATCAAAAACCTAATCCTATGTTTTATGAATGACCATTATTTTTAACAAAATATAAAGATTAGCGTTTGATTTATAAGGCATTACATAAGATTCGGGGTTTTGATTTAAAAATATGAGACATTTTGACAAAACATATGATTTGTATTAAAAATATGGATATTTCGAAAAGAAAACATAGGGTTAGGTTTTGAATTTAAGGGGTGAGGAAAAACATTCAGGTGTGATGATCCGATCTGGTATCCGAATTTTGTACCCGAAGTTTTTGCCTACCCAATCATGATAAAAGGGTGAAATACCCGATCGAATTTTTAGTTGAAATTTTTTGGATCGGTCTGGGAGAAATTAAAATTGGCTAAGCGAATCCGATCTATTTTTAACTTTTTACTATATTCTATCATGATATATACATAAAATTTTTTAATTTTATAAGGTCCAAAAAGCAAAAAAAAAATCCAAATCCATCACATCTAAATCCTTTAAGAGTTATATATATGTGTATATTAATATATCTAAATTTTACAAGGGCTAAAAGTAAAAAAAAATATCGAAATGCTAACTTTAATAACTTAAAGAATTATATACTTAAGTAGTTATATATATAATAACTTTATTCTACATAGATTAATAGAAAAGACAAATCCATCATTCCTCCTAGTCCTAATGGCCTTCATCGCCTCTTCTCTCTCTTTTCCGTCAAAATCACTTCTTTCTAGCAACCAATGATCATTATTGATGAGACACGTGATGCTTTTGAAATTATTTTTAATGACTAAGATTGATAAAATTATTTATTATTTTTGTTATGACTTATGTTGTGTGGAGAATAATATAAGATTTTAATTGTCTTTATAAGTTATAAGTTTTTCATGTTTGTTTTGCTTGTAATGATGTAATATAAGCCAAATCTATGGAGTAGATAAAACCTAAATTACAATCCAGATATCCAATATCGATCCAGGTTTTAAAGTCGAGTGTCGATTCTCAGGTACACACTTTTAAACCCGGGTATGATCTGGTCGTGTTTTTGTAGATCAAAAATCAGATACCCGATCAAGTTTTAAAAACCTGATCTGGAACCCGGTTTTGCTCACGTCTAGTTTGATGGAAAAATAAGAGACATTACTTAAAGTTATGTTTTCTTATAGTTATGTCTCCTATTTTTCATTCGAAACCATAATCCTATATTTTCTTATAGTAATGTCTTATAATTTTCATTCAAACTCCTATTCCTATGATTACTCAAAATGCCTACTATATTTGAATCAAAAGCAGCTAATGATGATGTTTTTGGAATGCCTCCTATAATCAAAATGCTAATCTTATGTTTTCTTTTGGGAATGTCTGCTATTATTTATTCAAAGCCCTAATAAAATATTTTATATTGTGAATGTCTCATATTTTTCAATCAAAACCATAATCTTATGTTTTTCCTTTTCAAATTGCTTACTATATTTCAATCAAAAATCTAATTCTAGGTTTTCTTTTAAGAATGTCTACTATTTTTTAATCAAGCCCCTAATCCTGTGTTTTCTTATAATAATGTCTCCTATGTTTTAATCTAAACCCTAATAGTATTTTTTCATTTCAGAATGCCTACTATATTTGAATCAAAACCCTAGTTGTATGTTTTCTTTTCGGTATGCCTACTATATTCGAATTAAAATTTAATTCTATGTTTTGTTTTTGGAATGTAATCTTGCAAACAAAATCCAAATTCAATGTTTTCTTTTCGTAATAAATCCTATTTATTAGTTTTGAATCAAAAACCTTAATGTTTGTTTTCTTTTCAGAATGTCTCTTATTTTTCAATCAAAAACCTAATCTTTTCTTTTCTTTTAGGAATGTCTGCTATTTTTTAACCAAGACTCAAATACGATGTTTTCTTTTTGAAATTTGTTATATTTTCAGGTTTGAATCAAACCCTAATCCTTTGTTTTCTTTTCAGAATTTCTCAATTTTTGAATCAAACCCTTAATATTATCTTTTGTTTTGGGAATGTCTGTTAATTTTTAATCAAAACCATAGTACAATGTTTTCTTTTCAGAATATCTGATATTTGTCAATGAAAATGCTAATCCTATGTTTTCTTTTCAGAATGCCTACTATATTTGAATCAAAACCCTTATCGTATTTGTCCTTCACGAAAGGCCCCCTATTTTTCAATCAAAACATTAATTCTTTATTTTCTTTTCATAATGTCTCTATTTTAAATAAAAATGGTAATCTTATATTTTTGTTTGGAAATGTCCCCTGCTTTCAGGCTTTTAATCAAAACCCTAATCCGCTGTTTTATTTTAGTAATGACTCCTATTTTTCAATGAAAACCCTAATCCTATGCCTCCTAATTTTTTAATGAAAACGCTAATTTTATGTTTTCTTTTTGGAATGTCTGCTATTTTTTATGAAAAAATATAATCATATGTTGTATTTTCGGAATGTCTAATCTTTTTAAATCAAAACTGTAATCATATGCTTTCTTTCGGAATGGCAACTATATTTCAATCAAAACCCTAATTTTGAATGAAAACCCTAATTCTATGTTTCTTGTGGTAAGGTCTCCTATTTTTCAATTAAAACCATAATCCTATATTTTCTGTTTGGAATCAAAACTATAAACTATGTTTTCTTTTTTAAATGTCTCATATTTTCAATCAAAACACTAATCCAATGTTTTCTTTTTTTAATGTCTATTATTTTTTAATGAAGACCCTAATCCTTTGTTTTATTTTCATAATATGTCATTTTTTCGAATCCAAACCCTAGTAATGTTTTTTGATTTGGGAATCTAATTTTTACTCAAAAATCTTATGTTTTCTTTTCAGAATGCCTCCTATTTTTTAATCATAACTCAATCTTATGTTTTCTTTTGTGAATGACCACTATTTTTGTATCGAAATAGTAATCATAATATAATATTAGGGTTTCCAAAGGAAAACATAAGATTATGGTTTTGATTCAAAACTGAAAAATAGCAGACATTCAAAAAAAAAAATCCTAATCCTATGTTATTTTACTTAATGTCTCCTATTTATTAGTTTTCAATCAAAACTCTAATCCTATGCTTTCTTATTGAAACATCCCCTAAATAGGAGATATTAAGATAAAAAAACATAGGATTCAATATATGATTTAAAAAAACTAGCATTTCAAAAAGAAAATGTAGGATGAAGGTTTTGATTAAAAAATAGATATAATCCTAAAAGAAAACATAGGATTAGGGTTTTGATTGAAAAATAGGAGATATTCTAAAAAAATAGGATTAGGTTTTTGATTAAAAATAAGGAGACATTCCGATAAGAATAGATAGTATTATGGTTTTGATTAAAAATTAGCATAGATTACAAAAACAAAAGATACAAACATTACTATAAGAAAACATAGTATTATGGTTTCTTTTGGGAATATGTTTTCTTTTCATAATGTTAGCTATTTTTGAATCAAAACTCTAATCCTATTTGTTTATTTTGGAACTGTCCACTATTTTTTATTTCTTAATCAAAACCTTAATCCTGCATTTTCATATAGCAATGTCTCCTATTTTTCAATCAAAATAATAAACCTATGTGATCTTTGGGGATGTGTCCTATCCTTCAATCGAAGACCTAATCCTACGTTTTCTTATCTGAATATATCCCATATTATAGTTTAGAATGAAAACACTAATCCTTTGAATCAAAACCGTAATCCTATGTTTTCTTATAGTAATATCTCCTATTTTTCAATCGAAACTCTCATCCTATGTTTTTTTGGGAATGGCTCCTATTTTTTAATTAAAACACTAATCATATGTTTTTTAGCCAATATCTGCTATCTTTTAGTCAAAATAATAATACTATGTTTTTTTTCTTCATATCTTTTATTTATCAGACATTAGGATTTTGACTAATAGTTTAGTATTTTAACCATATAATCTATTTTTTTCTTGTCGGAATGGCTCTTATTTTCAATCAGAAACCTAATCCATTATTATATTTTTTTTGGAATATCTTCTCCTTTTGAAATAAAACTCTTATCCTATCTTTTTTCTTTTTGGAATGCCTGCTATTTTTGGATCAAAACTCGAATCCTATATTTTCTTTTCTAAATGTCCGCTTTTTTTTTGGTTTTTAATCAAACCCGTAATCCTTTATTTCCTTATTTTAATATCTCCTATTTTTCAATCAAATCCCTAACCCTACATTTTTCTTTTCGGAATGTCTACAATTTTTATTTATTATCCTAATCTTATCTTTTATTTTTGGAATGTCTCAAATTTTTCAATCAAAACAATAATCCTATATTTTCTATTCAAAATGGCTACTATATTTTTCAATCAAAACCCAAGCCCTATATTTTCTTTTCGGAATATCTACTATTTTTGAATTGAAACACCAATCCTATGTTTTCTTATTGTATTGTCTCCTATTTTTCATTCAAAACTACAATCTTATGTTTTTTTTCGCAATGGCTACTATTTGAATCAAAACCTCAATTCCAAATTTTTTGGTTTTTCAAATATGTTCTTTTGCAAAAACCCAAATCTAATGGTATTCTAATCTTAATGTCTCATATTTATCCTGTGATTGAAAAGTCGGTTAGGGTTTTCGATAATCGTATGTTTTCTTTTGTAATTTCTCCTATGTGAATGCCTCCTCTTTTGAAATCAAAATTCTAATCTTTTGTTTTCGTTTGTTAATGTCTCCTATTTTTTAATCAAAAAAATAATCATAATTTTTTTTTTGGAAATGTCGACTATTTTTTTGTTTTTAAATCAAAATCCTAACTCCATGTTTTCTTATAGTAATGGCTCCTATTTTTTAATGAAACCCATAATCCTATATGTTATTTTCACAATTTCATATTTTACAATCAAAATCTTAATCCTATGTTTTCCTTTCGGAATGCCTTCTATTTTTTGAATCAAAACTCCAATCTTAAGTTTTCTTTTTGGATTGTCTGGTATTTTTTAATGAAAACAATAATCCTATTTTTTAATCAAAACCCTCAACCAAAGTTTTTTTTTTGGAATGGCATCTATTTTTGAATCAAAAACACTAATCTTATGTTTTTTTTTTCAAAATGTCGTCTATTTTTGAATCAAAACAGTAATCCTAAATTTTTTTCATTTAGTAATGTCTCATATCTTTCAATTATAACAGTAATCCTATGTTTTCTTTTCAGAATATCTGCTATTTTTTATTGAAAACCTAATCCTATGTTTTATTTTCAAAATGCCTTATATTTTTCCAATCAAAACACTAATCCTATGTTTTATTTTTGGAATGTCTCATATTTTTCAATCAAACACTAATCCTATGTTTTCTTTTTGGAATGTCTACTATATTTCAATCAAAACCCCAATTCGTTGTTTTCCTTTTGTAATGTCAAATATTTTTGAATCAAAACTGTAATCCCATATTTTGTAATAGTAATGTCTACTATTTTTCAATCAAAACCCTAATTCGTTATTTTCTTTTAGAATGCCTTCTATATTTGACTCAAAACTGTAATCATATGTTTTATTTTGTGAATGCCTCATATTTTTCAATGAAAACCCTAATCCTATGCCTTCTATTTTTAAATAAAGAAATAATCATATTTTTTCTTTTCGTAATGTCTCATATTTTTTTAGTTTTGAATAAAAACCATAATCTTATGTTTTTTTTTAATGCCTCCTATTTTTGAATCAAAATTCTAATCATATGTTTTCTTTTTTGAATGTCTTCTTTTTTTGAATGAAAACCCAAATCGTATGTATTTTTTTGGAAATGCCCTCTACCTTTCGCTATTTAATCAAAATGCTAATCCTAAATTTTCATATAGTAATGTCTAATGATTTTCAATAAAAACCCTAATCCTATATTTTTTGTTTTGAAATGTACCATATTTTTAATCAAAACCCTAATCCTATGTTTTCTTTTTGGAATGACTAGTACTTTTTAATCAAAAACCTAATCCTTTTTTATATTATAGTAATGTCTTCTATTTCTCATTCAAAACCCTAATCCAATTTTTTCTCATAGTAATGTCTCATATTTTTCAAACAAAGCCCTAATCCGATGTTTCCTTTTTTGAATGGCTACTATATTTGAATATAAACCCTAATTCTATGTTTTCTTTTTTTGAATGTCTACTATTATTATTTTGAATAAAAACAATAACATTGAGATAAGTGGCATTACTATTTTTGTATCAAAACCCTAATCCTTTGTTTTTATATACTAATGTCTCCTATTTCTCATTCAAAACCCTAATCCCTTTTTTCCTATAGTAATGTCCCCTATTTTTCAATCAACACCCTAATTCTTTGTTTTATTTTTGGAATACATATTATATTTGAATCAAAACCTAATCCTATGTTTTATTTTCGGAATGTCTACTATTATTGTTTTGATTACCAATCCCAATGTTATTGTTTTGATTAAAAACAATAACATTGGGATTGGAGACATTGTTATTTTTGAATCAAAACCTTGATCCTATGTTTTCCTATAATAATGTCTCCTATTTTTCAATCAAAACCTAAATCCTATGTTTTCCTTTCTGAATGCCTACTATATTTGAAACAAAACCCTAACATATGTTTCCATTTTGAAATGTCTCAGATTTTTTAATCAAAACCATTATCCTAGGTTTCTTTTCTGAATGTCTACTATTTTGAAATCAAAATCCTAATCCTATGTTTTCTTATAATAATATCTCCTATTTTTCAGGTTTAAGTCAAAACACTAATCCTTTGTTTTTTTTTGTCAATGTCTCATTTTTTAGAATCAAAATTCTAGTCCTATCCTTTGTTTTAGTTATCTTAGCTAATTTTTAATCAAACCACTAATCCTATGTTTTTTTTAATGCCATCTATTTTTGAATCAAAACCCTAATCTTATCTTTTCGAAATGTATGCTATTTTTGAATCAATACAATAATCCTATGTTTTTTTTCTTTTCGTAATGTCTCATATCTTTCAATTATAACACTAATCCTAGGTTTTATTTTCAGAATATCTGCTATTTTTTATTGAAATCCTAATCCTATGTTTTATTTTTAAAAATGTATTATATTTTTTCAATCAAAACCCTAATCCTATGTTTTATTTTTTGAATGTCTCATATTTTTCAATCAAAACCCTGATCCTATGTTTTTGTAATCTCAACTATTTTTTAATCAAAACGATAATCCTATATTTTCTTATAGTAATGTCTAATATTTTTCAATCAAAACCCTAATCCTTCATTTATGTTTTTGTAATGGCTACTATATTCGACTCAAAACCGTAATCCTATGTTTCATTTTAGGAATGTCTCATATTTTTCAATCAAAACCCTAATCCTATGCCTTCTATTTTGAAATTAAAAAATAATCATATTTTTTTCTTTTCGTAATGTCTCATATTTTTAAGTTTTGAATCAAAACCCTACTCTTATGTTTTTTTTTAATGCCTCCTATTTTTTTGAATCAAAATGCTAATCATATGTTTTCTTTTTTGAATGTCTTCTTTTTTTTGAATGAAAACCCAAATGTGTTTTTTTTTATGGAAATGCCCCTACCTTTCGCTATTTAATCAAAAATCTAATCCTAAATTTTCATATAGTAATGTCTCGTATTTTCAATAAAAATCTTAATCCTATGTTTTTTAAAAATGTACCATACTTTTAATCAAAACTCTAATCCTATGTTTTCTTTTCGGAATAGCTACTATTTTTTAATCAAAAACCTAATCCTTTGTTATCTTATAGTAATGTCTTCTATTTCTCATTCAAAACCATAATCCTATTTTTTCTTATTGTAATGTCTCCTATTTTTCAATGAAATCCCTAATCCGTTGTTTTCTTTTTTGAATGGCTACTATATTTGAATATAAACCCTAATTTTATTTTTTTCTTTTTGGAATGTCTTTTATTATTGTTTTGAATAAAACCAATAACATTAAGATAAGAGGCATTACTATTTTTGTATCAAAACCCTAATCCTTTTGTTTTCACATAGTAATGTCTCCTATTTCTCATTCAAAACCCTAATCCTTTTGTTTTCACATAGTAATGTCTCCTATTTCTCATTCAAAACCATAATCCCTTTTTTTCCTATAGTAATGTCTCCTATTTCTCATTCAAAACCCTAATCCATTTGTTTTTGGAATACCTACTATATTTGAATTAAAACCTAATCCTATATTTTATTGTCGGAATGTCTACTATTATTGTTTTCATTAAAAACAATAACATTAGGATTGGAGACATTACTATTTTTGAATCAAAACCTTGATCCTATGTTTTCTTATAGTAATGACTCCTATTTTTCAATCAAAGCCTAATCCTTTGTTTTTCCTTTTCGAATGCCTACTATATTTGAAACAAAATCTAACATGTGTTTCCTTTTCGAAATATCTTAGATGTTTCAATCAAAATCATTATCCTATGTTTTCTTTTATGAATGTCTACTATTTTGAAATCAAAATCCTAATTCTATGTTTTCTTATAATAATCTCTCCTATTTTTCAGTTTTGAGTCAAAACACTAATTCTTTGTTTTCTTTTCTCAATGTCTCAATTTTTTGAATCAAAATCCTAGTTCTATCTTTTGTTTTTGGAATCTTAGCTAATTTTTAATGAAAAACCCTAATCCTATGTTTTCTTTTTGTAATGTCTCCTACTTTTGATTAAAATCCTAATCCTATGTTTTCTTTTAGGAATGCCTCCAATTTTTGAATAACAACCCTAATCTTATTTTTTTCTTTTTGGGAATGTCTGTTATTTTTTAATCCAAGCAATCAGTGCATGTTTTCTTTTTATAATGTCTCATATTTTATTCTTTTTAATCAAAATCATAATAATTCTTACATTTTCAAAATGTCTGCAATTTTTTAATCAAACCACTAATCTTATGTTTTATTTTTGATAATATAAGATTAGCATTTTGATTCAATAAAGCATAGGATTTGGATTTTGATTGAAAAATATGAGACAGTCCGAAAAGAAAACAAAGGATTAGTGTTTTGATTCAAAAATAGTAACCATTCCAAACGGAAAACATAGGATTAGGGTTTCCATTAGAATATAACAAGCATTCTGAAAAGAAAACTTAGGATTAGTGTTTTAATTCAAAAAAAGGAGCCAAAACCCTAACCCTATATTTTCTTATAGTAATATCTCCTAATTTTCCATCAAAAAAAGAATCCTATGTTTTCATTTTAGAATGTCTTCTACTTTTGAACTAAAACCCTAATCCTATGTTTACTTATAGTAATATCTCCTAATTTTCCATCAAAAAAAGAATCCTATGTTTAATTTTCGCAATGTCTACTATCTTTCAATCTAAGCCAATCCCATGTTTTCTTTTCAAAATGTGTCCAATTTTTCTATTTTGAATAAAAAATCTAATACTTTTTTTTTTCGGAATGTGTGCTATTTTTTTTATTTTTAATCAAAACTCTAATTCTTTGTTTTCTTTTTGGAATGTCTCCTATGTTTAATCAAAACCGTAATCATTTCATTTTTCGGAATATCTACTATTTCAGAATCAAAACACTAATCCTATGTTTTCTTATAGTAATGTCTTCAATTTTTCAATCAAAACCGTAATCCTATGTTTTCTTTTTGAAATGTCTCATATTTTTCAATCAATCCCCAATGCAACATTTTCTTTTTAGAATGTCTACAATTTTCAATCAAAACACTAATCCTATGTTTTCTTTTCTGGATGACACTGATAAGTGCATTTCATATCATATTTATTTACCCTCGATGCATTATTGTACTCGTCCTTTATCATATTTTGTGTATATTTAATGCTATTTTGGGTATATTTGTTCTTTGTGCAGGATTTAGAAGCTCAAACAAACCATTTGGAGTGAAATCGAGAAAACAAAATGAGCAAAGAATAAAGATTTTGCCAAGTGCTCAAGTTGAACATGGGAAGAGCACTGTCGGGGCAAGCACTGTCTGAGCATGATCATGCTCGTTCCCCTGATTATTCCAGTCTGAAGATAGTTTCTGCCCAATGGGGGAAGCACACTCAGGATGCTCCTAGCACGATCATGCACAGGCGAAGCACGGGAGGAGCACGATCATGCACCATCTCCAGATTCTCCCAGGTGAGCACTTAGTCGATTTACTCAAAAATCTCAGTGAGACAGCACAATCTAAGAATGTCCGTGCTTAGACATTGTTGAGCCCAAAAACAGCTTTTTTATCTCTAGATTCTAGTGTTTCAAACTCATCTTTGTCCGTGGATTATCTTCTCAACTAGGAGGACATTGATGAGGGCGAAGAACGAGCTTCACTATATCATCTAAGAGGATCAAGAACGAGTCAGAGGCACAAGGGAAGTGAGGCTAGCATACGAAGCTCAACTAGGAAGAATATCTTGAGCAGGAGGGAGTCATGACTTTTTCCCTTAGATCTTTATTTTTTTCTTCGATGTTGAACCCATCCATGATGGCCGAACCATCCACAGTAACTCATGATGTCAAACTATGATGCTTTGTATGCTTTGAATATTTTTTTCCAATGATCTGCCGAGTTCGATTGGTTTCTTGTGTTTAATCTTGTGTTTGGATAACTTGATGTGTTTGATTTACACAGTTGCTTAGGTAAAACTCAGTGTGTGGTGTGCCATAGTTGTAGTTGCCTTATGTGATTGCAAAACTCATTGTGTATGAAGCCACAGTTACCTTAGCAAAACTTGGTGTATTTGAGAACCATAGATGCAACATTGCTCTTAAGCACACACAAGAACCATCAAATGTACTTGGTAGGCATAAGAAGTCAGTTAGCATGCTATAGCTTATAGGAATCATCCAAGGGCACTACTCTCTTGCTGTTGAACACTTGATCCTAGTCTACCTCATAATTTCACTTGTCCCATCCTTTACATCTTTTATTTTCTCTTTATAAACCAACCCTATTCTTATTTAACTAAAGATTAGAAGAAAAATTAGTACTTTATGTCTAGTCCATGTGGTTCGACAACCCTTCCCTTCATTGGGTAGCACTATATTACTTGTGTGGGTCTCGTACACTTGCGTATAGCTCATCAATCACCTAAATTTTAGTTATCAATAAAAGACTTGATCCTACTATTTCTTCTCAGAATGTCTTCTAGTTTTGAATCAAAACCCTAATCTTATGTTTTCTTTTCAGAATGTCTCTTTATTTTTCAGTTTTCAATCAAAATGCTAATCCAATATTTTCTTTCCAGAATGTCTATTTTTTTTAACCAAAACCCTAATTTTATGTTTTCTTTTCGTAATGTCTCCCATTTTTGTATTTTTAATCAAACCCCAATCCTATGTCCTACTTTCGAAATGTCTATTATTTTTTTCAATCAAAACTCTAATTCTATGTTTTCTTTTGAGAATACCTCTTATTTTTAAATCAAAACCTTCGTCCAATGTTTTTCAACTCGTAATGTCTCCTATTTTTAGACAAATGCTCCAATCCTATTTTTTCTTTTCCGAATGTATCCTATTTTTCAAATTTGAATTAAAACCCTTATCGTATATTTTATTTTCAGAATGTCTCATACTTTTCAGTTATGAATCAAACCCTAAAATCTCTTATTTTTGAATAGAAGAAGCAATCCTCTATTTTTTTTCAGAATGTTCCATATTTCTCAATCAAAACTCTAATCCAATGATGTCTTTTTGAAATAGCTCCTACTTTTTGAATCAAAAACCCGAATCCTATATTTTTTTCTTTTTTTGAATGTGTCCTATTTTTTCCTGCTTTTTAAATCAAGATCCTAATCCTTTGTTTTCCTTTCAAAATACCTCAATTTTTGGAATAAAAACTCTATTCTTATATTTTCTTTTACTTTCAAAAAGAAACAAAAGATTACGATTTTGATATAGAACTGAAAAATAGGACACATTCCTATAAGGAAACATAAGATTACGGTTTTGATTGAAGGATAGGCGATATTTTGAAAAGAAAATATAGGATTAGGATTTTGATTCAAATATAGTAGATGTTCTGAAAGGAAAACATAGGATTGGTGTTTTCATTGAAAAATAGGGGACATTTCTATAAGAAAACATAGTTTTATGGTTTTGATTAAAAAGTAGCAGACATTTAAAAATGAAAATGTAGGACTAGGGATTTGATTGAAAACTATGAGACATTTCAAAAAGAAAATATATGTTAAGATTTTTATTCAAATATAGTAGATATTCAAAAAAGAAAAAACATAGGATTATGGTTTTGACTTAAAAATAGGAGACATTACTATAAGTAAACATAGGATTCTGGTTTTGAATTAAAAATATGAGACGTTATTATAAGCAAACATAGAATTAGGGTTTTGATTAAAAAATAGTAATGTCTCCTATCGAAATCTTATTGTTTTTAATCAAAACACTAATAGAGGACACTGTGAAAAGAAAACATAAGTTTAGGGTTTGATTCAAAAATAGGAAACATTCCCAAAAGAAAAACCAAAGATTAGGGTTTTGATTAAAAAATAGTAGACATTACTCTATAAATCAAAACACTAATAGTAGAGATTAACCTAATCCTATGTTTTCTTTTCGAAATGTCTCATATTTTTCAATCAAAACTCTAATCCTATATGTTCTTTTTGGAATGCCTACTATCTTTGAATGAAAACCCTAATCCTATGTTTTTTTATAGTAATGTCTCACATTTTTCAATTAAAACCCTAATCCTATATTTGTTTTCGAAATGTCTACTATATTTAAATTGAAAGCCTAATCCTTTGTTACCATTTTAAAATGTCTCATATCTTTCAATCAAAACCTTAATCCTATGTTTTTTTTTTACAGAAAGTTTCCTATTTGTTAGTTTTGAATCAAAGCATTAATTCATTGTTTCCTTTTCGGAATGTCTCTTATTTTTTAATCAAAACCCTAATTCTTTATTTTCTTTTTGGAATATATTCTATTTTTGAATCAGAACCCTAATCTTATATTTTCTTTTCGGAATCTCTCCTATTTTTCAATCAAAAACTTAATAATTTTTTTCTTTCCAAATGTTTGTTATTTTTTTATCAAAACTGTAATACTATGTTTTCTTCTTAGAATGTGTCCCATTTTTAAGTATGAATCAAAGCCCTAATCTGACATTTTCTTTTCGGAATTTCTAATTTTTTTAATCAAAACAATAATCCTATGTTTTCTTTTTTAAATTTCCCTATTTTTTTATTTTTAATCAAATCCCTAATCATATGACTTTCTTTCGAAATGTCTCATCTTTTTTTGAAAAAGAGACATTTCTGAAAGGAAACATTACTAATCCTATCTTTCAATCAAAACCCAAATCCTATGTTTTATTTTGTAAATGTTCGCTATTTTTTGGTTTTTGATGAAAACCCTAATCCCATGTTTTCTTTTCGAAATGTCTCATATTTTTCAATCAAAACTATATTCCTATGTTCTCTTTTTGAAAAGTCTACTATTTTTGAATCAAAACACTAATCCTATATTTTTTTTTATATTAATGTCTCTGATTTTTTAATCAAAACATTATTCCCATGTATTCTTTTTAAAATGTCCCATATTTGTCAATCAACACCCTAATCCAATTTTTTTTTCTGAATGTCTACTATTTTAGACTTAAAACCCTAATCTTCTGCCTACATTGAGTAATGTCACCTATTTTTCAATCGAAACCCTAATCTTATGTTTTTTTTTCAGAATTCCTACTATATTTGAATCAAAACAATAACCTATGTTTTCATTTAGGAATGGCTCCTATTTTTCAATCAAAAACCTAATTCTATACTTTTTTTTTTGCAATGTCTGCTATTTTTGAAAAAACAAATGCTAATCCTATTTTTTTTTGGAATGTCTACTATTTTTCAATGAAAATTCTATTCGTATGTTTTCTTTTTGATATGTCCCCAGTTTTTCTGTTTTTAATCAAAATCCTAATCTTTTGTTTATTTATAGTAATGTCTCCTATTTTTCAATCAAAACCCTAATCTTATGTTTTCTTTACAGAATGTCTACTATTTTTTATTGAAAATCCAATTCCTATATTTTCTTTTATTAATTTCTCCTATTTTTCAATCAAAACCCTAATCCTATATTTCCTTTTGGAAATGTCTCATATTTTTCAATCAAAACCCTAATCCTATGTTTTCTTATGTTAATGTCTAATATTTATCATTCAAAATCCTAATCCAATATTTTCTTGTAATAATGTCTCCTATTTTTCAAGAAAAACCATAATATTATGTTTTGTTATCACAATGCCTACTATATTTGAATCAAAACCCTAACCTACGTTGTCCTTCCAGAATGTCTCCTATTTTTCAATCAAAAACTTAATCCTTGTTTTTCTTTTTCAGCATTGCTGCTATTTTTGAATCAAAACCCTAATCCTATGCTTTCTTTTTGTAATGTGCACTATTCTTCCTGGTTGAATCAAAACCCTAACCCTTTGTTTTCTTTTTGGAATGCCTACTATATTTGAATAAAGTCCCTCGTCCTATCTTTTGTTGTGAGATTGTTTGCTAGTTTTTAATCAAAACCCTAATGCGATATTTTTTTTCTTCAGAATGTCTCATATTTTTTAACCAAAACCCTAATCCTATTTTTTCTTTTCAGAATGCCTCCTATTTTTCTAACAAAATCCTAATCCTATGTGTTCTTTTCAGAATGTGGACTATTTTTGAATCAAAACCCTAATCTTATGTTTTCTTTTTTATGGTAATGTCTCATATTTTTCTTTCAAAACTTTAATCCTATATTTTATTTTCAGAAAGTTAACTATTTTTTGAATCAAAACCTTAATCTTATGTTTTCTTATGGTAATGTTAACTATTTTTCTCTTAAAACTTTAATCCTATGTTTTATTTTTGGAATGTTAACTATTTTTGAATCAACACCCTGATCCTATGTTTTCTTATGGTAATGTCTCCTATTTTTAGTTCAAAACTTTAATCCAATTTTTATTTTCAGAATGCCTACTGTATTTGAATCAAAACCTTAATCCAATTTTTTATTTTATTAACATCTCCTATTTTTCAGTTAAAAACCCAATCCTATGTTTTCTTTTCGAAGACCTATTTTTGAATAAAAACCCTAATCCGATTTTTCTTTTGGAAATGCCCTTATTTTTTGGTTTTAATCAAAACCATAATTCAAATTTTATTTTAGTAATGTCTCATATTTTTCAATTAAAAACATAATCTTATGTTTTCTTTTCGAAGTCCTATTTTTTAATAAAAACCCTAATACGATGTCTTCTCTTGCAAATGCCCCTATTTTTTGGTTTTAATCGAAACTCTAATCCAATGTTTTATTTTGGTAATGTCTCCTTTTTTTTCAATAAAAACCTTATCTTATGTTTTTCTTTTTCGAAAATATTTCATATTTTTTTAGTGAAAACCCTAATCTTATGTTTTCTTTTCTTTTTGTTATGTCTACTATTTTTGAATCAAAATCATAATACTGTATTTTCTTATAGTAATATCTCCTATTTTTCAATCAAAGCCGTAATCCTATATTTTCTTTTTGGATTCTGTAGTATATTTGAATCAAAACAATAATGTTATGTTTCTTTTTGGAATGTCTACTATTTTTTAATCAAAACCCTAATAAATTGTTTTGTTGGAGTAATGTTTCCTATTTTTCAATCATAACCCAAATCCTACATTTTCATTTCTGAAATGCCAACTATATTTGAATCAAAACCCTAATCCTATGTTTTCTTTTCAAAATGTCCCGTATTTTACAAACAAAACCCAAATCCTATGTTTTTTTCTTAATGTCTCCTATTTATTAGTTTCGAACCAAAATCCTTTCTTTTCTTTTCAGAATGTCTGATATTTTTGCATCAAAATTCTAATCCTATATTTTCTTTTTAGAATGTGTTCTATTTTTCAGGTTTGAATCAAAACTAGAATGCTATCTTTTGTTTTGGGATTGTTAGCTAATTTCTAATCAAAACCGCAATCCGATGCTTTCTTTTCCGAACATCGCATATTTTTAAATCAAAACCAAAATCCTACATTTTGTTTTTGGAGTGCCTCCTATTTTTCAATGAAAACACTAATCCTATGTGATCTTTTTGGAATGTCTACTATTTTATGATTTAAAATCGTAATAATATGTTTTCTTATTGTAATGTCTCCTATTTTATTTTGTCAAAACATTAATGCTATGTTTTCTTTTCGGAACGCCTACTATGTCTGTATCAAAACTCTAATCTTTTTTTCTCTTTTCGGAATGTCAACTATTTTAGAATCAAAACCCTAATCCTATGCCTTCTTATATTAATGTCTCCTATTTTTCAATCAAAATGCTAATCATATGTTTTTCCTTTTTGGAATGCCTACTATATTTGAATTAAAAACCCTAATCTCGGGTGTTTTTTTAATGCCTCCTATTTTTCAATCAAAACACAAATTCTTTGTTTTCTTTTCTGAATGTCTTCTATTTTGGAATATAAACCCTAATCGTATGTTTTGTTTTTTTTATGTCCCCTATTCTTTTGCTTTCTAATCAAAAACCCCAATCCAATGTTTTTATTATACTAGTGTCTCCTATTTTTTTCAGTCAAAAACCTAATCCTAAATTTTCTTTTAAAAATGTCTCATAATTTTCAATCAAAACCCTAATCCTAAATTTTCTATTCAGAATGTCTACTATTTTTTAATCTAAACCTTAATCCTATGTGTTCTTATATTAATTTCTCCAATTTTTCATTCGAAACCTTAATCCTATGTTTTACAATAGCAATGTCTCTTATTTTTAAATCAACACCCTAATCCCATGTTTTCTACCTTGAATGTTTACAATTTTTTAATCAAAATTCCAGTCCTATGTTTTCTTATAATAATGTCTCTTGCTTTTCAACTAAAATCCTAATCCTATGTTTTCATTACAGAATGCCTACTATATTTGAATCAAAACCCTAATACTATATTTTCTTTTCGGAATGTCTCCTATTTATTAGTTTTGATTCAAAACCCTAACCTATGTTTTCTTTTCATAATAGCTCATATTTTTAAATAAGAAAAAACAATCCTTTCTTTTCAATTGAAGCCGAAATCCTAGGTTTTCTTTTCGTAATGTCAACTATTTGTGATTCAAAACAAATAATCCTATATTTTTTTCTTGTCAGAATGCCTACCATATTTCAATCAAAACACTAATCCTATGTTTACTTTTTGGAATGTCTACAATTTTTGAATCAAAACCCAAATCCTACGTTTTCTTCTCGGAATGAGTACTATATTTGAATCAAAACCGTAAGCCTATGTGTTATTTTCGTAATGTCTCCTATTTCGCAAACAAAACCCGAATCCTATGTTTTGTTTTCTTAATGTGTCTTGTTTATCATTTTTGAAAAAAAAACATCGGTTATGATTTTTTTATTCAAAACTGACAATCGTATGTTTGTTTTCGTAATGTCTCATTTATTTTTGTTTTTCATAATGTCCCCCTACTTTTTGATTAAAAATCCTAATCCGATGTTTTCTTTTAGTAATGCCTCCTATTTTGAGTAAAAACCCTAATCTTATGTTTCCTTTTGGAATGTCTGTCATTTTTGAATCAGAACAACAATCATATATTTTGTTTTAAAAATGTCCCTTATTTTTTGGGTTTTAATCAATACCCTAATCCTATGTTTTCTGATAGGCATGCCTCCTATTTTTCTATTAAAACCCATATCCTATGTTTTCATTTCGTAATGTCTCATATTTTTCAATCAAAGTCCTAATCCTATGTTTTCATTTCATAATGCCTCCTATTTTTTAATGAAACCCTTGTCTTATGTTTTCTTTTGGAAACGTCTACTATTTTTTTAAAATAATAATCACATGTTTTATTTTTGTAATCCCTCATATTTTTTAATCAAAAACATAAGACTTTGTTTTGAATGGCTACTATTTTTAAGGGAAACCCTAATCTTATATTTTCTTTTGGAACGTCTGCTATGTTTTAATCCAAAATATAATCCTATGTTTTATTTTTGCAATGTCTCATTTTTTTTAATTGAAACCATAATCCTATGTTTTTTTCCCATAATTTCTACTATTTTTTATTCAAAACCCTAATCCTATCTTTAATTTTTGGAATGTCTCATATTTTTCAATCAAAATTACAATCCTATGTTTTATTTTTAGAATGACACTATATTTCAAACAAAACAATAATCCTATGTTGTATTTTCGGAATGTCTACTATCATTACAACATTATATGGTTTTAGCGGCAGTTTATTGCCGCCATTGTACATAACGTCAGATAATTTGCGGCGTTTTAAACATAAAACGCCACGAAAAGTCTTTGTAGAATGGAAGCATTTGATATTTTCTGCGTTTTATGTAAACAGGCCAATATTGGCTTTGACATTAGCGGCGTTTATAATTTAAACGCGGGAATTTACTCACGACGCGATGTGGAAAAGGATGGAGCGAAGAATTTGAGAATATCAATGGGGTTTTCACAAAAACACCAGGAGAAATGCCCAAAAATGTATTGTTCAAGTGGCGTTTTAGTTTACGAACACCGGGAATGTCTCAATTTTACCGGGGTTTGTTGTAAAACACAGGAAATATTTGATTTTATTAATTTAGGCAGTGTTGTTTGTATAAAATGCCGATAATTTTATTATTTTGCTTACCCTAATTTCTTTGCCTGCAGGTCATCTTCTCCATTAGGTTCTCGATCTGTTAGCCTCCGCATCTTCTTCTGTTAGCCTTCGCATCCAAATATCAATATGTTAGTATCCGCATCCTCTTCTGTAAGTGTCCGCATCGATTTTCTTCATTGGGTTCTCGATCTTCGGCCAAGTGTCCATCGGCACTTCCAAATCCCCATCCTTTTCTGTTAGCCTCCGCATCCAAATCTCCATCGGGCATGCATCCTCTTGTTAATTCGCCAACGCTTGCTGCTTAATCCCACTGTCTCTCTATAGTCCAAATTAAAGGTATCAATCTTCTTTTCTTCATCTTTCGATCTCTATTAAGCTCTATGTTTTAATGTTTTTGCCTGTGAATCTGAGTTTTTTTAGGAAATTCTGTGTTATTGATCTCAATTTCATTGCCGGAACGCTCGGATTACTCTCAGATTGTACGTGTTTAGCTTTCCAGGTATTAATTTGCTTATATTTTTCTTGGATTATTTATCTCCTTGGTTGCTTTGTTTTGATCGTAGATTTTAGGGAATGAATGCTCTTTCTGATCATGTAGAAGATGAGGTTATGGTTGTAGTTGATGATGTTGCTGCTATTTTTTGTTTTTGTATCTCTCTGTATTTTGAGGTATAGCAACAGATTATGGCATTTTGTATCCTTTTCAAGAAATAATAGTTGTATGGAAGTTGAGTCTTTGTAGAGGAAATCTTGTTCACTTTCACTTGCATCTCATCATCCTATTGAATGAAAAGTAAGAAAACAGCTTTTTAAATTACAAGGACAAGTTAAAAGAGCAAACTCACAGTTCATGAATGTAACTTCATGGAAATGAACATCTATAGTCAGACAATTAATTGAAGTCTGTCAAATGTATCCTAAATGTACAGATTTTAACATGTAGATCTTAGAGATTGACTTAGTTAAGGGGAAAAAAATGTTTTAAAGGTTAGTATAAAAAATTTCTAAGCACTTGAGATTAGATGCTTAAACACTAGTATAAGTTCCTCCTTTCTCTCTTTAACAAATCTTGGAATCGTTCTTTGTAGGGAATTTTCAAGCATTAATACATTGACTTCCATTATGATTCATTCTAACACAAAACCAACCTACCAACCCGTAGATTTTGGTTGTCATGTTGCTAGATCAAAACCAAGAATGACTAGCAAGAGGAATGTATGTTTTTGATGAGGTGTATTTAAATATTTACATATATATGGAATCTGTCACATTGGAAATGAAAGCAAAGTTGCATGGTTTTCTATATTACCATCATCATCATCATCATCATTATTATTATTATTGTGTGTAGTTTATGGAAAACATCTTGGAATATAGCTTTTAAATCTCTACATCGTGTGGTTGTCAATGATCTACGTGGAAATCCTTATCATCACCAATCGAATTTGATATTTCGATTAAGTATTATGCATTTGTGGTATTCTGTATTCAAACACTTGCTGAAACACTTACAAATATCACGTAATTGACAATTAGCCACCGCTAATTTGTTATTAATTAGACACCAACCTTTGCAACAAGCACAAATAATGGAAGCTCAATATATCCTTAGGGCAATCTAATGTTTCATGTTTAACATTGTTTAGCATATTAAAATGCTCTAATAATGAGTGATTAAGGAGGTGTGCACCAAACATATCATATAAATCTAGTTAAATAAGAAGAGGAAATCACATGATAAGAAGAGAGAGATCTCTTGCATTTTGATGCAAATCTAATGGGACTGCAACTCATGCTAATTATAAATATATGAATAGTGGCAAACCATACCTACTAATTAAGATGAGCATTAATAAATATCATAGATCTCCATTTGATTTGATTCACTTCCCAACCATAATAAGATCTCTTTATATAACAATCTTTGTACAGTTGAAAGCTTTTTTTTTAATAAATAAATAAATAAACTACATTGGGATTATTAGCTTAAGCAAGCTTCCAAATTAACTAGTTAATTCTATCTAAATTAAGCTTAGCTAATTAACTAATCAATTAAGAGAGTAGGTGAGTCCATATCGCGTGTAGCTCTCAAGCTTATGAATTAGTTTAGACTTCAAGCTCTATCAAGTGGAAAACAGCCTTTTAAATTACAAGAACAAGTTAAGAGAGCAAACTCACAGTTCATGAATGAAACTTCATGGAAATGAACATCTCTAGTCCAACAATTAATTGAAGTCTGTAAAATGTATCCAAAATGTACAATTTTTAGCTTGTAGATCGAGATTGACTTAGTTCAGCGGAAAAAATGTTTTCCAGGGTAGTATAAAGAATTTCATCATGTTCCAAGTAAATAAAACTAGTAAAAAAAATTAACCAACTTAAGATTAAGGAACAACATATGGTACTTGTCAGAGCATACATATTTCAGATTAAGGACTAGTATTGTACATTATAATTATTAGCTAATAATAATTTAGTGAAAGGACTTGTGAAAGAGGACTTAGATTTTGATATTACATATAAAACACTCGTGGGACTAGAAAGTAGATTTTATAATTCTATACATGTATATAATTATAAAATCTTAGGATAAGAACAGATGAATACACATCACTCATTTGAGCTTCAAATAAGAGATGTTCTAGAGAAGTTGTCTTAGTGAAAATGACTCATGAAAGATTCTTAGTGAAAAGACAAATGAATTTGAATATAATTTCATGTGTAAAGGATTAATTCTTATAATAGTAATGAATATTATTATTTGCTGTTGTAATTAGTGTGAGGCAGGTGAATTCAAACTCATTTGGTTTTTCTTCACATTCTATTCTTTCTCAAATACATATATATTAATTGTACAATTTGTTGTCCACCTAATATATATATATAATAATATTATTATTATCACAGTTTGTAAGCATTGTATTAACTTCATTGATGGTAACAGAGTGATGGATAAGAGTTGGATGAATAAGTCAAGATTGTTTGATGTGTATTCAGAAGGAGTGGAGGCATTTTTCTTGATTTTGCATTTGATAAGTCAATTGAGGACAACATGATTGTTTATCCTTGTGTAAAGTGTGCGAATGTTCATTCGTACATGTGAGAAGTAGTGGAAGAACATTTAATGTGTGATGGAATTCTACGGGGTTATACTTTCTGGTTCTTCCATGGGGAGCATGTTCCTTCTTCGACATCTAGTTTGGATAACATAATTATAATGCCTCCGAGCTCCACTCATCCTACTTCAATCTTTCATAGTAGCCATGGTGCCATGGGAGAATTGTTACGTGATGTTTTTAACATCCGTCATGATGTTCATGGGGCATTGAACCTAATATTGGAAATAGTGTGAATGATGAAGCTGAAGTCCAGGATGGGGCAGGCGAGGAAGAACCTCCTACGGAAGTGGTAAAGTTCTACAAATTACTTGACGATATGAATGAGAAACTTTATGATGGAACGAAGCATTTTAGGTTGTATTTTTGCATTCGCCTATTCCACCTAAAATGCGTGTGTGTGATGAATGGAAAAGTGCTCGATTACCTAATTGAGTTTTTTAAAGAATTTTTCCCTGCCTCTACCATTCCTACAAATAGTCATGAATCTAAGAAGGTCATAAAAGACTTAGGACTTCAAAAGAAAAAATTCATGATTGCCCAAATGATTGTATGCTCTATTGGAGTTATAACAAAAATCAACAAGCTTGTCTTGTTCGCGGCACTTCTCGTCGGTTGTCCACTGAACCAACCCACTCTTCCAATGATGATAATGAAATGGTTCACAAAAGACCAGGGAAGATTTTGAGTTATTTTTCCATCATCCCAAGATTAAAGTGAATATTCATGTCATCAAGGACTTCTGGAGATATGACTTGGCATATTGATGGTCGTACAGAAGATGGGTGTTTGAGGCATCCTGCTGACGCTGAAGCATGGAAAACATTTGCAATGACATATCCAGACTTTGCATCTGATCCTCCAAATAATAGGCTCAGACTTTCCTCTGATGGTTTTAACCCATTCAAGTTACTGAGTACTTCTTATAGTACATGGCCGCTGGTGTTGATCCCTTACAATTTGCCACCGTGAAAGGGATGAAGCAATCTTCTTCCCTCTTATCCATGATTATCGCTGGAGTTAATGGTCTAGGAAATGACAGTGACATCTACTTGCAACTATTAATCAAGGAGTTGAAGCAAATATGGGTTGGTGTTCAGACATATGATGCATCAAGGAAATAGAATTTCAATTTGTTAGCCGCTCTAATGTGGATAATAAATGATTTCCCTACTTATGTAATTTTATCTGGTTGGAGCATGAAGGGGAAGTACGCTTGCCCTTGTTGTGCTGCAGAACATCGTCAAGATGGTTATCCAATGGACAAAAGTTTTGTTATATGGGACATCGAAGGTGGTTAGCAAAAGATTCATCCATATAGGGTCCAAAAACATCTATTTGACGGTACCTTAGAGCTACGTGAGGCTCCTCTATCTACAAGTGGGTCATACATCTTTTTTATGTTAAATGATGTGCAATATAGCTATGGGAAGTGAATGAAACAAAGCTAAGAAAATTAAAGACTTCTAGCAGCTCAAAGAAAAGACAAAGGAGAGAATCCAATTTTTAAGAAGATAGTGTCATGGACAAGGAAGAAGATGAATCACAAGAAGCATATTTGTGGAAAAAGAGAAGTATATTTTTTGATTTACCATATTGGGAGCATCTTCTTCTGTGGCATAATCTAGATGTGATACACATCGAGAAGAATGTCTGTAAAAATATTATTGGAACCATGCTTAATGTTGATGCCAAATCGAAGGATTATTTGAAAGCCAGACTTGATTTGGTAGATATGGGAATTCGTCATATTCATTATCCTGAATATCTTCTTAATGGAAGAACAAAGTTGCCTCCTGATGTTTATTCAATGACAAAAGGGGAGAAGGATGTGTTTTGCCAAGTCTTGAAGGACATTAAAGTTCCGGATGGTTATTCCTCAAATATATCAAGATGCGTGAACCAAAAAGAATGGAAGCTGCATTCTCTAAAATCACATGATCATCATATATTGCTCCATAATTTGATTCTAATTTCTTTACACTTATCATCATCAAAACAAGCGATGTGTTCCATTTTCGAGCTTTGCAATATATTCAATATTCTTTTTGGTAAGGTTCTTAAGGTTGAAGAGCTCGACAAACTTCAATATTGAGCAGTGATGGTTTTATGTCAATTACAGAAGATTTTCCCACCATCTTTCTTCACTATAATAGTCCATTTGTTTATCCACCTTCCGTTGCAAGCCAAACTTGGTGGACCTGTCCATTACAGATGGATGTAGCCAATTGAACGGTAACAATTTTCTACAATAGACTTAGTTACAATTAGTAAGAATTAAATTTATTCTTTAAATGACATGACATACATGTTTTAGGTTTTTGTTGAAGTTAAAGAACTATGTGTGGAAAAAGAGATATCCTGAAGGTTCTATTGCCGAAGGTTGTTTGGCAGAGGAATGTGTGACTTTTTGTTTCTGATATCTGGAGGATGTTGAAACAATATTTGATAAACCATCAAGGAATTTAGGAGAAGTTCATGATGAGGCACTTGGGGAAGCTTATTTATTTCATAGTCGTGGACAACAAATAGGCAAATTTGAAATTGCAGAATTAGATCCTAAATCATTGGCACAAGGACATGATTATAGTGAGTGCAAGAATATCTTGAGACAGCATATGCGTGGTCGGCGTTTAGTCGCTCGTGATGTTGATATGCATTTTACTAAGACTTTTCATGAATGATTGGCGAAAGTTGTAAGTGCTAAAAATTAGAAACATAATACTCTATAAATTTTTTCCTTTTTAATTCCATGCATATATTGACGCAATTTCCAAGGTTTCTTGTGGAAGAGATGTGACTGAAGAAGTTAGGTTCCTTGCACAAGGACCAAACTGAATAGTCAAGTGATACAAGGATGTATCATCAATGGATTTTGCTTCCATACCAAATCTCATTAGAGATTAAGGAGAACTCAAAATTCTAGATGCGTTGTCAATTCTTCAACAATTAGTTATGAAAGCGCAAGTGATGCTAACCCTTTGCAAGGAAGTGTTGACTATTACAGGATCTTGAATGACATAATTGAGCTATATTACTTTCAGAAATTCAAAGTTGTGTTGTTTCGATGTGATTAGGCTTATATTAATAATAGTCGAGGTATCAAGAAAGATAAATATGGATTTACCATGGTGAATTTTTCAAGATTAATCCACACGGGTGCTAATGTCATTGATGAGCCTTATGTATTTTGATGACAAGTGAAGCAAGTATTCTATAGTAAAGATCTCACTGAAGGTGGATGGTATGTTGTGATACATAGTCAAGCTAGGGAAGTGTATGACATGTGTGATGCATCGACCGAAAGTTGTCCTCGAACTGATTGTTTCCTACTAGTAGTGAAGCGATATTCTCTTCTAATGATGATCAGTAATGGGTTCGTAATGATGTTAATGAGGATGTTCATACGGCTTAGTAAAAAGTAAATTACTTCGTACTAGTACGATGAGTTACAATTTTCTAAATTCATAATTTCTAGTGTGAGTTTTATGTATTCTTTTTAATTTATATTTTTCATTAGCTTTTGTTAAGTTATTCAAAAGCATATCATATCATCATTTAATTTGTAGTGTGAAGGAATTTTATCTTCTAATAATGGTGACCAATGGGTTCGTGAAGATGTCAAGAGTCAATAAAGAATGAACAAGTAGTGAGATATGGCTGTTATGTAAAACTCTGTTAGAATTGTTTGGCAAAAAGTTCCATTTTCACGTTCTCTTTTGTTCCTAATATAGTATCTCAATATATATAATTGAACTTGTACATATTACTTCAACAACATAGTCTTCCTAGCCATTGAACTTCTGCCAACAGGGTCCTATAGTATCTTCTCTTGCGTGATACTTACACCAAAGATCTGTACCTGCTTTGCATAGGAAATAGTATTTCATTTCTTACTGAACATTGAATATATTGTTATTTCAGTGCAATGATTTAACTTCATCTTCCATCTTTCTTATCCTTGTAGCAAGTATTTTGTGGAGGCTACAGAAGAAGCATCTATTGCTTACAACAAGGCTGTATGTTTCCATGTTCTTATGTTCTAATAATCAAGTAAATATTAGAGTTAGTAATCTAATACAATGTTGTTCTTCTGGAAGGTTATACATCTCCGAGATTATCACGGTGTTGACCCACATTTTAATCCATTGCTTAATCTGTATCAGTTTCTTTTGATGTTCTAATTGCAAAAAAGGCAACTCACAAAAATTGGAGGGCATGCAATGGACAATCCATCAAGTTGAAATGGATCTCAAGCGCTCTCTCGACCATTCGGTTTCTTAAGTTTATCTTCCAATCCACAAGTTTGTGTCACCCATTTCTCAGTCTGATCCGAAGTGTTATGTTAATAGAATATTTAGATGAATCTCTTCATATCTCTTGATCATAGAATCCTAAGAGAAGTCTAGAAACTTAGTAGTGTAATTTGCATTTCAAAAAATACAACTAACTACTTTTACAATTAGTCTGAAGTTCCACCTGTATGTTTTATCCTTGTATTCTTTGTAATAACCATGCACTCTTGTTTATGTTTTATTATGCTAATTGTCAGTGTTCTAAATAGTTATTTCAGCAAGTTCTATGTAATTCAAGCCTGATGTTTCTTTCATAATTTGAAGGAACAACCCATGCTTTGTTGGTTTGCCTGGTGAGTCTGGATTATTTTTGGCATGTTTGAATGTGTAAACAGTTATCTCAACATATAAGCAAATCAGTGAAAGAAGGTAAGAGTTTATCCTTAATTGAGTTAATTCTGGTTAATTATAATTTATGTTTGTTTCTCAAGCTGTATTTTTCACTTCAGGCTATATAGTAACTTCTGTGTTCTTAATCTGGCAATAATCAGGTGGAATTTGTTTCTATTGTTTGGACCATTTCAAGAAAGTTGTAGTTTCATTTTTCTTTCTGGTAATCCTTTTCAAACCTTATATTTGCATTCCATCTATTTTGTGTTATGGTGAAGTTGAAGAAACCTCGTATTTCATCTCAGTTCTTTGTGAAAAATTTAATTCCTCTAAAACTAGTTCAATATAAGAACACACACACACACACACATAATTCCTGTGTTTTCCACTTTCCTTTCTCTTCATATGAGTATTTATTAGCTGTTGCAATTACTTTTTAGTTTGGATGATTATGTATGATGTAAACAATCATAATAGTCATCTTAGTAGCAATTTCATCTATTTTTCAACTTAGATTATGTTCATGTTTTGATAAGTGTTGTTGTAAGCCAAATCTGATGCATGGTTATATGTGGTTTGTCCCAAACTTGTCCCTGCTTTGTGCTATGGAATACATGCAATAGTGCAAAGTTGATGGTTGCACAAGGTATAAATTGAAAATGGAAAGAATGTTGGATGATATAAAAAAAGCTAAAGCGATTATAGTTGGGTATTTTTTTTTCATCAAAGATTCGAATTTGAGGACCTAGTGTCTTATGGATTTCAGCTGATAACCACTCATATTAAAGGGTTGTGAATGTGGAGTTTTCTTCTCATTTTCTTTCTTGATCTACTAATTTATAATGTTGAACTATTTGTGAATATCAGTAATTAAATATTTATTCATTTATTTATCATTTTGTCTTCATTATTAAATGGACTAGTCATAAGTCATGACTCATGGCAGTGAACTTGGAATGAGAAAATAACAAAGAATGTGGAGTCTTTGTTGTGGGTTTGTGAGGGGGTCCCAATGTGTGCTGGAGAGATTCAGAAGAAAGTGAGGAGATTTGTTTTCCAAATTTATTTGTTTTCATACTAATGTAAGCTTGATAATGATCCCAAAATGCTTGGCTTACAAGATTATTTTTGGGACTTTTACTAGGAGATAGGTGAGCTACTCTCAGAGGTCTATACCAAAGATCATATTAAGTTATATATCCAGCTGAAAAACTTGAAAGAGAAATTTCAACTTAAATAAGCATGTGGATCAATTAATGAAGTAAATAGTACCATTAACCAAAGAAATTTTGTCAAAAAATTCAATTGACGGAAGCACTACCAAGGAAAATGGTCTGAAATAAGTTATTGATGCTAAGTGGACTGATCAGCACTGGTAAATGTATTGCAAATATAGAATTTGAAGAGCTTGAAATTTGAGTATTAATAGATGGTATTAGTGGGAAATGGCAGTGCGCTATCTAAGAAACTTATATCACATTATGAGAAAAAAATTTGGGATAATCTACTACCATATGGAAACATCTTTTATGTGCATAGCTGCTCATAGAACCTATATTAAATAAATCATATCCATATTTGGCCTCATTTTCTCTCGCTATTTATCCCTCCTCATCTAATGTGATACAAAACTATATAGGCTGTTTTTTTTGGGACATGAAATGTGCCTATATGGCATTAATTAATTGTACATACAGATGGCCTCATTTTCCCTATCTAATTTTCCTCTCATCTCATATGCTGATTATGATTGTGGCTATACTTTGCCATGCTTCGACTATGTCTCCTATCTATGATCTCATATGCTAGGAAACTATAAGAATTCTTTATTTCACATTAATAGCACTTATATACAAGAATAAATTAACTCCAAAAACCAATGTAGAATAGATAGAACTTGGTCAAAATATACACCATTTACGGATTCAAATATCATATTCAAATAAACTTAGTAGTTTGAGTATGATTAGGATTTTGTTTATGTCATTTATTTATAATCAAGTATTTGATGATTTCATCATTCATGGTTATCTAAAAGAGACCAACTAGTACCCTGTTAGAGACATTTCCAGGTGGATATTGTATTGTTTTGTTGCTATGCGAACTTCTTATTAATATTTTTGGATCTACTTTCTACCTCATACTTCCCTTTGTGTCTTGGAATTATTATGTCTTTTCTCTGTTCTTTATTTTGTTCTTGTGTCTTACTGATCATGTTCAGAATCTTGCCGTAGAGTAACTAATTTTTTCTTTTTCTTGGTAGGTTCTCAGATTCAAGCAGATCAACAACTAAAGATCAACTTAGAAATAAAGTTTTTTTGTTCTTTGTTAACTATGAGTGAAATATTGATGGGCTAAATTTGAGATTGAGACTAGAGTTTCATAGTCACGTGGTAGTGAGTGCTATCTGTCATGTTCTCTTACTTCAATACAAACATGAATTTTTATTAAAGATACAAACTGCAGCAGACATTTTGTTGTGTAAATATATGATTAGAGAACCAATTTTAATATGCAATTTAATGGACTGCGTGTCATCTATTCATCCTACTATAACTGCACAAATCAATGTAGAATAGATAGAACTTGCTCAAAATATACACCATTTATAGATTCAAATATCAGAAAATTACCGTGAAGCTTAACCTAAAATTGATGAAGATTGAACTAAAATTAAAATTCTTGTAGAATATGTCAAGTAACTTGTTTGAAAAGAAGGAACTCTTAGCCTTCATCTAATAACAATTGTTTTCAAAGAAATCAGATCTAGAATAACTGGACACTGCATAACTGGATTACCTCGTTCTTGGCACTCATTGCAATCACATGAACAAACATAACGATCATCCAATAAATGAGAACGCGTAGTTGGAGATCATATAGCAATCTAGAGCTTAACCTGCAGTATATCTTTCTAGACAATTAGAGAATTTTTTAAGCTCATGACATTCCCACCAGAGTTAAAAATAATGTAAGGATACTATATAGCATAAGATAAGACATATGCTGTGATAATTTGAGAAATATTAAGGGTGTCATGGAATTCCCTGTAGTCATTGCACATTTAACTCCATCAGTTCAACAGTTGGAGAAAATGAAATAAATTTGAAATTAGTCAATGATGATCACAAAAGGTTAGTGATTGTACGAATTGTTGAACTCGATATATTCCTCTCATAGAATGGAACTATTGACAGCAAAAAATGAACCAACTTGCCTTGAAATTACCTTGCTTCTTTGACAAAGTACTATGAGATGCCAAATATTATCTATCATCTTTAAGATCCAACTCGTGAAGGATAACATATTTCCTAGGTGAATTGGAACCTATAGAATTTCTTTTTGCAACTTCACTTGGATGAGATCTTTTTAGTTTCAAATATCATATGTATATATTTATATATATATTTGTAAATATATAATTCAGAAGCAACCTGGAAGGAATGAACAAAGAACCAGCAGTTGGAGGTTTTGACCCACTTGATGTTGTTTGTCATGAATTAATGAAGATATGGTCATAGTTTGACTGCTTAAGTGTTGTTTAATTGACCTGCCTTTGCTTTCCTACCTTTGATCATTGCTTATGAATGGTGACCTTTTATTTTTGGAACATGAAAGGAGAACCACAAATTCTTTTTGTCTTCAGCTATTACCATGTATTTCACTTGATTAATTTATAGAAATGAAATATATTCATCTACTTGATCAAATCAAATATACATGCGTGCAGGTTAACATATACACATTCATACCAAACCGAAATGAACTAAAATATCTTCAGTAAAGATTAGTTCTGTTTGTATATATAGACTAGCTATATTATATCGAGTAAGCCATACGTCTAGCTTCCATGAACTAAGCTAAACTTTCATTTTAATAAGGGAGTTGTTAGTTATAGAAAATCATCTGAATCTAATCCATACAGTTACATGCATGAAAGACTAATTAGTATTATTTTAATCATATAGAAAGATGTTTTCTTTTTTACCCTTTTTAGCCAAGTTCATTGCACTAGTTGTTACTACACTAGAAGAAGTGAAGAACAAGTTGCTGATCTGACATGATTCCATTTATACCAATTGGTTAACTTGAACATTTATTTTTTGTAATTTATTCTTGTTTACTGTATACCTATCTTTATGAGGTGATGTAGACAACATGAAGATGCCAAGATCAAAATTGAAAGATATGAAAATAATCCGATCTGAAACAAATACTAGTCACAATGCTCCTACAAATAATGAAGGTGAGATTTCAACAGCTCAAACGCCTGATGCTCAACCTCGCACCTTAAATCGTTCATTAAATATTGATTCAAACCGTAATGGAGATGATGAAAATGAAAACCATGGTAACATACTTGAAAATACCAGTCTAGTGGTTAATGTAAAAACATGTATTTTGTGCAATTAATTTCCAAATACAACTTTTTATGTAATGGATTAAACCATTTTGTCTTGACGAATGAGTACATGAATTGTTGCAGTTGACAATGAGGGCCGCTGTAAAGGAAGAGGGTTAACAACTTTGAAGGAGTTATGGGCACTGCGTCCAGATGAAAAAATGTTGGTCAGTGCAAACTAGCTTGGATAACCCATTGGGCCCGCGGCACAATTGTTCTCTTCGGTCCTAGGTATGATCGCTCAATCTAGCCAGAAGATTGGTCTTCAATACAAGAGTTGCCATAAAGTGCCAAAAACATTAAAGGATGAACTATTAAACTTCATCGAGGTATACTTTTATTCTTAAATTTGTGTTATGCATAACATGTTCTTTATTTACATAACAATCTTATTAAGGTCATAATATTTGGTTGAAATTATTTTTGGGTTTCAAATAGACACAATTTGTTCTTGAAATCCAAAAAGACTATGTGCTTAAGTCTTTAGGAAAGAAATGGAGGGACAATAAATATGATTTGAAGAGAAAATATTTCAAAAAAAGGATGGGCTATAAGCAAATAAATAAAAGCATCCAAAAGGGACAATTAGCTGGCAATGGAAAGAGTTAGTTGATTTTTGGTACTCGAGGAACGGGGAGGTTCGAATAATATATATTGTTTATTTTAAATGTAATAATCATGGTATCTTACATATGTAATTTAGTGTTCATGTTATTATGTAGGAATCCAAAAAAGTTGGGGTTTCCTCGAGAAAGCAACAATACTACACAGACACTTCGGGTTCAAAAAGTTTCGAGAGAAAAGAAAAGGAAATGGTAAGAAACTGTTAAGATTTTCAAGATACAATATTTGGCTATGTATGATATTTTTTCCAAAGAGTACACTTTTTGCTAGTAACCATTACTAATCTATATTTTCTTGATTTAGGAACTTATAAGTTGAAAGAAAATAAGACATTTTGAGTTTTTCAAAGCAACCCGTACTAAAAAATATGGCTCGTATTTGAATAAAGAGGCAGAAGAGATTATGGTACTAAGTCTTTGGCCATTATTCTGCCTTATATTGATTTCTTCAGAAATGACATTTGTTAAAAGCTATTTACATAAATGTAGGAAAATGAAAATAAAAAAAATATCTGAATATGAATCAATCGATGGGGATGACAGAATGGTTGAAACATAAATTTTGACTCAAGTGATTGGAAAAGAGCCACATTGTCGAGTAAGAGGGCTTGGATTAGGTCCTACTCCAACTTCATATTATGGCCATTTAGGTAGTCATTCTGGAACATCTGGTGGTCGTTCATCAGAGTGCATAGAATTTTGGCAACAAATGGATGAAAAAATCCAGAAGATGGAAGATGAGCTTGGCCGAGAACCTGCTAACTACAACGCTCTTTATACTTTCTTGCAACAACAATTCCCAGGAGCGACTATCACCTAGCCTACCATAGGTGGATCATTTTCTCAATCATAGGTATTTCAAACTTGTAAATTAATAATCAGATACTTTGGGTACTTCCATAATCATAAGTTATTATTTCATTTATGTGTTTGTGTGTGAACGATTGAGTGATACTCTATATAAGTTTCTAGAACTTATTTATTGGTCTATTACTAATAATTTTGTTGCCAAATTAAATTGTAAACATGTGATTGTAATTATTGCAGAATCAATGTATCGGGTCTCAGGCCCCTCAGGCTAACAAAGCGTGGTCTAGTGTGCATGTTCATGTAATTGTACATTAAATATACAATGCTGTATTTTCTTTAATACTAATACTGTAAATTATTGTTGCAGAATCAGGCTTCTCCAGAACATTGATGCACTCTTATCTCATTCGATGATCATTACAGATGAATGTTTGATTGTTTTTCTGTTTGTTTATGAGATTTTATCCAAACTTTTAATGTTCTTGGGGTTTATGAGATTTTCTCACAATTGTACCTATCATATTTTGTTAAAGACTTGTGATTGTGATTAAGATTATTAAAAATTTCTAAGTTGATTGAATTTATATATCTTTTTGGCATTCACATAAAAAATTGTACATCATGTATTGCTTTCATATTTCTTTTTATTAATATATGGACAATCTTGAAGTTTAATTTGGGTTTTAAATAATATTCAAATTTATTACAAGTATTAAATGCAAAAATTGGGAAAAAAATATTATAGTATTTATCCATTTACCGGCATTTTTGCTTTAAAATGGCAGCATAATTAAGATATTTTTGAGGCATTTTATTGAGAAAATGCCGTCTGTTTGGTGGCCTTCTTATGTTGCCAACAAATCACAAATCAGAGTTCGACTGTGCACTTATGCCGGCCTTTTTGTTTATAAATGCCGAAAAGATTGTGGCGTTTCTATATTAAACACCGGTAAAACCGGGCTACTCTCGAAGAATCGGCTTCAACATTGCCGACGTGTTATTATTAAATGCCGCCAACATTAGCGGCATTTACAGTTGAAAAACACAGCAATTTCAGCGACGTTAGTTTGCCCGGCTTTTTATCCACCATTTTGCAATGTCTCCCTGGGGTTTACTAGTGTTGATAAACACCGCCAAAAGTCAATAAAAACAACGGCGAAGACCTAATATGGTGTAGCATATTCTTGAATCAAAACGATAATCCTATGTTTTCTAATAATATTGTCTCTTACTTTTCAATCAAAACCCTAATCCGATGTATTCTTTCCAGAATGTGTCATATTTGTTAATCAAAACCCTAATCCAATGTATTTTTTTTTCGGAATGGGTCTTATTTTTCAATCGAACACCTAATCCTATGTGTTCTTTTACAAATGCCTACTATTTTTGAATCAAGACCCTAAACCTATTTTTTCTGATAGTAATGTCTCCTAATTTTCATTCATAACACTAATCTTATGTTTTCTTTTAAGAGTAACTGCTATATTTGAAACAAAACCCTAATCCTATGTTTTCTTTTTGAAATGCCTCATATTTTTTAATAAAAACACTAATTCTTAGTTTCATTTATGGAATGTCTCCTTTTTTTAGCAAAAACAAAAATCATACATTTTCTTTTATAAATGTCTGTAATTTATTATTCAAAACCCTAACCCTATGATTTCTTTTTGTAATGTGTTCAATTTTTTAGATTTGAATCAAGACCCAAATCCTTTGTTTTTTTTCAAAATGTCTCATTTTTTTAAAAAAACCTTAATCCGATCTTTTCTTTCGGTCATGTCTGGTACCTTTTAATCAAAACCACAATCGGATGTTTCTTTTCGAGAACTTCTCATATTTTTTTCAATAAAAAAACCCTTATCCTATGTTTCATTTTTCGAATGCCCCCTATTTTTTTCAATCAAAAACCCTAATCCTATGTGTTCTTTTTTCGAAATGTCTACTAATTTTTGAATAAAAAAATCCCAATCCTATGATTTCTTATAATAATGTCTTATATTTTTCAATCAAAACCCAAATGCTATGTTTTTTCTTGGAATGCCTACTATATTTGAATCAAAACTCTAATCCTTTGCTTTCTTTTGGAATGTCAACTATTTTTCGAATTAAAAACCCTATTCCTATGTTTTTCTTGTAGTAATATCTCTCATTTTCAATTGAAAAACACTATTTCTATGTTTTTCTTAAAGTGATGTCTCAAATTTTTTTCAAAGAAAAACCTTAATCCTTTTGTTTTCTTTTCTCATTGCCTACTATATTTTTAATCAAAAACCCTAATTATATTTTTTTCTTTTTCATAATGCCTCCTATTTTTTTAAATGAAAGCATTAATTGTTTGTTTGCTTTTTCATAATGTCTCCTGCTTTTTTAATAAAAACCTCTAATCCCATGTCTTCTTTTTGGAAATGTCCATTATTTTTTTGGTTTTTTTAATCAAAAAAACCTATTCCAATTGTTTATTATAGTAATGTCTCCTATTTCTTAGAGAAAATCTTAATCCTATGTTTTCTTTTTAGAATGCCTCTTATTTGTCAATCAAAACCCTAATACGGTGTTTTTCTTTCTAGAATGCCTATAAATTTTTAATGAAACCCCAATCTTATGTATTCTTATAGTAATGTCTTTTCATTTTCTATCGAAATCCTAATCCTATATTTTCTTTTTGTAATGTCTCCTATTTTTCAATCAAAACCCTAATCATATGTTTTTCAAATGCCTGCTATATTTGAATCAAAACCCTAATAATATGTTTTTCATGGAATGTATCCTATATTGCAAACAAACATGAATCCTATGTTTTATTTTCGTAATGGCTCATATTTTTTTATCAAAACTTTAATCCAAAGTTTTTTTGGGAATGCACACTATTTTTTAATTAGAACTCTAATCTTATGTTTTCTTTTGTGAATGTCGGCAATTTTTTATTCAAAACAATAATCCTATGTTTTATTTCAGGAATTTCTCATATTTTTGAATTAAAACAATTATCCTATGTTTTTTTTCGGAATGGCTACTATAATTCAATGAAGATAATAATTCTATGTTTCCTTTCTAGAATGTGTATTATTTTTTAATCAAAACTGTAATCCTTTTTTTATAATATTGTCTCCTATTTTTCAATCAATACCTTGAGACTATTTTTTTCTTTTATTAATTTCTACTATATTTGAATCAAAACCATAATCCGATATTTTCTTTTTAGAATGTCTCCTATTTTGCAAACAAAAACCCGAATCCTATATTTTTTTCTTTATGTCTCCTATTTATCAATGTTGAATCAAAACCATAACTGGTATTTTTTTTTCTGAATGTCTCTTATTTTTTTCAATCAAAAAAATCTTATCCTTTCTAAGAATGTCTACAATTTTTTTAATCAAAACAATATTCCTTGCTTTTTCTTTTTCGGAATGTGTCCTATTTTTCAAGTTTAAATCAAAACCCTAATCCTTTATTTCCTTTGGGAATGTCTCTTTTTTTTTATATAAACAATAATCATATCTTTTTGTTTTTCGTAATGTTTGCTAATTTTTTTAATCAAAACCCCGATGTTATCAAAATGTCTCATATTTTCCAATCAAAACACTAATCCTATGCTTTCTTTTGGAAATGCCTACTATTTTCAATCAAAAACCTAATTTTATGTGCTCTTCTCGTAATGTCTACCATTTTTTAATCAAAATCTTAATCTTATGTTTTCTTATAGTAATCTACCCTATTTTTTGATAAACCTTAACACTATGTTTTCTTTTCGGAATGCCTACTATATATGAATCAAAACCATAATCCTTTGTTTTTCTTTTCATAATATCTACTATTTTTAATAAAACACTAATCCTATGTTTTCTTATAGTAATGTCTCGTATTTTTAATTGCTATTTAACAATGGTGAAGACGAATCAATAGTGCTGTGAAAAATGTCAATGCAAATAAAAAAAAAACAAAAGAGAGATGCAATAAACTGGTAGAAGAGGCAATCGATAGAAAATGTGGCACTCGGACATTGCTCCTCCTAGGACTATTGTTTCAAGTGCAAGATCAACCATTATGTCTCTTAACCCGATACTTAATGAGTCATGGAAATCCTAAAAATACACGGGTCCCAAACCTAATGTCAAACTGTGACTAATCCCTATACTATGCCCCTAGCGAGAAATTGCTCAATCTCCACACCTCACACCGTGTAGGGGTGTAAGGTTGCTTTAATGCTCTAGCGACTCGCAAGTGATAAACTCTATTCGCTAATATAGATCTAACCCTTTGGTCAAGGAGAAAGACCCCTAATCACAATTAAGGCCCATCACTAAGAATTACTTGAATGCTTTCACTGCTGCTTTACGCAACTAAGCCCCAGTGGAGTTCCTCTCTTAGCACTTCACTCTATTATGACCACAAAGAACTCTTAGAACACGGAGGTAGGATAAATCACACCGGAACGGAAAGGCGATGTTCCGCTACCTCTCGACTCTCCCTCTCCACCCTCTCCAATCTTGCTTTGTCTAACCCTCATGGTGTATCACTCACTCATAAGTATTACCAATGTAGATTCTCAACTCCAGTGTCACTCTAAGGGAAAATCAATTCAATTAGCATTCGAGATAGGAACACAATTAAAACATTAATTAGAGAAAACATAATAAAAGTCAATGAAACAAAATCATCATTTTGTTTACAAGTCCAATCACCTACTAGGGCTTTAGCTCTCCATGGAGGAAGATACAATCAATAATGAAATCAAAAGTAAAAACATGCAATCCATAAGTAAAACCCCATTTGGAGAAGGCACGTCTCTTATGTAATCCTTTGTTTCCTTATAGTAATGTCTCCTATTTTTGAATTGATAACTTAATCCTATATTTTCTTTTTGTAAGGCCTACTATATTTGAATCAAAACCCTAATCTTATATTTTTTTTCGCAATGTCTCCTATTTATATGTTTTGAATCAAATCCCTAACCTTTAATTTCCTTACAGAATGACTCCTATTATTTAATTAAAAACCTAATCCTTTATTTTATTTTCTGAATGTCTGCTATTTTTGAGACAAAATCCTAATTGTATGTTTTCCATTTGAAATGTTAGCAATTTTGGAATCAAAACTCTTATAATTTGTTTTCTTTTTGACATGTCTAATATTTTTTGTTTTTAATTAAAAATGTTATATTTCATTTTCTTATAGTAATGTCTACTATTTTTTTCAATCAAAAACCCTAATCCAATATTTTCTTTTTCGTAATGTCTACTACTTTTTTTATTCAAAAACCCTATTTGTATGATTTATTTTTAGGAATGACTCATATTTTTTTAAATGAAATCACTAATTTTAATTTTTCTTTTTTTGGAATGCAGTAATATATTTCAATCAAAACTATAATACTATGTTTTCCTTTCTGAGTGTCTACTATTTTTAATGAAAACCCTAATCCTATGTTTTCTTATTGTAGTGTCTCCTATTTTTTAGTCACAACCCAAATCCTATATTTTCTTATAGTAATGTCTCCTATTTTTTAATCAAAACCTAAATCCTTTATTTTCTTTTCCGAATGCCTACTCTATTTTAATCAAAAACCCTAACTTATGTTTTCTATTCGGAATACCTCTTATTTTTTAATAAAATACCTAATCCTTTTTTTACTTTTTCTCAATGTCTACTATTTATTAATGAAAACCCTAATCCTATGTTTTTTTAGTTCGAATGTGTCACATTTTTCGGGTTGTAATCAAAAACCCGTAATCCTTTTGTTTTCTTTTTTGAATGTTTTCATTTTTAATCAAAGCCCTAATCAGATCTTTTTGTTTTTGGGAATGTCTACTAATTTTTAATCGAAACCCTAATATGATATTTTCTTTTTGGAATGTCTCATTTTTCAATTAAAATGATAATCAGATGCTCCGAAATGATGCCTATTTCTCAATCAAAACCCTAATCCTATGTGCTCTATTCTTAATGTCTACTATTTTGCAACCAAAACAATAATCCAATGTTTTATTGATAAATGCTTGTGTGTTAAGAATGCGAAGTATTCTTTCCTTATGATGAGCATGACTTTTATCAGGTTTAACCGCTAATATATGTGTATTTGTGTTCTTTTGCCCATGTAGGGTTGTGAAGCTAAGTATTAAGAAAAAGAAGCCAAAAAGTAGATCGTGAATGAAACTATTTGGTGGAATCTTGAAGCAACAAATGCGAAGACACAAGTGGGGCTCTAAGATACGTGAATGTGTGGCAACCTCCATATATTGCAAGCCATTACAATGAGTTGAGGGCATCAAGGCAATCACATTTGTGTAACCCAACTCAGTGCAATGATAGCAAAGATCTTCTCCAACGAAACCGCTTATTGAAGAAGCAACGCAATCCACGCATAAACGTGCCCGCTTTATGTTGCCTCGATGAAAAGTGGATTCGGAGTGTTTTTGGCGGGGTACTATAGTGGATTCATCAGAGAATTTATTATAACAAATATAATCGTAGCAAAGCATCATCGCTCACAAAGCCGCCGAAAATCGAAATCCAGAAAAATTTACATCGAGCGTGTGGAACATCCACAAGCGTCGTGGATACTCGATTCCCAGATTTCTATTTAAAGCCACTTTTAGCCCGATTTCATCATTTTTTCTCCATTCTTTTCCCCAACTTGAGAGAAGGGTTTGCATGGCTAGGGTTTTAGAGGGGTTCCCAGAAGGCTTTCGGAGTGGTTCTCTGCTCTCGACACCGCGCTCCACTTGAAAGAAGGTTGATTAGGGAGCTTTCAGAGGCACCGACTACCCGACGTGAGTTTTCTATGCATTACTTGTTTTTACATTATTTTTCAATCAAAACCCTAATCATGTATTTTCTTTTTCGAATGTCTACTATTTTTTATTCAAAACTCTAATCCTATGTTTTATTATCGGAATGTCTCATATTTTTTAATTAAACCCCCAATCCTATGTCTATTACTTTTTAATCAAAACAATAATCCTATGTTTTCTTTTTCAGTAATGTCCCATATTTTTAGTTTTTAAATAAAAACCCCTAATCTAATGTTTTGTTTTTAGAATTACTCCTATTTTTTTGAATCAAAACCCTTGTCCTATGTCTCGAATGTCTACTATTTCTTAATCAAAAACCTAATCCTATGTTTTCTTTTGCAAATGCTCCCTATTTTTTAGTTTTTAATCAAACTCTAATCCTATGTGTTCTTATATTAATGCCATCTATTACTCAATCAAAACCCTAATTCATATGTTTTCTTTTCTAAATGTCCTCACATTTTTCAATCAAAACACTAATCCCTATGTTTTTCCTTTCAGTAGTGTCTACTATTTTTTAATCGAACCACTAATCCTATCGTTTTTCTTAGAGTAATGTCTCCTATTTTTTTCATTCAAAACCCTAATCCTATGTTTTCAGTTTGAATACCTACTATATTTTGAATATTAAACCTATTTGAATCCAAACAAGAATCCTTTCTTTCATATTCGTAATGTCTCCTATTTTTCAATCAAAACCATAATCCTATGTTTTCTTTTCGAAATGTGTCCTAATTTTCTGGTTTGAATTAAAAACCTAATCCATTGTTTTCTTTTCGGAATGTCTCAATTTTTTGAATCAAAACCCTAATCCTATGTTTTGTTTTTGAATGTTTGCTAATTTTTAATCAAAACCCTAATCCGATGTTTTCTTTTCCAAATATCACCTATTTTTAAATCAAAAGCCTAATCCTATGTGTTCTTTTCGGAATACCTAATATTCTCGAATCAAAACCACAATCCAATGTTTTGTTATAGTAATGTCTCTTTTTTTTCAATCAAACCCATAAACCCTATGTTTTCTATTGGAACGTCTCATAATTTTCAATCAAAACCCTAATCCTATGTTTCTTTTCTGAATGTCTACTATTTTTAAATCAAAACTCTAATCCAATGTTTTCTTATAATAATGTCTCCATTTTTTTTATTCCAAACCATAATCCTATGTTTTCTTATAGTAATGTCTCTTATTTTTCAATCAAAACACTAATCCTATGTTTTTTTTGGAATATCTCATATTTTTCAATCAAAACCATAATTCTATGTTTTCTTTTACAAATGTCTTCTATTTTTTAGTCAAAACCCTAATCCTATATTTTTTCTGCTAGTAATGTCTCTAACTTTTTATTCAAAACCCTAATCCTATGTTTTCTTATAGTAATGTCTGTTATTTTTTTAATGAAACCCCTAATCCTATGTTTTCATTTCGAAATGTCTACTATTTTTTAATGAAAATCTGATCCTATTTTTTTTTTTCTCATAGTATTCTCTCCTATTTTTCAATCGAAAACCTAATCCTATGTTTAATGCCTACTATATTTGACTCAAAAACCCTAATCCTATACTTTCTTATAGTAATGCCTCTTATTTTTCATTCAAACCCATCATCCTATGTTTTCTTGTTTTGAATATCTCATATTTTTCAATCAAAAATCCTGATCCTATGTTTTATTTTCGAAATACCACATATTTTTGAATTAAACCCCGAATCGTATGTTTTCTTTTTGAAATGCTTACTATTTTTGAATCAAACAATTATCTTATGTTTTTTTCATAATGTCTCATATATTTTAATCAAAACCCTAATCCTAAGATTTTTTTTTGGGAATGACTCCTATTTTTTTAATAAAAACCCTAAACTTATGTTTTGTTTTGGGAATGCCTCCTATTTTTCCTATTGTTTCTTATGTAATGTCTACTATTTCTTATTCAAAACCATAATCCCTATGTAATGTCTCATATTTCTCAATCAAAGCCAGAATCCTATGTTTTATTTTCAGAATGCCACGTATATTTCAATCAAAACACTAATCCTATTAATGTTTTTCAAAAACTCTCTAATAAAAACTAGAGCTCATTCCGAAAAGAAAATATATGGATTAGGGTTTTGATTAAAATTAGTAGAGATTACTAAAAACAAAAGATAGGATTATGGTTTTAATTCAAACGAATGTGGCATTCCGAAAAGAAACAAAGGATTAGGGTTTTGATTCAAAATTAAAACATTGGACACATTCCAAAAAGAAAACAAAGGCTTAGGTTTTTGATTAAAAATGGCAGCAATTTAAAAAGAAATATAGCAATTAGGGTTTTCAATTTAAAAATAAGAGACATTCTTAAAAGAAAAATATATGTTAGTTTTGATTCAAAAATCGATAACATGTGGGGACATTCTCGAAAAGATACTTAGAATTTGGGACATTCCGAAACGAATGTGGCATTCCGAAAAAAAAACAAAGGATTAGTTTTTGAATCAAAACTAATAAATAAGAAAAATTAAGAAAAGAAAACATAGGGTTTAAGTTTTTGATTGAAAAGGTAGAAGACATTCCTAAAATAAAATATCAATGTGTAGGATTTTGATTCAAAATAGAATGTCTCATAAGATGAAGACATTCAAACAAAATAGAAAAGATAGGATCAAGGATCTTTTCATAATGTCTCGTATTTATCGCTGAATCAAGACTTAACCTACATTATATTTTCGGAATGTGCTATTATAATGTCGACTATTCATTAGGGAAACATTACCCTATGTGTTTCTATATCATCCTCGTCTGTCTCATATTTTTCAATCAAAACCCTATTAGTATATCGAATGGCTACTATTTTTGAATCAAAACTCTAGTCGTATGTTTCTTTTGGAAATGTCCCCTATTATGCAGTTTTTATTCAAACCCATAACACTATGTTTCCTTATAGTAAGGCGTCATACTTCTTTCAATCAATCTTTGTAATCCCTATGTCGAATGTCTCCTATTTTCATACAAAAATCAAATCCAATGTTTTCTTATTAGGATTTTGATTCAAAATAGTAAACATCCCGATATAGGATTAGGTTTTTGATGTGAAAAATAGTAGGCATTACGAAAAGAAAAACATAGGATAGTTGTTTTTGATTGAGAAATAGTATACATTATAAGAAACATAAGATTAGGATTTTGATTATAGTAGACATTCTAAAAAGAAAACATACTATTAGGGTTTTGATTGAAATTTATTAGGCATTCCGGAAAACATAGGATTATGGTTTTGATTGAAAAATAGTAGGCTGTCGACATCGGATTAAGGTTTTAATTGAAAAATATGAGACACTACTATAAGAAAACGTAGAATTAGTTTTTTCATTAAAAAAGATTAAACATTTTGAAAAGAAAAGAAAGGATTAGTGTTTTGATGTAAAAATAGTGAGCCATTCCTGTAAAAGAAAACAAAGGATTAAGATTTTGATTCAAAAAACTGGTAAATTCCGATAGGACATAGATTAGTTTTGATTTAAAGTTAGAGATATTCTAAAAGTATAGATTCCTACACATGTTATTGATGTCTGCTCTATTCCCAAAATGAAAAATAGTGGGATTACTATTTTGATTGAAAAATAATTGACATTACTATAAAAAAACATAGGATTAGGGTTTTGATTAAAACATAGCAAACATTCTGAAAAGAAAAAATAGGGTTAGTGTTTGGATTGAAAAATAGATATAAAATCATATATGATTAAAGTTTTGATTGAAAAATACGATATTACTATAAGAAAATATAGTATTAGGTTTTGAATATAAAACAAGAGATATTACCATATATATAGAATTATTATTTTGATTCAAAAATAGTAGACATTCCCATATAGGATTAGGGTTTTAATTGATATATAGTAGGCATTTATGATAGGATTAGCTTTTTAATTGAAATATAGTAGTCATTTAGGGATATGGGATTAGGGGTTTGACTCTAAAAATAAATGTAGGCATTCCAAAAACAAAACATAGGATTCTGGTTTTGATTGAAAAATAGTATACATTACTATAAGAAACATAGGATTAGGATTTTGATTAGAAAATAGTAGATAATCTGTAAAAAAACATACTATTAGGTTTTGATTGAAATAGTGAGCATTCAGTAAAATCGGATTATGGTTTTGTTAAAACTTATTCAAAAAGAAAGCAAAGGATTTGGTTTTATTCAAAATAGGAGACATTCGAAAAGAAAACATTGGTTTGGGTTTTGATTAAAAATGATAAATAGAGACATTTATAAATGAAACATATAATCGGGTTTTATTGGAAGATAGCCAATATTCCGAAAAGAAAACCTAGGATTAGGTTTTGATCCACAAATAGTAGATATTTTGGAAAGAAAAAATAAAGGATTATGGGTTAAAGTAAAACTTGTTGGACATTTTAAATAAGGACACATTCTGAAAAGAAAACATAAATTAGTGTTTGATTAAAAAATAGTAGACATTTAAAAAAAACATAAATTGGGGTTTAATTCAAATATAGTAGGAATTTTGAAAAGAAAACGTAGGATTAAGGTTTTGATTGAAAAAATAGGAGACAATAATTTAAGAAAATATAGGATTAGTTTTTAGATTAAAAAATAGTTAGCATTCCGAAAGGAAAAAAAAGTTATTACGTTCTGATTAAAAAATAGGAGATATTCTGAAAAGAAAACAAAGCATTAGGATTTTGATTAATGGTCAAAAAAATAGGATAGAGCTCTAAAAGTAAAACATGGAGATTAGTGTAGGTTTGATTATTTATGAGAGTTCAAAAGTAAATGTAGGATTACATTTTAGATTGAAAAATTATGCAACACTAGAAAAGAAAACATAGGTTAGGGTCTTTATTCAAATATAGTAGAAAAGATAATCCTATATTTTCCATATAGAATGTCTATTTTTTTAATCAAAAACCTAAATTTAGGTTTTGTTTTTGTAATGTCAGATATTTTTCACTTTTGAATTGAAACTCCAATCCTATGCCTTACTTTCGGAATGTCTCCTATTTTATTATTTTTCAATCAAAATGCTAATTCTATGTATTCTTTTTGGAAAGTCTACTATTTTGGAATCAAAACCCTTATCCAACCTTTTCTATTCGTAATATCCCCTATATTTGAATAAAAGCTAGAATCCTATGTTATTTTAATCCTTTATCATATATTTTCTTTTTGGAATGGCTCTTATTTTTTTAATCAAAACACTAATCCTATGTTTTTTTGGAATATCTCAATTTTTTTAATAAAAATCCTAATTTTATGTTTTGTTACAAAAATAGGATTTATTATTTTTTGCTAATTTTAATCAAAACCCTAATCCTATGTATTCTTTTGGGCATGTCTACTATTTTTAAATCAAAACCATAATCCTATGTTTTTCTTTGCGAAACTCTAGTATTTTTTAATCAAAACAACAATAATATGTTTCTTATAATAATGTGTCCTATTTTTATGTTTTGAATCGAAACCCTCATTCTATGTTTTGATTTCAGACGCTCTTATCTTCCAACTAAACACAAATATTAAGTTTTTCTTAATGTCTCCTATTTATTAGTTTTTAATCAAAAGCCCAACCTTTGTTTTTTCTTTTCGGAATGTCTCTAATTTTTATTTCAAAAACCTAATCACTTAATTTCTTTTTAGAATCTCTCGCTATAAACAACAAAAGTGAAACCTATGTTTTGTTTTTCATACGTGTCTCTATTTTTATGGTTTTGAATCAAAACCCTAATCTTTTTCCTTTTCTTTTCAGGAATGCTTCAATTTTTGAATCAAAAACCCTAATCCTATCTTTTTGTTTTGGGGAATCTCTACTAATTTTTATTCAAAAACTCTAATTCTATGTTTTCTTTTTGTAATGCCTCCTACTTTTGATTAAAATCCTAATCCTATGTTTTCTTTTGGAATGTCTCCTATCTTTCAATAAAAACCCGAATCCTATGTTTTTTTTTTCATAATATCTCCTATTTATTAGTTTTGATTCAAAAACAAAATCCTTTTGTTTCTTTTTAGAATGCCTTTTATATGAATCAAAAATAATAATTGTATGTTTTTCTGTAATGGCTCTTATTTTCAAATTGCTCTATTTATGAATCAAAAAGAATAATCCTATTATTTCTTTTTCCGAATGGTTCCTCAATTTTTTTGGGAATGTTTCATATTTTTCAATCAAAACCCTAATTCTAGTTTTTCTTATTGCAATGTCTACTATTTTTTCAATGAAAACACTAATCCAGATTTTTCTTTCATGAATGTCTCTCCTATTTTGCAAACAAAATTGAATCCTATGTTTCTTTTCTTAATGTGTCATATTTTTTATTTAAAACCCAGAATCTATGTTTTTTTAGAATGCCTCCTATTTTTCTAATCAAAACACTAATCATATGATTGCTATTAGGAATGTTTGCTATTTTTTATTCATAACCCTAATCCTATGTTTTGTTTTCGGAAAGTCTAATATTTTTTAAACAAAACCCTAATACAATGTTTTCTCTTGGTAATGCCAACTGTATTTCAATAAAACCCTAATCCTATATTTTCTTTTCAAAATGTTTACTATCTTTTAATAAAAAAATTAATGCTATATTTATTATAGTTATGTCTCTATTTTTTAATGGCTTCTATATTTGATACAAAGTCATAATCTTAAGTTTTTTTTTTGGAATGTCTCCTATTTTGCAAACAAAACCCAAATCCGATCTTTTCTTTTCTTAAAGTCTCCTATTTATCAGTTTTGAATCAAAACCCAAACCTATGTTTCCTTTTCAGAATGTCTCATGTTTTTCAATTAAAAACCTAATCCTTTCTTTTCTTTTTAGAATGTCTATATTTTTTAATCAAGATCCTAATCTAATGTTTTTCTTTTCGGAATGTGTCTGATTTTTTAATCAAAATCCTATTTTTCAATCAAAACCTTAATCCTTTGCGTTTTTTTTGCAATGTCTGCTATTTTTTAATGAAAGGCGTGATCCTATGTTTTCTTATAATAATGTCTTCTATTTTTCATCCAAAACCCTAATCCTACTTTTTCTTAAAGTAATGTCTCCTATTTTTCAATCAAAACCCTAATCCTATGTTTTCTCTTTGGAATGCCTACTATATTTGAATCAAAACCCCCATTATATGTTTTCTTTTTGTAATGCCTCCTATTTTTGAATCAAAACACTAATTCTATGTTTTGTTTTTGGAATGTCTCCCATTTTAGAATAAAAACCTTGATCCTATTTTTTCCTTTGGAAATGTCCTCTATTTTTTGGTTTTTAATCAAAACACTAATCATTTCTTTATTATAGTAATGTCACCTGTTTTTCCATCAAAACACTAATCCTATGTTTTCTTTTCGAAAAGCCTCATATTTTTCAATCAAATAACTAATCAAATGTTTCTTTTCAAAATGTCTACTATTTTTTAATTGAAATTCTAATCATATGTTTTCTGATATTAATGTCTCCCATTTTTCATTCAAAACCCTAATCATATGTTTTCTTATAATAATATCTCCTATTTTTCTATCAAGACCCAAATCCTATATGTTTTTTATAGTAATGTCTCCCATTTTTAATCAAATCTCTAATCCTATGTTTTCTTTCGGAATTCCTAATATATTTAAATCAGAACCCTAATCCTATATTTCTTTTTTGAAATGTTTCATATTTTTCAATCAAAACTCTAATCCTATATTTTTCTTTTCAGAATGTCTACTATTTTTTAATCAAAACCATAATCTCATGTTTTCTTATAGTAATGTCTCAGATTTTTCATTCAAAACCCTAATCCGATGTTTTCTTATAGTAATGCCTCTTATTTTTTAATCAAAACCCTAATCTTATATTTTCTTATAGTAATAGCTCCTATTTTTCAATCAAAACCCTAATCATTTCTTTACTTTTTCGGAATATTTGCTATAAACAAAAACCCTAATCCTATATTTTGTTTTTTTGCGAGTCCAATTTTTATAAATTTGAATCAAAAATCCTAATCCTTTGTTATCTTTTTAGCAATGTCTCTAATCAAAACCCTAATCCTAGCTTTTTCCTTTGTGAATATCTCGCTATTTTTGAATCCAAAACCCTAATCAAATGTCTCAAATTTCTCCTATTTTTGAATAAAAATCTTAATCCTATATTTTCTTTTTTGAATGTCTCCTATTTTTTGTTAATAACCAAATCCAATATTTTCTTTTCATAATGTCTCCTATTTTTCAATTAAAACACTAATTCTATGGTTTTTTTTAATGTCTCCTATTTATCAATTTTTAATTCAAATCCTAATCCTATGTTTTATTTTAGGAATGTATCCCATTTTTCAATCAATGCCCTAATCCTATGTTTCTTTTTAGATTGTCTCCTATTTTTTAATTAAACCATAATCCTATGTTTTCTTTTCGGAATGTCTCTTATTTATAAGTTTTGAATGAAAACCCAAAAACTTTATTATCTTTTCGGAATGTCTCCTATTTTTTAATCTAAACCCTAATATTATGTTTACTTTTTCATATGTCTCCTATTTTTCAAGTTAAAACCTAATCCTATGGTTTCTTTGCAGAGTGTCACCTAAATTTTTGTTTTCAATCAAAAACCTAATCCTTTTATTTCTTCTCATAAGTTTTTAATCAAAAGTCTAATCTTATGTTTTCTATTTTGAATGTCTCCTATGGAATCAAAACACTAATATTATGTTTTCTTTTAGGAATGTTTAACTTTTACACTTTTGAATAAAAAATCTAATCCAATGTTTTCTTTACACAATGTCTAGTTTTCTTGAATTAAAACCTGAATTTTATGTTTTTTTTTGTAATGTGTCCTATTTTTCAATTTTGAATCAAAGCCCAATCCTATGTCGTACTTTCTTAATGTCTCTTTTTTTTTCAATCAAAAACTGAATTCTATGTTTTCCTTTTTGGAATGCCTCCTATTTTTGAATCAAAATAATAATCTAATATTTTCTATTCGTAATGCCACCAATTTTTTAATCAAAGCTCTAATCCTATGTTTTCTTTTCTAAATGTCTCCTATTTTTCAGATTTGAATCAAATCCCTCATTGTATATTTTCTTTTAGGAATGTCTCATATTTTTCAATCAAAATTGCAATCCAATGTTTTCATTTCGGAATGTCTCCTATTTTTCTGTTTTGAATCAAAATCCTAATCCTATGTTTTATTTTCATAATGCCACTTATTTTTCAGTCAAAAACATAATCCTATGTTTTCTTTTCATAATGTTCCGCTTTTAATCAAAAAACACTAATCCCCTAATGAATGTCTTATGTTTCAATTAAAACAGCAATCCTATGTTTTCTTTTGAGAATGTCTCCTATTTTTTGATGAAAACCATAATTCTATGTTTTTTTTTCTGAATGTGTCATATTTTTTAATCAAAAACATAATCCAATGGTCTCTTTTTGAAATGGCTCCTACTTTTGAATCAAAACACTATTCCAACATTTTTCTTTTTTGGAATTCCTCGCCATATTTGAATCAAAACCCTAATGCTATGTTTTCCTTTCGTAAATGTCTCTTGTTTTTCATTCAAAACACTAATCATATGTTTTTCTTTTACAAAATGTCTCCTATTTTTGAATTAACTCCTATTTTTCGAATTAAACCACTACTCCTATGTTTTTATCGTAATATCTTATATCTTTCAATTAAAACCCTAATACTATATTTTCTTTTCTTCATGCCTTTTATTTATCGATTTTGAATGAAAACTATAACGATCTACTCTCGAATGCCTCATTTTTTTCTTAGTAAAAACCAGTAATTGTATATTTTTGTTTTGTTAACGTCTGCTAATTTTTAATGAAAAACCTTTATCCGATTTCACTGAATGTCTCATATTTTTCAATAAACACAATATTCTTATATTTTTCTTTTTCAAATGCCTCATATAATCAAAACCCCTAATTGTGGCCTTTGTCATCAACGGCAACGAAATGCCCCCAAACATGCCAATGTGGCCATCGGTGCAACCGGAGAATAGTTTTGTGTCCACAACGTTACAAAAAAAACATTTGTGGTCATAGCGTTATAATGATGAAACATTTATGGCCACCACTAAAACTTACCCAAAGTAATTATCATTTAGTAATTTATTCTTTAAACAAATAATACTAGAAATTTTATTATTATTTTTAACCCCGCACAATCGTGGTTAACTAATCACCAAAAGCGGGGTTCTTTATTTTTAATTTCTAACCATCAAGCGTGGTTAAATAACCACATCCATGGGGTTATTTTATTTATTTTCAAAAACTAATTTTTATTTAGTAATTTATTCTTTTATACTAAATTAGTTATTTTGGTTTTTAACCACAAGTAAATGGTTAACTAACCACTCACGGGGTTATTTATTTATTTTTCAAAAATAACTATGATTTAGTAATTTATTCTTTATAATACTAAAAAGATTTATTATTATTTGTTGGGTAAACAACACAAATAGTGCGTTGTTTCTTTGTTTAGTCACTCACCCTACTCAAACTTACTATTTGGTCACTTACAGTTTTGTTAGTGCAGTCACCGAGCCTTACCAGATTAACGGAGGCAACATGGCTTCTGCATCTCTGCATCCACGCTGTGAACTTGTTTCACCGAACGCGGTGTGCGGGATGCAAGCCACGTTGGCTCTCCGTTAACGCCGTAAGGCTTAGTGACTAAAAAAAAAACACAATAACAAATGTAAGTGACCGAATCGTAATTTTTTTTAGGTGGATGACTAAAACAGAAACAACCGCATAGGTGAGTGACCATTTGTGTTGTTTACCCTTATTTATTTTGGTTTTGTAACCCCACAAGCGTGGTTACCTAACCACATCCATGGGGTTATTTATTTATTTTCAAAAAATAATTATGATTTAATTAGTAATTTATTCTTTAAAAAAAATAATATCATGCACTTTGCAAGGTATGTGGATTGACTGTTATTGTTGCATTGCCTCTGGAATATTAAGAATATGCTCTTAAGTAAAGTTGATGCAAATATCTACCATTGTTTACATACTAAGTTACTCCTATGGTAATTGTAATACATAATCCCAATAGAACCAGGTAACTAAGGGCCTAAGGAACTATCTTTGAACGCCAAGCGTTGGGAATTTTTTGTTTACAAATGAATTCTATTATGAGCTTAATCTGATAAGCCAAACTAGAAAAACTGCAGTTAGGCAATGATTTGTCTTTATCTTTCCTTTTTAGTTTTGTACCATATTGGTATAAGTTTGTTGTGCCTTGATGAGAGTGCCAAGACCAAGTACATGTGAGAGTATTCTGTATTAAATGTCCTGGTTGCTAGAATTAATTTAGCTTCTTCTTTTGTTGTTTAAACCTATTCTTCTTCTATCTTTGAGCCGCATCCTAAGTAGCAAGCTTTTCTTATGTGTGCATGCTGCTGTAGGTATGCATCATGGTCCCAAGATTTTGACTATATCTCTCGTGACAACACACCACTCATTCCATTCTCCAGTCAACTCCATCAGTATTCACTACTAGTGATATATATATTATTTAATTACTTTTATTAATTATAATATAATAATTTATTATTATTATTACCATATTTTTATGATTTTAAATAGTTATTTTAAAATATAATTTTTAAATATATTAGTTAATTATTTTATTAATTATATTTAAGATGTTATTAAATAAATATATTTTAATAAAATATATAATATAAATAATTAAAAAGATGAATGAAATGATTGTGGCCATATTTTATGAAATAATTGTTATTGAAGATAGTAAATATTTCTTCTTCGCTTTATGCTAATTACCAAATCACCATCATAATTACTACTAATTATTTAATACTATATTTAAAAATTAAATTGTACATCACCATAATTAAGATAATTTTATTTTGAGATAACAATTATAATCATGACATTGTTTGAAAAACACATAAAAAAAAAAAATCTTAAGTGAGGTTAATTACCCCGATACGGTTGTAAAAAAAAAAAAAGGTTTAATTGCCATAGAGGTCCTTATAATTGTGTACTTTTTGTCTTTTTAGTCCTTATAATATTTTTAAGTACAATTAAATCCTTATATTTGGTCGAGTTGGGTCGTTCTAATCCACTGCAATATTTTTAGGTATAATTAAGGGTCCGTTTGGATCACGGAATAGGAATGGTAATAGGAATGGTAATGGTAATAGGAATGGTAATGGGAATGAAAAAGTTGTTTGGTTTGAAAGAATAAAATATTGGGAATGGGAAAAGTAGGATAGAGAATTGTATGTAAATGACGACAATGCCCTCAATATAAGTAATGAAAATTTTTTATATAATAAGTACATATAAATAAATATTTATAATTTATAATTTTTATAATTAATTATTTAAAATAATTAATTTCTGTAAATCATTAAATAATTTATTTTTATCATTAAAATAAATATTAAATAATTTCTTCTTATATTTTTCGAGAAAATAATTATTAGAATTAATTAATTTACAAATTTATTATTGCTGAAATTATGTTTGATATTGTTTATCAATAAATAAAATTAATATTTCATTTTAACGAAGTTTATTTTCACAACTATTGCTCATATGAAATTATTATTATAATTAAATAATACATATGTAATAGACATGATGGATATTTTCTCATTTACTAGTACATCTATGAATGGAGAAACAAAATAAACATATGAAATAACAATTATCACAATAACAACTTACCATGGTCCAAAATAACATAATTCAACTCCATTACCTAGTAGTCATAAAACAATACATCACCAAGTAGTCATATATACAACAACATTACAAACAATAAACATAAGTTCCACACAAGTCAAGTACTAGCAAAGTCCATAATCAAAAATCCACAACCACACAATGACCAAACCTAAATGTATGCATATGAGGCTTATATGTTTGGTGGCTAATAAAACATCAAACCGGATCAACAACACCTAAGCAAATCCTAAATATTAAAGGATGCATTCAATAAAACATCAAACCGGATCAACAACAAAAATCAAAAACTGAAATCTTTTTGATCCGGATCTAACAACTTCAGGACACACTGCTCAAATATCCGCACAAAGCAAACATCTACAATCAGATCTATGTATTGCAGGAAGCCCTTTTCTATCTCCGGATCAAAAAGCAAAAACCTTTGCATACATCCAAAATAAAAAATGAAGGTCTCTCTTGCTTTCACTACCGAGATGACACATCTGCATTCAAAGAGTACATAACCAATACATGGAAAAGCACAGATCTCGCTACTAAATATCCCACAAGTCACAAAATCAAAGTAAAAACAATGAATATTCTAATTCAACATTCCACCAATGCACAGTAATCATCTTTCTGACAAGCTAGCTAGAATTATTCCAACACCTCAGAATTGATGATTTCTTTTGTGAGTTGTAAAATGAGATAAATAATTGATGTGCATAAGCAAGAGACAAGCCCATAGATTCTAGTCAACAACCACATACAAAATATCAACCATGGGATATTATAATTACTGAATCATCAAGCACAATAATTTTAAATATATTGAAACCATAAAGATAAGGACTTTAGCAATGATGTGCAGATTGGTAGTAAGCATGTTCAATTGCATTAAAAAAAAAGGCCTATCTTTCCACCATTACTCAATGCAATGATGTGCAGATTGGTACAAAGTTTGGCTCTAATGCAATAAAGATTCAATTTTTGCAAGCAAAATCTCAAATACTCCAAATAAACATCTACAAACATAATCTTTACTGTGAATTTTGACAACATAGATAATAATCATCAAAATCAATTACAAGAAAGATTACCACATCACCAAGTTTAGTTTTGGGCTACATAGATATTAAATAAAGACATCAACTTGATCAATGTATACTTCAAATAAATAGGTGTGTTCATTCAAACATGACCCACTAACAAAAACATGAGCATATAATCTATCTCGAGAGCAAGAAGAAATTTAAGATTGTATGGAAAAGTTAACAAATTCAAAATTAGATCCAATTCAAGAATGCATAAAAATACAGAAATCAGACAAACTAAACCAGGCTAAGCTGCATATTGATTATGTTAGGAGATTATGAAGTTTTGCATGCTTCCAACAACTTTACAAGTAAAAATGGATACAATTATAATTGAGGAAAAAGATTTCATCCTATACAATAGTTAATATTCCAACAAATTTTACCAATGCTGCTAATTAAAATTTTGTTAGCCAAATATATCCTAACAAACCATACTATGTTTCTTAACTTAAGCTCAGAATCAATGCCTCCGGTCCAAATACTCCACAAGATAAGATTTTTAATCCCAACAAACATATAATTTAAATATACAGCCCATTGATAAGATTTATAAAAATAAGATCCTATTAGTTTATATATATATATATATATATAAACATATTACCATGAAGCTTTAAAATATAGATTTAATAAGTTTCTTAAGAAATGGGGTACATTTTATCTAATGTGATACTAGCATTATCTAAAAACAGGAGAAAAAAAAAATGAGAAATGTTTTCAGAAAATTGGTTTTAAAACAATCTCCAATGATTAATTTGTGAACTTGAACCAATATTTTTCATTTCTTATTAATAATAAATTCAAAGGAAAATCCTAATAACAGATACACAGACAAGGGAAAAACAGAGGAAGTGAAGAGCACATACCTGAAGTTTTTCAACAAAATCTGATTTTTTTCCCGGTGTCGTTTTTTCTCCGATGATCGATTCTTAGGTTGGCTTCTAATGGAGGAAGTGAGACAATGTAAATTAGTTTGCAAAATCAGGAAGAAAAAATGGCGAAGAAGATCTACCGACCAGATCTGTTTCTCCCTTTGTTGTTGGTCTTCAATTCCGGTATAGAGCCGGTTAGGCGGGGAAGCGGATGATGAGATGGAGTTGGTCAGGGATGGGGCCAGTGAGGAGGTCGGAGTGGAGGTCAACCATGTTGAAGGTGGAGAGCGGACCCGGGATACCCGACTTGGTCGAGGATGGGGCTGATGAGGAGGCTGGACTGGTCTCGACGACGCCGGCAACGGAGAGGCGGACAAGGAGATAGACTTGGTCGAGGTTGGGGTCGATGAGGAGTTGGGCCGGTGAGGAGTTGGGCGAGAAGACAAGTTGTTCGAGGAAGCGGCTGGTGAGGAGTGCACACTGGAGCTTGACGAGGGCTAGGCTTCGTAAGAGATAGCCCGGACAAGGGGTTGGAGGTTAAATCAAGAAGGGTAAAAATGTCATTTGACATCTCAATCCAAGCATTACCCCCAATTTGAGGGGGTAATGAGAAGAGCCGTTGAAAGCCATCCCATGCCTCCATCCTTGGAATTTCGAACATGTTTAAAGATACCCAAACATGGGTATAAATGGATGGGGGTAATGTTTCCCCATACCTAGGGCTCCATTACCCCCATCCAAACGGGCTCCTAAATCATTGTATTTTACACTTACCCATCTACACCACGGAGTAAAATGACCCAACTCGACTAAATATGAGGACTTAATTGTACCTAAAAATATTGCAAGGACCAAAGAGGTAGAAAGTACAGGGACATGCACATCAATTAAACCAAAAAAATAAAAAGATAAAAAAAATTCTAGGGAGAGAGGTTTGTGACCCGGGGATCGGAGGTTGAGGGTTGGCCCATCCGATAATATAAAAAATATTTTATTTAATTATTTTTATTAATTATGATATAAATTTATGTTTTTATTTTCATGAATTTAAATTATAATATAAATTTGTGATTTTATTAAATTATTGATAAAATTATTAGCAACGTTACAGAACTGGAACGGACATTTGAATTGTCCAAGTTGCCGGGTCACCGGGTTATCGGTTCAACCAGTGGGTCAATTTGGTCAAAGTCTAATCAATTTAAATATTTTAAATAATTTAATTAATTAATTAGAAAATTATATTACAATTAAAAAAATTAATACAATAAATAAGAGAGAGAGAGAGATAGAGAGAGAGAGAGAGAATAACAATGGTTTAATTGCCGTACAGGTCCCTATAATTATGTAGTTTCTGCCTTTTTAGTCCTTGTAATACTTTTAAGTACATTTAAGTCCTCATATTTGATCAAGTTGGGACTTTGTAGTCCGCGACATTAACTTTTTTGTTTCTTTTGCGCCGACATGACTTTTTTATTATGAAATTGGGGGACTAAAAAGTCCCAAATCGATCAAATATGAGGTCTTAATTGTACCTAGCGGCGAATATGTTTTTTTTTATTATGAAATAGGGGGGCTAAAAAATCCCAAGTCGATCAAATATGAGGACTTAGTTGTACCTAATTGCGAATATTTAAAGCCATGGGAGCTCAAAAGAAACGGCGAAGATAATGTCATCTACACCTCGGACCAGAAAGTCTCAACTCGATCAAATATGAGGACTTAAATGTACCTAAAAGTATTACAAGGACTAAAAGGGCAGAAAGTACACAATTATAGAGACTTGTAAGGCAATTATAGCTTCAGTAAGTCTCAGTTAGAATAAAAAATGACGTTGGCAAGGACACAAAGTCCCATAAAAAATGATGTCCGCGGGGTTATTTATTTATTTTCAAAAATAACTATGATTTAGTAATTTATTCTTTAAAAAAAAGCACTAAAATATTTATTATTATTTATTTTGGTTTTTTAACCCCGCAAAAATGGTTAGGTAACCAAGTAAACGGGGTCATTTATTTATTTTCAAAAATAATTATGATTTAGTAATTTATTCTTTAAAAAATAATAATAATAATAAAATTATTATTATTATTTTTTAAAGAATAAATTACTAAATCATAATTATTTTTGAAAATAAATAAATAACCCCATTTATGTGGTTAGGTAAACATGCTCGGGGGGTTAAAAAACCAAAATAAATAACAATAGAATTTTTAGTATTATTTTTCGTCCAATATCGTCCTATTATTCTAAGCAACTAAATCATCATTATTTTTGAAAATAAATTAATAACCCCGCTTACGTGGAATGGTAACCACCGCTGTGGGGTTACAAAACAAAATAAATAAAAAAAAATTATGTGTGAAAAAAAGCTATGAGGTTCCTGGGCGGCGCTCGCGAACCGTTCGGCGATGCTCGGCTCCCTCCCGACGGAGCTCGCGGCGGCGCTAGGAAACCTCTTGGTGGTTCTCGTGGCGGTGCTCATCATTTTCACGGAAACCTTTCACCTCTTCTTTTTCCTTTAGCAGCTGATGCTCTCAGCGCTATGTTTAATCACGCTATTAATTCCAAAGTTCTGGCCGGATTTCAAATTGACCATGTTAATAGCATCATCATTTACAATATCGCGGATGATCTAATAATTTTTCTCAGTGGAGAGCATGATGATCTTCAAATAATCAAATTAATTCTTTATCTCTTTAAAGGTTGTTACGGACTTTCAATAAACTTCTCGAAGAGTCTGTCTATACTCCACAGAATTTTTGGATTTCAACCTCACTCTTCTTCTCGCAAGAATTCTAAATTGCAATAGGGATTGTATTCCTATTACATACTTGGAGTTCCCACTTCGGAAGGCGGCCTAGATGACAAGATTGGACAAAACTTATTAATTCATCCGATCTAGATTCACTCCTCGGAAAAGTTTTATACCTTTTCCCCTGGGAGGGTCGTCCTAACCCTTATTAACTCCAGTTCTCTCTACCCTACACATTTGCTTTGGATGTCAGTATTCAAACTACCAATTTGTGTTATTCATGAGATCGACAAGATCAGAAGAGATTTTTTTATGGAAAGGGCACGATCTTGGATCCGAGGGTATCAGATTAGTCGCTTGAATAGGATTTTTCCACCCCGTATCATGGGTGGATTGGGGAATTCTTAATCTTGAGGAGTTCAACAAAAGCTTTACTTGGAAAATGGTGGTGGAAGATTACTACTACATCAAATTCTTGTTGGTCTAAGATCTTAAATGCAAACTACTCTTTTAATGGGTCACACGGATACCTATTTCAACATCCACCTAGAAAAAATCCTTCTATGGGTTTGGGATTAAACACTATTCTTACTCCTTTCCGAACATGCATAAATTACCAAGAGGACTCTTATTCCCGGCCTCTTGTTAAAAATGAGTATTTTTCAACTCGTCAAATCATTCTACAATTTCTTAAATGACGGAGGGCTTAGAAGTCAACTTTATTCTCACTTCTGGAAATCAAAATCCCCTAGCAAAATCACTTTATTCTGCTGGTTGGTCAGAGAAAACAAAATTCTAATCTTGATAATCTATTCAAAAAAGGCTGCAATCCTAATGCCAGCGACACATGCATTCTTTTGTCATAATAACTCGAAAGCGATGGAACATCTTTTTCTTGATTGCGAACAAGCGGAGCGTGTTGGTTATTCTTCGAGACAAAACCTTGATATTGAGTCTTCCCCATCCTCGATGATCTAATATTTTGACCAATTGGATCCCTTCTTTAACTCCCTCTCGTCAGAACCTGGGGGACCTCTACTCTAGAGCCATAATCTGGAATATTTGGCTTAAATGAAACAATCGCATTTTTAACCTTACTTGTCTACCTATTATTTCAATTTTATACAAGTCTGCTAATATGCTGCTCTCTTGGCTTTCAACAGATTCAGAGAACTTTCATCAGGTTACCACTGAGGCCACTCAAAGGATCAAGCGCTCCCTCAACTTCCTGGGCACAAGACCCACTGATTTTATCGGCGATTCGGTGCACACTGCCGATCAGGAGTAGTCCTCCTATCCGGGTTGCTGGACAGGCTTGTGGCTCCAAACGATTACCTTCGCTGTTCCAGCTTGCTTCATTTTCACTTTGTTCCTATCTTGCTTTTGCTCACTGTTTTCCTCATCTCTGGTGAGGATTTCAGTATGTTATTTACTTTTAGCCTTTTCTTGTTCGCGGCCTTATCGGTTGTACTCTTCTGCTCTCTTCTTATTTAATAAATTGGTGATTTATCCACTTTATTCAAAATAAATAAATAAATAAATAAATGATAACAAATCTTTTAGTATTATTTGGATAAGGAATAAATTACTAAATTATAATTATATTTGAAAATAAATAAATAAATACCCCGCTTATGTGGTAGTATTTTCAAAATTAATTATGATTAAGTAATTTATTCTTTAAACAAATAATACCAGAAATTTTATCATTATTTTTAACCCCAACAGAGTGGTTAGCTAATTACGTAAGCGAGGTTATTTATTTATTTTCAAAAGTAATTATGATTTAGTAATTTATTCTTTACAAAAATAATACTAAAAGATTTATTATTATTTATTTTTGGTTTTCTAACCCCGCTTACGTGGTTAAGTAACCACAAGCCGATTTTACTTATTTATTTTCAAAAATATGCCACATGAAAATATGGCATATTTTTTGTTGCAACAACAAGTTGTTAGTCCCATGTTCGGTCATATATTAACATGAAAATATGCCACATGTTCGGTTATATATTAACACATGTTAGGTTTACACAAATTTTTATATGTGATGAATAACGTATAAGTCACAATGATAACTGTGTAGCTATCTTTTGTCAAGCATATGTTCAGGATCGATTTGATATAATTCGGTAACCAAAAAGATACATAGTGGAAGAGAAAGTTCAGAGAATCAGTAAAATAACCTTTGAAACTATTTTTCTCTCTTAACCAACTACAGAGTAGAACAAACATTTTAAAACTCTCCAAAACAACATCATCACCAACTTTGAGTTCCAACACAAAAAGTAGCATTAATTAAAAGACAACCTAGTACTAGATAAGACATTATAGATAACATAAACCTCATTGTCAGTACAATGAGAATCCCATTTCATGCTTCCATTGGCCACAGCAACGGCGGGAGAAATCAGGTTCATTTAAGGCTGAGTGGAGGATCTCCATCCTCATAGACTACTGGCAAAGTTAGCATTTCAAATCTCCTTTGGACTTCCTTTGCTTCCATTGTTGACCAGTCAACTTCTTCAATCTCATTTTCAAGCAACTTACAACAGCATATACCCTCACTGTTTTAGTAAAAGCTTTTGAACTTGGATGCTAATTTTTTTGGTATTCTTTCCACTGACCAAGTTTTTTTATATAGATAATGTGATAGAAACTACATAAATATAAGTATTGAAATGGTTTTCTTCCTCAGATAAAAGTTGAAATCATCCTTCTTTTTGTTCCTCAGTGTCACCAAGTTTTGTTTGGTGAGATCCTTGAGCCGTTTACAACCTCGTGGCCCAGTCCCAAAAGGTTCATCGTATTGGAGAGTTGGATGAGGGGTCTTCGGCCACTGATAGATTTGAGAGGTGGATGGCTACGTGTGGGCAACCTCAATGTGAGCTATCTCTCCAATTGTTTTTCCATGGATAATGGTTTTTGTAAGTTTTCTTTATTATCTTGATGACTGAATGATTTGCTAGATTAGTTTTGGCTACTATACGTTGAGCTATGACTTTTTCTAAGGTTTCTTGACAAGATAATCATATCCTGAGCTTTAGGTTCTTTTTCTATCTCTTTATTGTTTGAATTCTAGTTAGATGTATATCCGCCTGAGGCATCTCTCCCGATTTAATTAGTAGACTGTAGATTTGCCCTAAGATAAACACAAGATGGTGGTTTCTTGTGCCACCCAAAATGTCTTTTTTATTAAGTGCATGAGTTTAAAGGTATTAAATTTGATCTTATCTGATTTGGTGAAGTGTGAAATTTTTAGCATCTGATTGAAGCTATGGTTGTGGAGATTGGAGCTGAGATGAAGGGAGGAGATTTGATTGTCTGAAGAGTAGTAGAAGTCATTTATGTTACTGTGTTTGAATGTGTTTGAATGTGCAATGTGTTTCGTGAGCTTTGTCTCAATTAGATTGATCATTTGTGTTTCAAAGATGGAGGGAAGCTTGAGGAGAAAATCTGTATACAAAATGAAGGGCTGAGATTGGTTGATCTTAGCAAGGGTATAAGTTCTAGGCGGGTTTTGTTATTGAGCTGAGATAGTGGAGTATGTTGACACGTTGCTGCAGGATTATGCATGCCACGTTTCATATGATGTTTTCCACGAAGTTTTCCCTCCTTTAAGTGTTTGTTCTTTGACTGAAAAAATGAGAAGCTTTGATTGCAAACTCTTACTGTTTTCTCTTTGTTTTTCTCTATACTGTTGTGTTCTTCCCTGTTTCTCAAGATATACAACAGAAATAACCGTGTATATCCAAACCTCCCTGCACAACACATTAAGACATGATAAAGAACAAATAATTCGGTGCATATGTGTGAGTGTAATGTAATTGCGGACTACTAGTGCCCTGGCCACAATTAAAACATCAATCCAAAAACTTCAGTGCATGACAATAATAATGTAGTTCTAGCACTATTTGAAAATATCCTAGTGATGAATGTGTACATAAACCATGGTGTTTGTGTGTTTCAGTGATCGGCATCTTGCATGGGCCTGTTGTGCACATATACGGAGATACCAACATGCCACGAGTATCCGGAGATTCCCAACATGCCACAAGTATCACTTCAAAGTATGACAGTGTGAATATCATTGATTTACCTGAGCATGTGGATTGGATGGACAAAAGGAGCAGTCTCTCCCTATAAAAGAAGCAAAGGCAAATGTGGTAAGCTTTAAAGTATTAATTATATATATTCAACATAATATATACTAATATGTTTAATACAATGTAATACATCTCATGATTATGTTTTGCGTGCAAACTAGTTGTTGCTATCGTGCGGCAGCGGCTGTGGAGGGAGCTCTTATACTCTAGCA
>NC_052490.1:1778199-1849564 GCF_009730915.1 Dioscorea cayenensis subsp. rotundata
ATGTTCTTATGCTCTAGTTTTCCTTAAATTTGTATGAATTTTTAGGAATTTGATAATTGTTTGCCTTTGCCACCTCCAAAGTGTGAGAAAGCCATACCTTAGCGCAGCGGAAAGAGACTACCTTAGAGGATGTGTGAAGCAACTACCATCTCATCTATTTTGTGTATGTGTTTGTAGATAAATGAGTTCTTATACCTAGAACTTTAAAGGGTATATGTCGGTGCGACTTGGTGAGTTACACACTTACACAATTTGGGTTTGTTATCCTTTTTGATTCGAGGTTTTTATCTAGAAGCGATGATTTTTACGTATTTAGTGTTGAAATTTCCCTTACTTGAATCTACCCTTGTATACTGGTGAACCTGGGCCAAGAACTTTCAATATTTTCCTTCTTCTGATCTTTAATGTTATTTTTCTTGAGGACAAACAAAAGATTAAGGGTATGTTTGATAAGTGATTGTGTCTGAGAATACAAAGTATTCTTTTCTTATGATGAACATTACTTTAATCGGTCTTATACAGCTAATACGTGTGTTTTTGTGTTTTGTATGCATATGGGTTTGTGGAGCCAAATAGAGAGAAAAAGAGCCAAAGTAGGCGCAAATTCATTATGTTGATGGAATCTTGAAGTGGACACTACGAGAAGATGCAAGTTGTGAGTCGAAGAGAAATATGAGTGTGTGCCAACCTCCATTTATGCTTGATAGAATATGTAAATTGGAGGGCACAAAAGGCACTCACGGTCATGTGTTGACAGACTTGTGCAAGGCTAACAAGATTCCCATCAAATGTGCTTTTACTTGAAGATGCAATCGATCTAGAGCATAGAGCGTGTGCCTGTTTGTGTTTCTCGATGAAAAGTGTGGATTAGGGAGTATTTTGGCGGAGTACTATAGCGGTGACTCTGACGAAATCATTGTAGCAATTTATTGTAGCGATTCAAAGTTCACATGCAGCTACATAACCAAGTTACTGTGATTCACACGGGCATGTGGAAATTCCCACACCCGTGTGGATTCCCGAATCAACTATATAAAAGCGTGATTCAACGGATTTTTAGAATTCTTCTAACAATCTTTTTCTCCATCTTTTGAGAGGCTTGTGGCTAGGGTTTAGAGGGGGCTTTTGCACGGCTTTTATAGTGGTTCTATGACATCAACACCGCATTTCTCTTGGAAGATAATTATTGGAGGAGCTTTCGTTGCGAGCGATTAGGCGGTGTGTGTCCTAGAGCTTGACAAGGGCACTCTTTAGAGAGGATGAGGCTACTCCACAAGACCATCGACATGAATCTGAGGCGTTTTTCTTATAGATTACATGCTTTTACTTTCGATTTCATTATAGATTGTATCTTGCTCCATGGAAAGCTAAACCCCATAGTGGGTACTTGGACTTGTAAACCCTAGGATGCTATCGTTTCATTGACCTTTTATTATGGTTTCCTAAATTGATGTCTTTAATTGAGTTCCAATATTTAATGCTTGTTGAATTATTTCTCCCTTAGAGTGACACTAGGGTTGAGAGTCTACATTGGTAATCCTTCTGAGTGAATGACATATGAGAGTTAGACAAATGCAAATTAGAGAGGGTTGAGAGGGTAAGTCGAGAGGTAGCAGAGCGTCCACTTTCCCCTCTGATGTGATTTATCCTACCTCTATTTTCTAAAGTTCTTTACAGTCACAACAGAGTGAAGAGCTAAGGGAGGAACTCCGCTGGGGCTTAGTTGTGCGAGCAACAAAGTGAAGCGTTGAAGTAATCCTTAGTATCTGGGGCTTAATCATGACTAGGGGTCTTTCACCTGGACCAAAGGGATAGATCCACATATAGGAATAGAGTTTATCACTTGGAATCCCTAGAACTTTTTGTAACTTTGCACAGTGTGAGGCATTAAGACTGAGCAATTTCTCCATCAGGATATAGTGTAGAGTTAGTCATGGGCAACCTTAGGTTTGGAACCGTGTATTATAGGATTCCCACTACTCATTAAGCATCAGTTAGGAGACATAATAGTTGGTCTTTCACTTGAAGCAATAACCGTAAGGGAAGCAATGTCCTTGTGGTGCGTTTGATCGAGCAAAATCCTTGGTAGTTGAATTCCAATTGGTTGTGGGGCACGCACGGCTAAGTGTAAAACACATTGACAGTATCTATGACTAATCCTCAATTTCCATACACAATGGGATTAAGTGAAGCTTAACAAAAACAAAAACAACTTTAGTATATAAAAGACAAAGCAATGAAATACAACTTGAGACAGAAATAAAAGATAAGCTCAGAAGGAGGATCCATTCTGAGTGTACAAGTCCAAAATATAAAGCAAACGTAAAATATGAGAAATAAAAGGGAAGAAAATTAAAGACGCATCTAGCATCGGTGTTGAGCTCTGGCTACTCTGCTACTACTAGTGTTGGTACCAAATCGAATGGTACTAGTGGATCTGGTGATGGTGATGCTAGAGGAGCCTGAGGTGTCTCAGGTAGCATGATGAATGGTGAGGCAGCGAATCACTCTTGTAACTATTGTAGGGTGTCGAGACATGTCATCACTTCAGAGTAGTGTGCAGCCTGTATCGTGCGAACCTCGGTGGTCTCACTTCGTAGCACCGCCATAACATCCTTGAGCTGCTCAAAAGGATCATAGGCTAGAGAAGGAGAAGACATGCGTACTTGAGGCAGATCATGCGCTATACGGGGTGCATCAGTCTCCATATGCTCGGCCTGAGGCTCAGGAGCCTCTGTGACCCCTCAATTTATGTCACCTCCATCCTTGGCTATCTCTGAGGTAGGCGCAGTAAGAATATATGCTCTTAGCCCATATCTATGTACTAACTCCATCAGTCTCATCTTATCTAGGCCGAGAGTGGAGGAAACGATCATCTTCTCAGTCACGGATCGCTGTCTAATAGACCCATCCACATAATGGGTCTAGTGATGTAAGGGGTAGCGAATAATATTCCCACTTACCAATAGTGGCCCTGGTGCCTCAGGTAATCTGCCACAATGTGCTCTCGGTGAGTCGGCTCATTCTAGACCATGGAATATGAATAGAGTAACTCACGGTGGCTCAAAAACACCTATGCTATTGATAAAGTGCTTGTGCGATATGAATGCGGCGTTCATTCCTTATGTTGAGCATTACTTTTCTCGAGTTTTACACTAATATGTCTGTTTTTATGTTACTTTCGTGCGGGTAGGGTTGTGAGGCCAAGTATGAAGGGAAAGAAGCCAATGTGGATTACAATGCACCGATTTTTGGAGGAAATCTTGCTAAGGTTCAAATGCAAAGACATGGGTCGATGTGGGATGCTAGAGTGTGTGCCAACCTCCTCGTGATTCGAGTTTGGCACATCCATTTTGGAGGGGCACAAAAGGCGGGTCACACTCGAGCATTCGACTTATGCACATAAAATAAGAGCTTCACCAACGTACCTATCATTAAAGAAGCAAGTGATCCACGACATGAATGTGTGCTCGTTTGCGTTACTCCGATGAAAGTATGGATTCAGGAAGCTATTCGGTCGGATCATCGTGAGCGTAGCACTTTAGCAACACGGTAGCAAATCGCAGTCAGACTGCACTGCTTGCGGCTGAGAAAAACAGAGTTTCAGAGGATCCGCACGGGCATGTGGAAATTATCCATGCCCGTATGGAAATTCCGTATGGGCGCGTGAAGCATCCACGCTTGTGTAGTTGCCTAATTCCAGCCTTATTTAAAGCTGAATCAGCCCCGATTTTAGTATTCTTTCATCCATCTTTTCCACAACTTGAGAGAGGGTTTCGGCTAGGATTTTGAGGTGTATTGACTATGTTTTGGAGAGGTTCTACGGCTCCAACATCGTGCATCGTTTGGAAGAAGGTTATTGGGAGAGCTTTCGTCGGCACCGATCCGGCGAGGTGTATCCTAGGCCGGACGAAGGATCCCTTATGATGAGTAGAGGACTTCCCACAAGACCATCGAAATGACCATTGAGGGGGTTTCTTTATGGATTCATTGCTTTTACATTATATTTCTTTGATTGTACTTAGCTCCATGGAGAGGTAAACCCCTAGTGGGTACTTGGGTATTTGTGAACCCTAGGTTGTATTCGTTTCTTTGAATCTCTTTATTATACTTTCAATATATTGATGTTTATTGTGAGTTCCAACCTTGAATTCTTGATTGTATGAACATTTCCCCTATAGTGACACTAGGGTTAAGAGTTCTTGTTGGTAACCTTGTGAGTGAGTGACACACCACGGCGTTAGACAAAAGCTAGGTTGGAGAGGGTTGAGAGGGTGTGGCCGAGAGTGCAGGAGGCGTCCCCTTTCCCCTCCGGCGTGATAGATTTTAACTCCATTCCTCGAGTTATTTGCGGTCATAATAGAGTGAATGGTCTAAGGGATGAACTTCCGATGGGGCTTAGTTGCGCGTTGACAAGATCCCCTTGCGTATATCCCGCAAGTGCACGGGTTTGTCGAAGTAATAATCCCGGGTGAGCGGGGTCGAATCCACAGGGAGTAGGGAGTAAAGACACTTAATTCGATTCTTAGCTATGTGGAGTATCAGTAATGATAAGTGCGATAATGATTCAATTCTCAACAATTAAGCACTAATAAGTAAGAGAGCAAAAAGTAAGGAGGAGGTAAAAGGCAATCGATAAAGATGGGGGTATTCGGATGATGCTTCACGTAGGATAATCGCTTCAAGTGCAAGAACTCTCTATTATGCTTCCTAATAAATGCAATGGTGAGTCTTGGAAATCCTTACATACATAGTCCCAAATCTAAGGTCAACTATGCCTAACTCTATTCATGTCCCGGAGGAGAGATTAAATAACCTCTCAACCTCACACTCGAATAAAGTTGCAATGAGCTCTAGGGATTCCAAGTAATAAATCGCTTCCTAATTATAGACCTAACCCTTTGGTCAAGGCGAAAGGTTCCTAGCCACAATTAAGCCCTAGATACTAAGATCCCCTCAACGCTTCACTCCATTGCACGCGCAACTAGGCCAAAGCGGAGGTTCATCCCTTAGACCATTCACTCTATTATGGCCGCAAAGAACTCAAGGAATGGAGGTAGAATCTATCACGTCGGAGGGGAATGGGGACACTCCTGTAGCTCTCAACTCACCCTCTCAACCCTCTCCAACCTAGCTTTGTCTAACGCTCGTGGTGTGTCACTCACTCACAAGGTTACCAACAAGAACTCTCAACCCTAGTGTCCCTCTAGGGGAAATGTTCATACAATCAAGCATTCAAGGTTGGAACTCACAATAAGCATCAATTTATTGAAAGCATAATAAAGAAGTTTAATGAAACGAATACATCCTAGGGTTCACAATCACCCAAGTACCCACTAGGGGTTTAGCTCTCCATGGAGCTAAGTAGATTCAAAGAAATCGAATGTAAAAGCAATGAATCCATAAAACAACCTCCTCGATGGTCATGTCGATGGTCTTGTGGAGAGTCCTCTGCTCGTCGCAAGGGATCCTTTGTCCGGCCTAGGATACACCTCGCCGGATCGATGCCGACGAAAAGCTCTCCCAATAACCTTCTTCCAAATGACGCGCGATGTCGGATCCGTAGAACCTCTCCAAAACCCTAGCTAATACCCTCAAAAACCCCTAGCCGAAGCCCTCTCAAGTTGGGAAAAAGATGACAAAAGAATTCCAAAAATCGGGTTGAATCGGCTTTAACTAGGGTCGGAATCGGCAACTCCACGGGCGCTGATCGCTACACGCGCGTGCGCGGAATTTCCACACGGCGTGATAATTTCCACACGCCCGTGGATTCTCTCGCTTCTCTTATTTCTCGCCGTTTGTCGACAGTGTTGCTACAGTGCTTGCTCCATTGTTGCTACAGTGCTCTTCTACAGCCTTTGACCTGAATAACGTCCCAATTCCATACTTTCATCGGTAATCGCAAAAGGGGCACACGCTCACGCCGTGAATCACTTGCTTCTTCAATGATATATATGTTGGTGGAGCTCTTGTTCTTATATGCATAAGACGGAATGCTCGAGTGTGATCGCCTTTTGTGCCTCCAAATGGATGTGCTCACTCGATGCGAGGAGGTTGGCACACACTCTAGCATCTCACACCGTCCCTATGTCTTGCGCTTTGAACCTTTAGCAAGATCTCCTCCAAAAATAGGTGCATTATGATCCACATTGGCCTATTTCCTTCATACTCAGCCTCTCACAACTATAATCGCATAAAAGTAACATAAAAACACACATATTAATGTAAAACCGAGAAAAGTAATGCTCAACATAAGGAAGGACACTATCGCATTCATATCGCACTAAGCACTTATCAAACTCCCCCATACTTAAACTTTTGCTTGTCCTCAAGCAAACATTAAAAACATTATATGCATCAATAAAGAAAAATATTGAAAAGTGCTTGGCCTTAGGTTCACCGAGATATACAAAGAAAGTATTCTACATGTAAGGAAAATTTAAACACTAAATACGAAAAATCAATGCTCTAGCTAAAAACTTGAATAAAAAATGACAACAAACCCGACTTCTAGTGTAAGTGTGAACTCACCGAAAACAATCCAAGTTATACTCCCTCAAAATTCTAAGTACAAGGGACTTATTTATCTACAAAAGTGATAAAAATTTTAAAAGATGGTAGTAGCTTCACACATCCTCTAAGGTAGCCCTTTCCATAGCGGCCGCTAAGGTGGCTTTCACACTTTTCAGGTGGTAGCTCTTTCTACCCGAGTGGTAGCTTTTCACTCATCCCTATGAGATAGCTCTTCTCTCTCATTAGGGCATAACTAGTATCCGACTTGTGAGAGTAGCTTCATACTTCATAGGTGGTAGCTCTTTCCACCCAACAAACACAAATAAATAATAAAACTATTTTGTTCCTTCTTTCATTTTCCAGTTTATTTTTTTTTCAAAATTTAACAAAAGAAGTAAACCTAACTAGTCCCTTTTAACATCAAAACATGAGTTTCCAATAGAGTTCAAAGAGTGAGTAGTGCACTAAGTGTAAATCGAGGCAAAAAAATTCCTAAAAAAATTCAAGCAAGAACTAGAGCATGAAAGCATTCAATGTTAACAATTCTCCCTAGACTTAAGAATACAATCATTGCAACTAAGGTGAACCGCTATTGGCTAAGTGAGCATATATCAATCAAGAACAATAGAAAAGATGTAGCATTATGAAACTCATCCCCCCACACATACACTTAAGTTGTACATTGTCCTCAATGTACTCATGCAAGCTCACTCAAAATATATCATTCAAAAATAGATATGGGAGAAGAAATCAAAACAATACTCCCCTGACTTCTAGTGTTGTGTTTGATGAAGCTAATTCATTGGGAGTAGTGTTCCAATGGGTTGTGAAGCTCACACGTCCAAGTACCGAAGCACCTTGGCCGTGCCCATGACTAAGTCTCAATTCCCAAGATGACAAGACCATCTGCACACATACACGAGGGGCGGGGTCAGTGAAGCTCAATAAAATAAAAACTACTCGAGTATACAAAAGATAGAGCAATGAATACAACTCGAGACAAAAAAATGAAAATAAACTCAGAAGGAAAATCCTTTCTGAGTATACCAATTCAAAATAAAATGCAAAAAATAAAATGCGAAAATAAAGAACAAAGAAGGTAAAGACGCCTCAAGTGTCGGTGTCAATAGCTAGTACATATGTTTCCATTGGTGGTGAAGATGACGCTGGTGCTGCAAAATAAATGAAGATTGGCAAAGAAAAGAGAAAGAGAAACTTACCGACAAAATGAGAATGAAAACTAGAAAACGGTCGAAAAACTGAATTAACAACCCTCTAAAATGACGGTGAGAGGTCAGGAGAGAGCAAGGATGTGTTCTCAAAAAGTATGAGGGTGAAAAGATGAAGAAATCCGAAAAGATTTTAAAGAAAACCTGCGGTTCTAGCATATTCAGAATCCACACGGCGCGTGGGAATTACCCACGCCCATGTGCTCGACCCACGTGCGGGACGCACGCCCCTGTAGACTCTCCATGAAACCGAGAAAATTCTCTAAGACCCACGCCCGTGCAAAAATTCCACACGGGCGTTGATATTCACAAGCCCAACTCGCAGGGGCAAACGCACGCCCCTGTGTCTTCTCGGGATGGAGAGATCCTCTCATGAGATTCGCACCGGGCGCGAAAAATTACCCATGCCCGTGTGGTTCACAGAAAGTCGCCCACTGGGGCGCAGTCCACGCCTGCTGCTCTCGGATAATCCGCCCAACTCGCAGAATTCACACGCCCGCGCGGAAATTACCCACGGGCGCGTGATAGTCGTGATGGTCGCTCACAGTGGGCAGCCCCACGCCCTGCGCCTCTCTCTCGGATGAGCTCAGCAGAAATCCACGGGCGTGTGGAAATTCCACACGCCCGTGTGTTTTTACACACTCAGAGCCTGCCCTATTATGCAAATTTTACCAGTGAAAAACATGAAAAATAGCTCAAACGACCAAAACTTCACCAAAACACATGAAAGCACAAGATAACACCAACGATCCACAAGAAAAGCATAGCAATGGTATATAAGAATCAAAACACCAACACTCAAGCTCTTATTCATGCAAACACTAAACTAAAAACTAGGAAAATAGTAATTACTTGGGTTGCCTCATAAGAAGCACTTGTTTTACGTCACTTAGCTTGATGTACCTCTTCCTTACCTTATGGGGGCTTGAAAAGAGTGTGTTCCTCCCGACTAGATATTGCATACCTACTTCCTTTAAACCAAAAATCTAGTTGCTGGGGTGGAATATTTGTTAGAGAGTCCAACCATCTTACCTTTGGCCTCCACGGAAACAATTTGGGCTGGTAATTGTCCAAGCTTAGCACAAGTGGGTCATTGGATGGCTTCTTCCAAACCCAAAATCTCTTTCTTGCAATTTATGAGTTGATTTATCCCAAAGAGAGATGCTTGCTTCATTACCTTAGGATTTGCGTCTTCTTCCATTTCAACTTGAAAGCAATATGTCTTCACCAACTTTCCTTGCAACATTTCTTGCTCACAAACATACTGTCCACTCAAACAATTATCACATTGAATGAACGGTTCTTCTTGTATCCTCTCAATCTCGACAACATTATACTGCTCCGCCCCCACTTCTTCATTGTCATTCACTACCACATCTTCTCTATAAGGAACTTGACTTGCTTGCTCAAATAATTGTTATTCCCCTGGAGAGTGTGTCAAGTATCCCTCCTAGTTGATGCTCAAGGTTTTTTTATAGGAGGCTTCATGACATCTTCGTGGTGGTTCCATATTTTGTACTGTCAGACATCGGATGGTTCAATAAAGTTAGCTAATACTCTTTGTAACTGAAATGCATCCTCTCCGAGTATCTCAGCCATTTGACATTCCTCTTGAGGTGCCTCCCAATGTTGTTCAAAAATATCCCATAATACGTTTGGGTAGCTCACTTCAATTGGATGATATGCATTGTAACATGGAATGTTTTGTTGTCGTGAAGCAAAAATTCTATCAACTTTTTCACTAAGAGCTTCAACCTGCAAATGTAGAGCAATGACTGGATCAATCATCATTTAAAATACTTGCAAGAAAAAGTAAGACATGACAAAAGAAAACAAATGAGAATGATGGAAGAATAAGAATGTATGAAATAATTTTTTTTCTTTTTTTTTTTAGAACAAATCAGAACAGTGATAGAGAAGAGATGAGAAATAGAATGAAGGGTAAATAGCTAAGAAAACAAAGTGCAAAGTATCTCTAAACGCCTAGCTCCGTGGCAACGGCGCCAAAAACTTCACAAGATCCCCTTGCGTATATCCCGCAAGTGCACTAGTTTGTCGAAGTAATAATCCCGGGTGAGCGGGGTCGAATCCACAGGGAGTAGAGAGTAAAGACACTTAATTCGATTCTTAGCTATGTGGAGTATCAACAATGATAAGTGTGATAATGATTCAATTCTCAACAATTAAAAGCAACAAGAGAGCAAAAGTAGCAGGAGGCAAGGTAATCAATAAAGATGGGGTACTCGGATGATGCTTCACCTAGGATAATCGCTTCAAGTGCAAGAACTCTCTATTATGCTTTCTAATCAATGCAATGATGAGTCGTGGAAATCCTTACATACATAGTCCAAAATCTAAGGTCAACCATGCCTAACTCTATTCATGTCCCGAAGGAGAGATTAAATAACCTCTCAACCTTGCACTCGAATAAAGTTGCAATGAGCTCTAGGGATTCCAAGTAATAAATCGCTTCCTAATTATAGACCTAACCCTTTGGTCTAGGCGAAAGGTCCCTAGCCACATTTAAGCCCTAGATACTAAGATCCCCTCAACGCTTCACTCCATTGCACGCACAACTAGGTCCCAGCGGAGGTTCATCCCTTAGACCATTCACTCTATTATGGCAGCAAAGAATTAAAGGAACAGAGGTAGAATCCATCACATGGGTGGGGAAAGGGGATGCTCATGTACCTCTCGACTCACCCTCTCAACCCTCTCCAACCTAGCTTTGTCTAACGCTCGTGGTGTGTCAGTCACTCACAAGGTTACCAACAAGAACTCTCAAACCTAGTGTCACTCTAGGGGAAATGTTCATACAATCAAGCATTCAAGGTTGGAACTCACAATAAGCATCAATTTATTGAAAGCATAATAAAGAAGTTTAATGAAACGAATACATCCTAGGGTTCACAATCACCCAAGTACCCACTAGGGGTTTAGCTCTCCATGAAGCTAAGTACAATCAAAGAAATCAAATGTAAAAGCAATGAATCCATAAAGAAAACCCCTCGATGGTCTTGTCGATGGTCTTATGGAGAGTCCTCTACTCGTCGCAAGGATCCTTTGTCCGGCCTAGGATACACCTCGCCGGATCGATGCCGACTGAAAAGCTCTCCCAATAGCCTTCTTCCAAATGACGCACGATGTCGAAGCCGTAGAACCTCTATAAAACCCTAGCCAATACCACTGAAAACCCTAGCCGAAGCCTTCTCTCAAGTTGGGGAAAAGATGGAGAAAAGAATACCAAAATCGGGGCTGAATCGGCTTTAAATAGGGCTCGAATCGGGCAAATCCACGGCCGTGGACGCTACACATGTCCGTGTGGAATTTCCACACGGGCGTGGATAATTTCCACACGGACGTGAATAATTTCTCTGTTTCTCTGATTTCTCGGCCGGCTGTGAACAGTGCTGCTATGTATTCGCGTTTGAACCTTAGCAAGATCTCCTCCAAAATAGGTGTATTATGATCCACATTGGCCTATTTCCTTCATACTCAGCCTCACAACCATACCTGCATAAAAGTAACATAAAAACACACATATTAATGTAAAAACCTGAGAAAAGTAATGCTCAACATAAGGAATGAACACTTCGCATTCATATCGGACAAGCACTAACCACGCGTGCAACGAAGTGAAGTGTTGAGGTGATCTTAGTATCTAGGGCTCAATTGTGGTTAGGGACCTTCCACCTGGACCAAAGGTTTAGGTCTATAATTAGGAAGAGATTTATCACTTGGAATCCCTAGAGCTCATTGCAACTCTATCACGAGCAGTGAGGTGTTGAGATTGCTCGATTTCTCCTCCGGGACATGTATAGAGTTAGGCATAGTTGACCTTAGATTTGGGACTATGTAATTAAGGATTTCCACGACTCACCACTGCATTGATTAGGAAGCATAATAGAGGGTTCTTGCACTTGAAACAATTATCCTAGGAGGAGCATTATCCGGGTACCCGATCTTTATCGATTGTCTTATCCCCTTCTTTACTTTTGCTCTCTTATTTGTTGCTTTATTGTTGAGAATTGAATCATTGTCACACTCATTATCATTAATCTTTTATATAGCTAAGAATCGAATTAAGTATTTTTATTCCCTACTCCCCGTGGATTCGATACCCGCCACCCGGGATTATTATTTTGACAAACCCGCACTTATGGATATACGCAAGGGGACCTTGTCAAGTTTTTTTGGCGCCATTGCCGGGAATAGGCGCTTTAGGAGATACTTTGCACTTTGTTTTTGTTAGCTATTTCACCATACATTCTATTTCATATCTTCTTATTCTATCATCATTCTGATTTCTCTTTTTTTGGTTGCAGCTATAGGTTATGACCCGAGTGGATGATTGTTCAAACCTTTTTACAATGATTTGAACCCGAGTACAAGGCAACTCTTGGATGCGGCAGCGAGGAGGTACCTTAGGTAGCAAGACCCCGATTAGGCCCGGCCAGTTGATTGAAGAAATGGGGTTAAACAACTACCAATGGAATGCTAGGGAGAAGAAAAAAAGGTGGCCGATCTCCATGAGATAGATGCGTTAACTTCATTGGCGGCCCAAGTGGAAAATTTGAGTAAGAAGTTAGATCTTCTAACTTCAAATAGAGTGGCGGCCATGACTAATTGCACCGGGTGTAGTGGAGGACATGCTCCCTCTGATTGGCCGATCTCTATTGGTGATGTTTCTTTGGTAGAGAATGTTGATTTTATAGGTAATGGCATGAGACCTCATGGAAACCCATATAGCAATACCTACAATCCGGGTTGGAAGAATCATCCCAATTTCTCATGGAGTAATTAAGGTCCACAAAAGGCCATGGGGCCACTGGGTTTCCAACAACAACAAGCCCCTTAGGTGGAAAACAGAGTCTCAGGTTTGGAAACCCGAATGACTGACCTAGAGAAGCACTTGGCTAGATTTTTGCAATCTGCAAATACTAGGTTTGAATCAGTCGAGGCTACACTTCGCAACCACACCGCCTCTTTGCATAACCTTGAAAATCAGGTGGGTCAAATTATGAAGTCTCTCTCTGAAAGGCCACATGGAAGCTTGCCGAGCAATACAGAGACCTACCTTAGAGAGCATGTGAAGGCAATCACTTTGAGAAGTGGTCATGAGGTTGAAGGTAGGCTTCTGAGTGAGAAGCCAAAAGAACATGCACCCGAGGTTATAGAGGTAGAAGAGGGGACGAGCAAAGAGAAAGAGGTGGTACCCCCACCTTTCAAGCCAAGAATCCCTTATCCCTCTAGATTGAAAAATGACCAAGCGGATGAACAAGACAAGAAGTTCCCCGAGTTTGTTCAAGCAACTCCACATTAATATTCCTTTTGTTGAGGCATTGGCCCAAATGCCTAAGTATGCGAAGTTCTTGAAAGACTTGTTGACTAATAAGAGGAGTTGGAGGAGAGTGCTTCAGTGATTTTAGATGCTTCATGCTCGGCGGTATTGCAAAAGAACATGCCGAAAAGAAGAAAGACCCGGGAAGCTTCATCATTTTGTGTAATATTGGCAATCTTGGTGAGGAAATGGCATTGGCGGACTCAGGGGCTAGTATCAATGTCATTCTATACACCTTCTTTCAAAATCTAGGCTTGGGCAAGACTAGGCCTACTCGGATGACTTTGCAACTAGCGGACCGAACAGTGCGACATCCGAAAGGCATCATTGAAGACGTGCTTGTCAAGGTGGACAAGTACATTTTTCCGGTTGACTTTGTAGTGCTTGATGTTGATGAGGATGCGGATGTACCCTTGATACTTGGGAGACCGTTCTTGCGGACTTCCAAAGCATTAATTGACATGGACGGCGGAGAGCTCACATTGAGAGTTGGAGATGACAAGCTCACATACCGCCTTGCTGAGGCCATGCGGCATTCTCTCGATTTCGATGATAGTTCATATTTTTTAGACACTACTGATGAGATTATTGATGAATACATGCAGGAAATGTTCAATCCGGATCCATATGAAGGTTTGTTCGACCAAGAGGAGGGCAATGAAAAAGTAATGATGCTTGGATCGACGGAAGAAGGACCATCTACGCCGGGGATCTTAAAGAAAGTGCTACAGAAAATGAAGAGGGCTAGGAGATGCCATCAGAAACACTCCAAGGCTGTTGGAGACATACGTGAACCGAAGAAGTTGGACGTATCATTGTTAGGTGGTCCGAAGCCCGATAATACACCCTCTACTCTCAAGAGACTTGCACATCATGCTTTCAAGTCATGGGTAAGAGGGCAACTTTCATTCATGAACCCCCGTCAGGTAAGACAAGGTATGTCGAGCTTAGTGATGTTAAATAAGCGCTTCTTGGGAGGCAACCCAAGTGTTTACTGTTTTCTTACCTTTTAGTTTAGTTTGTTTGCATGAATAATTTGTTAAGTGTTGGTGTCTTAATTTCTTAGATGCTTGTGCTGAGATTTTCTTGTGAACTTTGAATTTTAATCGTGTGTTTTCATGTGGAATTAGCGAAGTTTGGTCATTTGAGCTCTATTTCATGTTTTTCACTGGTAAAAAATTGCATAATAGAGCAGGCTCTGAGTGTGTAAACATCCAGAGAAAACACACGGGCGTGTGGAATTTCCGCACGCCCATGGATTTGCACTGCGAGCTCATCCAGAGATGGCATAGGGGCATGCGGCTGCCCCTGTGAGTGACCATGCGATTTTCACTCGCCCATGGGTAATTTCTGTATGGACGTGTGAATTTCTGCAGGGTTTGGCGAATTTTCCCGAGAGCACACAGGGGCGTGGACTCGCCCCTGTGGGCGACCTTGTGAACCATGCACGGGCGTGGGTAATTTCCACACGCCCATGCGAAACCCTGTAGAGGAGTTCTCTCCATCCCTAGAAAACAAAGGGGCGTGCGGCTACTCCTGTGAGTTGGGCATGTGAATGTCCATGCCCGTGTGGAATTCCCGCACGGGCGTGTATAAACATTTGGTATTTTTCTCGGATGTCTAGAGAAGCCACAGTGGCGTGCGGCCACCACTGTAGGTCGGACGCACGGGCGTGGGTATTTTCCACATGCCTGTGCGATAGTAGTCAGAATCGAAGAAGTGTTTTCCCGAGAGCGCACAGGGGTGTGCGTGCGCCCCTGTGGCTCTTTTGTAATGAAGCGCGCGGGCGTGGGTAATTACCGCACGCCCGTGTGGATGCACAGAATATCAAGGGTCGCGAGTCCTTTTTAAAGAAGATTAGTTTCTCTTCCCCTTCATAACTTCTATTCGTCTGAAAACACTCTCACATCGTTCTACAATTTCATAGCGCTACATTGATAGGATTTTTGCGAGGTTTTCTGGCCGGTTCTTCATTTTCTCATCCCATCTCGTCAGTAAGCCCTATTCATCATTTTCTTTGCCAATTAATGGTTTCCATCGATTAATCTGGTTAATAATGCTTCGTTTCTTCAATTATAAGGATGATTGATGTTTAGAACGAAGTTAGAAGTATTCTTAAGTTGTATTGTTCGATTTTTGGAGTGCGGCCGTGCGGTTTTCACGCCCCGTGGATCCACACGGGCGTGCTGAAATTCCACACGACCGTGTGGATTTCTGCAGTATTATTTTATCAACATGTTTGATCGATTTCGTTTTAAATTTTGCAAATTATGGCATCTCGATCGAAGAAGCAAGCTGATAAGAGGCCGCATGAGTTATCCCCTGAGCCTGAGGGCATGAGGTTTGCGATTACAGAGCATCAGGTTCGCTATGAGCGCTTGTCAAGACTCCAGTTCGGACAGACTCAATTCCTAGACACGATTATATTGCGAGATCTACAGTAGGGAGATGAGTTCATTGATGAGGTAGAGGATCTCGTTTCAGCTGGTGGTTGTCGGCAGTTATTGATGATTAAAGAGCCCGCCATCCAAGAGTTTGCACTGGAGTTACTATCATCATTCGAATTTGATAGATCTTATGCAAGCTTCGACAGTTTGGATACCATTCATTTCAGAGTATTTGGACACCACCATACCTTGAGCGTCACTCAGTTTTCAGTATGACTTGGCTTGTATGAGGAGGCATTCACAGATATGGAGGAGTACGCTCAGTTACCGACTGATTATCCTGGAACCTTGACCCCGCAGAGAGCTTACAGAGTGCTATATGGTCAGGGTCAGTACGAGCCGGGGGTGTCCAAGGCCACGTGCCTTTCCCGACCTGCATACAGATATTTACATGGCATCATGAGTAGGTTGGTGAATGGCCATGGTGATAGGACTGGTGTTCTGAGCGGAGAGGAATTATTGTATCTGTACTCGATGGTACAGCGCGTACCGATTCACTTAGGGCACATCATTGCAGAGTACATCAGATATCAGGGGCACTATGCTAGATTGGGAGCGATCTTCTTGGGCCCCTACATTATGAGACTAGTGATATGCATAGATCTCTTGGATTCAATTCGCGTGGCCGAGAAGACGAGTATACCTGCTCCCTTGAGCCTAGAGATGATGAGGTTGATGGGCATGGTCCGCAGGGTTCGAACAGGGGTTTTTGCGTTAGTGATACCAGCTCCAGAGATAGCCGAGGATGAGGGTGATGAAGCCTGGGTATCTCAGCCCGCTCCCGAGCCTCAGCCAGTCCTGATGGAGACCGAGGCACCTCAAGTGGTAGAGGAGCCACCCCCCATGCATATATTTTCACCATCTCGAGCTTATGATCGCTTTGAGAGGCTCGAGAGCGCTTTGGGGGTGATACGGACTGAGGTAGCTGAGGCTCGAGCTGAGATTGCAGAGATTAGGGATACGCAGGCCACTCAGTACACAGAGTTCATGGCATATTTTGACATATTACAGCAGATCTTAGAGCGCGATGTCGCCTCATCATTTGTCTTACGGCCGAGGACTCCTCATACCCCTTCAGTTCCTCCTGCACCCTCATCCCCTACCCCGGCACCGGTGGACCCACCATGTGCGTCTTCACCAGCAGCAGCAGCAGCACCTCAGCCCGAGGGCGACACTGACATTTGATTTTTAGTTCTTTATCTTTTATGCATTTTATTTTAGACTTTTTTTTCACTCAGAAAGGATTCTCCTTCTGAGTTTATTTTCATTTTGCATCTCAAGTTGTATTCATTGTCTATCTTTTATATATACTTGAGATATTTTGTTTTTATTGAGCTTCACTGAACCCCCACATGTATGCGCGTAGATGGTCTTGTCTTCTTGGGAATTGAGACTTAGTCATGGGTACGGCCAAGGTGCTGAGGCACTTGGCCGTGTGAGCTTCACAACCCGTCGGAACACTACTCCCATGGAATTAGTTTTATCAAACGCAACACTAGGAGTCAGGGGAGTATTGTTTTGATTGCTTCTCCCACATTTTCTTTTGAATGATATATATTTTGAGTGATCTTGAATGTGTACATTGGGGACAATGTACAACTTAAGTATGGGGGGGAGTTTCATAGTGCACACATCCTTTCTATTGTTCTTGATTGTTATATGCTCACATAGGTAATGGCGGTTCACCTTAGTTACAAGTATTGTATTCTTGAGTTTAGAAGAATTTCTAACATTGAATGTTTTCATGCTGTAGTTCTTCCTTGAATTTCTAGGAATTTTTGCCCGATTTACACTTAGTGCACTACTCACTTTTTAAACTCTTTTGGAAGCTCAAGTTCGATATTAAAGGGACCAGTTATAGTTGTTTCTTGTGTTAAATTCTAAAAAAAAAAAATTATTGTTTATTTGTGCTTGTTGTGTGGAAAGAGCTACCACCTATGAAGCATGAAGCTACTCTCATAAGTCGGATACTAGTTATGCCCTAATGAGAGAAAGAGCTATCTCATAGGATGAGTGAAAGCTACCACTCCGATAGAAAGAGCTACCACCTCGAAAGAGTGAAAGCCACCTTAGTGGCCGCTTTGGAAAGGGCTTTCTTAGAGGATGTGTGAAGCTAATACCATCTTTGCAAATGTTGTCACTTTTGTAGATAAATAAGTCCCTTGTATGTAGAACTTTGAGGAGTATAGCTTGGGTTGCTTTGAGTGAGTTCACACACATACACGATTTCGGGTTTGTTGTCCTCTTAGATCCAAGTTTTTAGCTAGAGCTTTGACTTTTTGTATTTAATGTTGAAATTTCCCTTACTTGTAGAATGCTCTCTCTGTACACTTTGGTGAACCTAAGGCCAAGCACTTCCAATATTTCCTTCATCTATGCACAGAATGTTTAATTTTTGCTTGAGGACAAACAAAAGCTTAAGTGTGGGAGAGTTTGATAAGTGCTTGTGCGATATGAATGTGAAGCATTCTTTCCTTATGTTGAGCATTACTTTTCTCGGGTTTTTACACTAATATGTGTGTTTTTATGTTACTTTTATGCACGTTGGGTTGTGAAAAAAATTATGAAGGAAAGAAGCCAATGTGGATCACAATGCACCGATTGGAGGAAATCTTGCTAAAGTTTAAACGCGAAGATATATGTCGGGTGCGAGATGCAAGAGTCTGTGCCAACCTCCCCCGTAATTGAGTTAGCACAACCATTTGGAGGGGCACAAGGACAGTCACAATGTGGATCACAATGCACCGATTTTCTTGTTTGGTTTGCATTTTGGGTGGAAAGAGCTACCACCTATGTAGTATGAACCTACTCTCATAAGTCGGATACTAGTTATGCCCTAATGAGAGAAAGAGCTATCTCATAGGATGAGTGAAAGCTACCACTCCAATAGAAAGAGCGACCACCTCGAAAGTGTGAAAGCCACCTTAGCGGCCGCTTTGGAAAGGGCTACCTTAGAGGATGCGTGAAGCTACTACTATCTTTGAAATTGTTGTCACTTTTGTAGATAAATAAGTCCCTTGTACTTAGAACTTTGAGGAGTATACCTTGGGTTGTTTTTTTGAGTGAGTTCACACACGTACACGATTTTGGGATTTGTTTCCTTTTTGATTCAAGTTTTTAGCTAGAGCGTTGATTTTTTGTATTTAGTGTTGAAATTTCCATCACTTGTAGAATGCTCTCTTTCGTATATTTTTGGTGAACCCTAAGGCCAGGGCACTTTCAATATTTTCTTCATTGATGCACATAACATTTTAATTTTTTGCTTGAGGACAAGCAAAAGCTTAAGTGTGGGGGAGTTTGATAAGTGCTTGTGCGATATGAATGCGAGCTGCTCATTCCTTATGTTGAGCATTACTTTTCTCGTGTTTTTACACTAATATGTGTGTTTTTTATGTTACTTTCGTGCAGGTAGGGTTGTGAGGCCAAGTATGAAGGAAAAAAGCCAATGTGGATTACAATGCACCGATTTTGGAGGAAATCTTGCTAAGGTTCAAACGCGAAGACATAGGTCGATGTGAGATGCTAGAGTTTGTGCCAACCTCCTCGTATTTGAGTTTGGCACAACCATTTGTAGGGGCACAAAGGCAGTCACACTCGAGCATTCCGACTTATGCACATAGAACAAGAGCTCCACCAACATAAATATCATTGAAGAAGCAAGTGATCCACAACATGAACGTGTGCCTTTTTGCGTTACTCCGATGAAAGTATGGATTCGGGAAGCTATTCAGACGATTCATCGTGAGCGTAGCAATCAGCAAAAGAATGTAGCAAGCATCAGAATCGCACTGCTCACGACCGGCCGAGAAAACAGGAGTTCAGAGGATCCGCACGGGCGTGTGGAAATTATCCACGCCCATATGGAAATTCCGCACGGGCGCCTGAAACATCCACGCTCATGTAGTCACCTGATTCCAACCCTATTTAAAGCCGAATCAGCCCCGATTTTAGTATTCTTTACTCCATCTTTTCTGCAACTTGAGAGAGGTCTTCGGCTAGGGTTTTGAGGGATATTGGCTAGGTTTTTGGAGAGGTTCTATGGCTCCGACATCGCGCATCGTTTGGAAGAAGGTTATTGGGAGAGCTTTCATCGGCACCGATCCGGCGAGGTGTATCCTAGGCCGGACAAAGGATCCCTTGCGACGAGTAGAGGACTCTCCATAAGACCATCAACATGACCATCGACGGGGTTTCTTTATGGATTCATTGCTTTTACATTCTATTTCTTTGATTGTACTTAGCTCCATGGAGAGCTAAACCCCTAGTGGGTACTTAGGTATTTGTGAAACTTAGGATGTATTCGTTTCTTTGAATCTCTGTATTATGCTTTCAATAAATTGATGTTTATTGTGAGTTCCAACCTTGAATGCTTGATTGTATGAACATTTCCCCGAGAGTGACACTAGGGTTGAGAGTTCTTGTTGATAACCTTGTGAGTGAGTGACACACTGACACGTCTGAATATGCGTGTGTGTACCGCAAGTGCACGGGTGTCGAAGTAATAAATACCCGGTGAGTCGGGTAGTCGAATCCACAGGGAACAGGGCTACTAGTACTAACTTCTTCTCTGCTATCTAGCCTAATGATAATGGGATAGTGTGGTGATCTAATGTGCGAAGAGATGAACACCGGAGACGAATATGCAAGGGTAAAATGGAAGGAGAATCTCAATCAAGAAAAGTGGGGTATTCGGCAATGCTCCCCTAGGATTCGGTATTAGGTACCGGATAAGCAAAGTGTTTATATGATGAGTAAGTTAAGTCGTGGAAATCCAAAAATAATCGGGTCTATCTCTAGATCACCAATACTAGTCCCCTATGAGGTCCCGGTGGAGAAATCGCTCAATCTCAACACCTCACACCACATATGACCGCAAAAGCACTCTAGGGATTCCAAACCTGTATCCAATTCCTAAAGATTGATCCAACCCCTAATTCCCGCGAAGGATCCTAACCCCCTACAAGGTCCCGGCGGAGAAATCGAGCAATCTCACGCCTCCCACCAAATATGGTTGCATAGAGCTTAGGTAATGGAGATAGAATACACCAATCGGAGGAGAAAGGGGACACTTCACTATCTCATGACTCACCCTGTCAACCCTCTTCAATCTTGAGGTTCTAACCCTAATGGAGGTCTCTCTCCCACCAAGGCAACAAATCATGCAAACCAAATAACCATAAGATCAATAAGGCAAGCAAGCATTAAACAATCAAGAATGAAACTTAATCAAACTCGGATTAAATAGAAACACAAAGCAAATCCACAAAAAGATGAGAATCCTAGGGTTCACAAGCCCAAATACCCTCTAGGGCTTTTAGCCCTCCATGGAGCAACATACAAAACACACCATCAATGAATGAAAGTACATTAAAACCATAGAAATAAACCCCTTATATATGAACCGATGGCCTTGATGGAGAGCTTCGACGCCTTGAAGGACCCACTCCGGCTAGGTTCACCGGTGGCTTCCTTGATGCTATGACGGAGGAGGAATCGATCAAAGTTGGTGACAAAGCGCCTCCAAAGCCGCAAAGACCTCCTCTCCAAACCCCTAGCCGTCTCACCCCTCAAGAGCCGCACAAAAGATGAGAAAGAATAGGGCAAAACGGCTATTTATAGGCCTTAGATCGCGCCGTCACGTGCCCCTCACGCCGCCTGTGGATTTTTCCACGCCGCCGCGGGTCGCAGAATTTCACGCGGGCGTGGAATTTCCACACGGCAGCGTGAATGCGAATTTCGCTACGTGGGCTTCTACAGAGTGAAATTGCTACAAAGATTTTTCACAAAAATGTGATCCGAACACTCTTCTCTTAAGGCCACATGTCCGGGCACACGTCCCATGTGGTAGGCTATAAAACTTTTTCTTCATCGACGTATCTTTGAGAGGTCTTGCAATCTTCACAAAGAGAAGGAATATGAAGATGTGGCTGCCTTTGTGCCCTTCCAAATAGTAAATTAGCTTGAATCTTCTTGGAGGTTGGCACACATCTCCACGTTTATGAACTGCTCTCGTGTCTTGATCCTTGAATTGAACAAGAACTCCCAACATTGTGTCTTTATAGCCTATCTTTGCTTCCTTTTTACTCTTCAAGGCATTCACAACCTATATGCATAAAAGAACACCAAATACACAATATGAGACATAAACCACAGTAAAAATGATACTCAATGCATGTAAAACTTATATAAAAATATGTCTACTCAAGCACTTATCACACACCACGAGCGTTAGACAAAGCTAGGTTGGAGAGGGTTGAGAGGGTGAGTCGAGAGGTACAGGAGCGTCCCCTTTCCCATTCGACATGATAGATTCTACCTCCATTCCTCGAGTTCTTTACGGTCATAATAGAGTGAATGATCTAAGGGACGAACTTCCGCTGGGGCTTAGTTGCGCGTGCAATGGAGTGAAGCGTTGAGGTGATCTTAGTATCTAGGGCTTAATTATGGTTAGGGACCTTCCACCTGGACAAAAGGGTTAGGTCTATAATTAGGAAGAGATTTATCACTTGGAATCCCTAGAGCTCATTGCAACTCTATACGAGTGCGAGGTGTTGAGATTGCTCGATTTCTCCTCCGGGACTTGTATAGAGTTAGGCATAGTTGACCTTAGATTTGGGACTATGTAATTAAGGATTTCCACGACTCACCATTGCATTGATTAGGAAGTATAATAGAGGGTTCTTGCACTTGAAACAATTATCCTAGGCGGAGCATTATCCGGGTACCCATCTTTATCGATTGCCTTATCCCCTTCTTTACTTTTGCTCTCTTATTTGTTGCTTTTATTGTTGAGAATTGAATCATTGTCACACTCATCATCATTAATCTTTCACATAGCTAAGAATCGAATTAAGTATTTTTATTCCCTACTCCCTGTGGATTCGATACCCGCTCACCCGTGATTATTACTTTGACATACCCGTGCACTTGCGCGATATACGCAAGGGGACCTTGTCAGCTATAGCCTCGGCCACTCACGGATCTGCTGAAGATCACATGTATGTATCTATAACTAGGCTACGGGGTCTGTATGGTCGCTATGGGGTCAGTGTGCTACAATAGTCGGTCGGCAATCGATCATACTCCTTTGTATCTGTATACATCTTGTTATATAAGCCCATACGGACTGAAAACTCTGTGACACTCATGTTGTAATGATGTCCGAATGCCCTGAACTATATAATGTCAACACTGTCGAATCTAGAGTATGATATGTCAAACCCGAAGGACGCTATCACCTCCAACATCAATTTGCGGATAGGTGGCTCTCGAAGCGATAATAATCTCCTCCAGCTTCCCAATGCCAACAGCTCATCAATCTCATCGGCCATCTCATCACCTTGTTGAACCTCTCTCAGCTCACTCAAATCCATGAAATGGGACTGTCCAAACCAGAGTCTCGACAAATGCTCAAATTGAGCATGATGCTTGGGAATCGAAAAATCTATGTGCTCAAACTCAGGTGAAGTCTCCCTGAGACGTTTGTCAGCTTGCTTCTTCGATCTTGGTCCATATCTACAAGATTTGAAAGAAAATCTTTTAAAAACACGCATGCATTAAAAACAATGAAATCCACATGATCGTGTAAAAAAATTCCACATGCCTATGTGGATCCACGGGCAGTAAAAATCGCACGACCACCATGCTAAAAGCTCAAAAATACATCACAATTTCATTTCTAAACTCATTCTAAGCATGAATAGACCATGTAAACATAGAAACAGAATAGCACTCGCCATTTAATTAAAAAATCAAGTGTGGCGAAGACAAGAGGAAAAGAAAATTTACTGACGAGGTGAAGATGGAAACTTAGATAATCCATTGGGAAACTCGAGTAAAACCTCACGTAAATTGATGACACAAAGTCGAGTCCCAGATCGAGGACGCGTTCTCAAAAATGGTTGGGAGTGTGAAGATGAAGAAGACGAAGAGATTTCAAAGAAAACCCGTGGCTCTTGGAATTTCGTACATCCACACCCGCCTATTGAAATTACCCATGCCCGTGTAACTCTATAAGAGAGCTTCACAAGGGCAGACACACAGCCCTATGTGCTCTCAGGATAGCATACTTTATCTCTGAATGTATCCACATGGGTGGGTGGAAATTTTGCACCCCTGTGTGCCTGACCCACAGAGGTATCCACATGCCCCTGTGGCTTCTTTATCCAACCGCGGTCATGGAAATTCCATACAGGAGTGTAGATCTTTATAGGGTTACTTACAGGGGCACTCACACGCCCTTGTGTCTTCTTGGGATAGAGGAGAGCACTTTGCAGAGATCCTCACGGGCATGTGGAAATTACCCATGCCTGTGTGTTTGTGACAGGGTCAGACACAAGGGCAGAAGCAAGCCCTTCTGTTTTCTGGGGATAAATCTCTAAGTCTTTGCAGAGAAATACACACCCGTGTGGAATTAACACACGGGCGTGTGACCCTGACAAGGTCATCTAGAGGGGTAGACGTGCGCCCCTGTGTCCTCTCGGGATGAGTTCTTAGTAGAGACACATGCCCATGTGGAAATTCCACACCGTCGTGTGTCTTCTTTGGATGACTTAGAAAAATCTCTAGGCTCTGCAGAAAGTCCTGAACATGGATACACACTCAGAGCCTACTTTGACAATGAAAAATAAACCAGAGAATCATGAAACACATGCTCAAACGATAAAGATACTCTGCCACACACATTTTTGCACATGAAAACACCAAATAATCCATGAGAAAATCATAACAATAGCATGTAAACATCAAGACACCAACACTCAAGCCTTGTTCATGCAAACACTAATCTAAGAACTAGAAAATAGTAAAGACCTTGGGTTATCTCCACAGAAGAGCTTGTTTAATGTCACTTAGCATGACGTACCTCTTCTTATGTCACGGGGGCTTATAGATGAAGGTTTCCCTCTTACCCATAACTTGAAAGCATGATGGACATAGTCTTTTGAAGGTCGAGGGATTGTTATCGCACAAGGGTTCATCACCCTTGCTCTATTCTTGCACATTCCGATTAGCCTTGGGGCATTTCTTGTGATGTCTCCTTGCATGCTTCATCTTTTGAAGCACTTTCTTCATAATCCCCTTGGTAGATGGTACCTTTTCTTCTAGACCAAGCATTAGCACTTCTTCATTCTCCACTTCTTGGTCTAACAATCCCTCGTATGGTTCCAGATTCAACATTTCCTACACATATTCATCATTTAGCTCATCGGTAGTGTCAAGAAAATAAAGAGTATCATCAAAGTCGAGAGAATGTCACATGGCTTCGGTAAGGCGGTATGTCAACTTGTCGTAGCCAACCCTCAATGTCAACTCCCCACTGTCCATGTCGATAAGTGCCTCAGAAGTGCGAAAGAATGGCCTCCCAAGTATCAAATGAACATCTACATCCTCATAGACATCGAAAACTATGAAGTCTATAGGAAATATGTACATATCAACCTTGACAAGCACATCTTCAATGATGCCCCTCAGATGTCTCACCATTCGGTCCGCTAATTGAAGTGTCATCCGAGTTGGCCTACGCTCTCCCAATACTAGCTTCTAAAAGAAAGAGTATGGCATGACGTTGATACTAGCCCCTGAATCCGCCAATGTCATCTCTTCACCCAAATTACCAATGTTACACAGAATGATAAAGCTTCTATGGTCATCTTCTTGTTTGCATTTTTCAAAACCATCGAACAAGAGGCATCTAAGATCATCGATGCACTCTCCTCCAACTTTCTCTTGTTAGTCAAAAGATCCTTCAAAAACTTTGAATACCAAGGAATTTTGGACAAAGCCTCCACAAAAGGAATGTTGATATGCAATTGTTTGAGTGGACCCATGAACTTCCTGAATTGCTCATCGTTTTGATCGTTCTTCAACCTTGAAGTATATGGAATTCTTCGCTTGTAGGGTGCCACCTCCTTCTCTTTGTTTACTCTGTCCTCAACCTCTACGATCTTGAGTGCTTCAACATTGGTCCCCTCACTTGGAAGCCTATCTTCAACCTCATGACTACTTCTCAAAGTGACTGTCTTCATATGTTCTGTCGGATTGGTTTCAATATTACTAGGCAAGCTTCCTTGTAGCCTCTCCGATAATGACTTCGCAATTTTGTTCACTTGATTTTCTAGATTGTGCAATGATGCGGTGTCATTGCGAAGTGTAGCTTCGACGAATTGGAACCTTGTATCTTATGATTGAACAAATCGTGTCAGAGCTTTCTCTAAGTCAGTCATTCGAGTCTCTAAGCGTCAAACCTTGTATCCATGTTTGGGTCTCCAAGCCTAAAACTCGATTCTCTAAGTTGGTCATATGGTGACATGGCCTTTTGTTGCCCTTGGTTATTCCAAGAAAAGTTGGGGTGGCTTATCCACCCTTGGTTGTAGGTGTTGCTATAAGGATTACCTTGTCCTCTTCCTTAATTGTCCACAAAGTCTATTCGTTCAGTTTGGGCTGAAGTAGCAATCAAAATAGGGCAATCAGATGGTATATGTGAACCCACACAACCAGAATAACTTGTGATTGTGGCTACCCTTGGTGAAGTCAATGCGTCTAATTTCTTGCTTAAACCTCTTCTTGGGCTGCCAAGGATGTAACCGCATCAATTTCATGGAGTCAAGCCACTTTCTTCATTTCTCTTGCATTCCATTGGTAGCTATTCAAACCCATTTCTTCAATCTATTACCGGGCTTCTTTCGGGAGTTGACAAGGTACCCTTGCTTATATCCCGCAAGTGCACGGGTTTGTCGAAGTAATAATTCCGAATGAGCGGGGTCGAATCCACAGGGAGTAGGGAGTAAAGACACTTAATTCGATTCTTAGCTATGTGGAATATCAACAATGATAAGTGTGGTAATGATTCAATTCTCAGAAATTAAAAGCAACAAGTAAGAGAGCAAAAGTAAGGAGGAGGCAAGGCAATCGATAAAGATGGGGTACTCGGATGATGTTTCACCTAGGATAATCACTTCAAGTGCAAGAAATCTCTATTATGCTTCCTAATCAATGCAATGGTGAGTCGTGAAAAACCTTACATTCATAGTCCCAAATCTAAGGTCAACTATGCCTAACTCTATACATGTCCTCGAGGAGAAATCGAACAATCTCAACACCTTGCACTCGCATAGAGTTGCAATGAGCTCTAGGGATTCCAAGTGATAAATCTCTTCCTAGATTTAGACCTAACCCTTTGGTCCATGCGGAAGGTCCCTAGCCACAATTAAGCCCTAGATACTAAGATCACCTCAACGCTTCACTCCATTGCACGCGCAACTAGGGCCCAGCGGAGGTTCATCCCTTAGACCATTCACTCTGTTTTGGCCACAAAGAACTCAAGGAACGGAGGTAGAATCTATCACGTCAGAGGGGAAAGGGGACGCTCCTGTACCTCTCGACTCATCCTCTCAACCCTCTCCAACCTAGCTTTGTATAACGCTATTGGTGTGTCACTCACTCACAAGGTTACCAACAAGAACTCTCAACCCTAGTGTCACTCTAGGGGAAATGTTCATACAATTAAGCATTCAAGGTTGGAACTCACAATAAACATCAATTTATTGAAAGCATAATAAAGAAGTTCAAAGAAACGAATACATCCTAGGGTTCACAATCACCCAAGTACCCACTAGGGGTTTAGCTCTCCATGGAGCTAAGTACAATCAAAGAAATAGAATGTAAAAGGAATGAATCCATAAAGAAACCCCTATGATGGTCGTGTCGATGGTCTTGTGGAAAGTCCTCTACTCATCATCCAAGGATTCCTTCGTCCGGTATATTATACGCCTCGATCGAAGCTCCCCTACCAACCTTCTTCCTAATGGAATCACGATGTCGGAGCCACAGAACCTCTCCAAAACCTTGGCCAATACCCCTCGAAACCCTAGCTGAAGCCCTCTCCCAAGTTGGGGAAAAGATGGAGAAAAGAATACCAAAATCGGCGCTGAATCGGCTTTAAATAGGGCTGGAATCGGGCAACTCCACGGGCGTGGGTGATACACGCGCCCGTGCGGAATTTCCACACGGGCGTGGATAATTTCCACACGCCCGTGTGGACTCTCTGTTTCTCTGGCACACACTCTAGCATCTCACACGTGTCCTATGTCTTTCCGTTTGAACTTTAGCAAGATCTCCTCCAAAATAAGTGCATTATGATCCACATTGGCCTATTTTCTTCATATTCGGCTTCATAACCCTACCTGTGTAAAAGTAACATAAAAACACACATATTAATGTAAAAAACTGAGAAAAGTAATGCTCAACATAAAGGAATGAACGCTTCGCATTCATATCGCACAAGCACTTATCAAACTCTCCCACACTTAAGGTTTTGCTTGTCCTCAAGCAAAAAATTAAACACTCCGTGCATCAATGAAGAAAATATTGAAAGTGCTTGGCCTTAGGTTCACCAAAGTATAAAAAGATAGCATTCTATAAGTAAAGAAAATTTCAACACTAAATACGAAAAATCAATGCTCTAGCTAAAAACTTGAATCAAAAAGGACAACAACCCCGAATTTCGTCTAAGTACAAGGGACTTATTTATCTACAAAAGTGATAAAAATTTTAAACAATGGTAGTAGCTTCACACATCCTCTAAGGTAGCCCTTTCCAAAGCGGCCGCTAAGGTGGCTTTCACACTTTCGAGGTGGTAGCTCTTTCTACCCGAGTGGTAGCTTTCACTCATCCTATGAGATAGCCCTTTCTCTCATTAGGGCATAACTAGTATCCGACTTGTGAGAGTAGCTTCATACTTCATAGGTGGTAGCTCTTTCCACCCAACGAACACAAATAAACAATAAAACTATTATTTTTGTTCCTTCTTTTCATTTTTTTCATTTTTGCAATTTAGCAAAAAGAAGTAAACCTAACTAGTCCTTTTTAACATCAAACATGAGTTTCCAATAGAGTTCAAAGAGTGAGTAGTGCACTAAGTTTAAATCGGGCAAAAAAATTCCTAAAAAAATTCAAGCAAGAACTAGAGCATGAAAACATTCAATGTTAACAATTCTCCTAGACTTAAGAATACAAACATTGCAACTAAGGTGAACCGCCATTGGCTATGTGAGCATATAACAATCAAGAACAATAGAAAATATGTGCGCATTATGAAACTCCCCCCCACACTTAAGTTGTACATTGTCCTCAATGTACACATGCAAGCTCACTCAAAATATATCATTCAAAAATAGATATGCAAGAAGCAATCAAAACAATACTCCCTTGACTCCTAGTGTTGCGTTTAATGAAGCTAATACATTGGGAGTAGTGTTCCAACGGGTTGTGAAGCTCGCACGGCCAAGTGCGGAAGCACCTTAACCGTGCCCATGACTAAGTCTCAATTTCCAGGAAAACAAGACCATCTGCACGCATACACGAGGGGGTTCAGTGAAGCTCAAGAAAAACAAAAATAACTCGAGTGTATAAAAGATGAAGCAATGAATACAACTCGATAATGCAAAATAACATAAACTCAGAAGGAAAATCCTTTCTGAGTGAACAAGTCTAAAAACAAGAAAATAAGATAAAGTAAAATGCATGAAAGTAAAAGAAAGGTCAAGTGTCGGAGTCGCTCTCGGGCTCCGCTGCTGCTGCTGCTGAAGTGGAAGCATATAGTGGGTCCTCCGGTGCTGGGGTCGAGGATGGAGGTGCTGGAGGCGCTGGCGGGGCCTGAAGAGTCCTCGGCTGCAGGACAAATGATGAGGCAACGTCTTGCTCTAGGATCTGCTGTAATATGTCGAAACGTTCCATGAACTCTATGTATTGAGTGGCCTGCGTAGCCCTAATCTCGGCAACTTCGGCTCGGACCACACCTATAGCATTCTCGAGCCTCTCAAAGCGATCATTGGCTCGGGAAGGTGAAAACATACGCACTAGGGGTGGTTCCTCGGCCGCTGGAGGTGCCTCAGTCTCCATCGATGCGGGCTGAGGCTCGGGGGCGGGCTGGGATGCTCTAGCATCATCACCTTCATCCTCAACTATCTTTGGTGCTGGTAGGACTAACGCAAAAACCCCTGTCCGAACCCTGCGGACCATGCCCATCAACCGCATCGTCTCTAGACCCAGGGGAGCGGGTACACTCGTCTTCTCTGCTCCGCGAATCGAATTCAAGAGACCCATGCCCAGCACTAATCTCGTGATGTAAGGGCCCAAGAAGATCACTCCCAGTCTAGCATACTGTCCCTGATGTCTGATGTAATCAGCTAGGATGTGCCCTAAGTGGATCAGTACGCGCTCTACCATCGAGTACAAGTACAGCAACTCCTGACGGCTCAAGACACCAGTACTGTCGCCACGGCCATTCACCGACCTACTCATGATGGCCTGCAAATATCTGTAGGCAGGTCGGGAAAAGTACGTGGCCTTGGACACCCCTGGCTCGTACTGACCTTGACCACATAGCACTCTGTAAGCTCTCTGCGGGGTCAAGGTTCTAGGATAATCAGTAGGCAACTGTGCATACTCCTCTGTAGCTGTGAATGCCTCCTCGTATAGGCCAAGTAGTATGGAAAACTACGTAATGCTCAAGCTATGGTGGCGTCCAAATACTCTGAACTGAATGGTGCCCAAACTGTCGAAGCTTGCATACACTCTATCAAACTCAAACGAGGAGAGCACCTCCAGTGTAAACTCTCGTATGGCAGGCTCTCTAATCATCAACAACTGCCGCCAACCACCATCTGAAACCAAGTCCTCAACCTCATCAGCGAACTCATCTCCCAGCTGAAGATCTCGCAGTATAGTCGTGTCCAGGAATCGAGTCTGTCCGAAGCGGAGTCGTGATAAGCGCTCGTAACTGACCTGATGTTCGAGAATCGCAAATCGCATGCCCTTGGGCTCAGAGGATGACTCACGTGGCCTCTTATCAGCTTGCTTCTTTGACCTAGGTGTCATGATCTGCCAAATTTAAACAAAATTAGTCAAACAGGTTGATAAAACAATACTGCAGAAATCCACACGGTCGTGTGGAATTTCCACACGCCCGTGTGGATTCACGGGGCGTGAGAACCGCACGGCCAGGCATCAACAATCAAAAAATACAACTCAATAATATCTCTAACTTCGTTCTAAACATAAATCATTGTTCCAATTGAACAAACGAAGCATTATTAACTAGATTAATCAATAGAAATCATGAATTGATGAAGAAGATGAAGAAAATGAATTTACCGACGAGGAGAAGTGAGAAAATAAAGAGCCGGCCGGAAAACTTGCTAAAATCCCACCAAATTGGCGCAATGGACTCGGAGAATGTTGTGAGAGTGTTTTTAAGTGAAAAGGAGTCGTGAAGAAGGAGAGAAATCATCCCCTTTTTAAACAGAACTCGCGACTTTTGACGTTCTGTGCATCCACACGGGCGTGTGGAAATTCCCCACGCCCGTGCGCCTCACTTCTAGAGCTCCACAGGGGCGTATGCACGCCCTTGTGCGCTCTCGGGAAAAACTCTCACTGACTTAGAAAGATCTCCTACGGGCGTGCAGAAATTATCCACGCCCGTGCGCCAGACCCACAGGGGCAGACGCACGTCCCTGTGGCTTCCCTGGACATCCGAGAAAGATATCAAGTCTTCCACATGCCCGTGCGGAAATTCCCCACGGGCGTGGACATTCACAAGCCCAATTCACAGGGGCAGCCGTACGCCCCTGTGTTTTCTCGGGATGGAGGGAGCAACCTGTAGAGTTTCGTACGGGCGTGCGGAAATTACCCACGCCCATGTGTGGTTCACAAGGTCACCCACAGGGGTGAGTCCACGCCCTTGTGTGTTCTCGGGAAAATCTGCCCAACTCTACAGGAAGGCACACGCCCGTGCGGAAATTACCCACGGGCGTGCGCCAGTCGCATTATCGTCCACAGGGGCGGCCGCACGCCCCTGTGACCTCTCTGGATGAGTTCACAGTACACACCCACGGGCGTGCAGAAATTCCACACGCCGGTGTGTTTTCTCTGGATAACTTAGAAAAACCTGCAGGCTCTACAGAACTAGTCTGAACATGTCTACACACTCAGAGCCTGCCCTACTATGCAAAATTTACCAGATAAAAACACGAAATAGAACTCAAATCACCAAACTTCGCTAATTCGCAACAAAACACATAATGAATTCTTTTAAAAAACCACAATAAAATTGCAGCACAAGCACTTAACAATTGAAACACCAACACTTAACAATTTATTCATGCAAACAAACTAAACTAAAAGGTACAAAAATAGTAAACACTTGGGTTGCCTCCCAAGAAGTACTTGTTTAATTTCATTAAGCTTGACGTATCTTTCTTACCTCACGGGGGTTCATGAATGAAGGTTGCCCTCTTACCCATAACTTGAAAGCATGATGAGCAAAGTCTCTTGAGGGTAGAGGGTATACTATCGGGCTTCGGACCACCTAGCAATCGTTCATCCAACTCCCTTGGCTCATGTACATCTCCAACAGTCTTGGGGCGTTTTCGATGGCGTCTCCTAGGCCTCTTAATTTTCCGGAGCACATTCTTCAAGATCCCCGGGGTAGATGTTTCCTCTCCATTCGAACCAAGCATCATTACTTCTTCATTGCTCTCCTCTTGGTCAAACTAACCTTCATACGGATCTGGGTTGAACATTTCCTATATATATTCATCAACAATCTCATCAGTAGTGTCTAGAAAATACAAAGTGTCATCAAAATCGAGAGGATGCCGCATGGCTTCAGCAAGGCGGTAAGTGAGCTTATCGTCTCCGACTCTCAATGTGAGCTCTCCGCCGTCCATGTCAATCAATGCTTTGGAAGTCCGCAAGAACGGTCTCCCAAGTATCAAGGGTACATCTGCATCCTCATCGACATCTAGCACTACAAAGTCAACCAGAAAAATGTACTTGTCCACCTTAACAAGCACGTCTTCAATGATGCCTCTCGGATGTCGTACCGTTCGGTACGCTAATTGTAAAGTCATCATAGTAGGCCTAGGCTCACCCAAGCCTAGCTTTTAGAAGACGTCCTTCAGGAACTTCGCATACTTAGGCATTTGAGCCAAGGCTTCAACAAAAGGAATGTTGATGTGGAGTTTCTTGAACAAACTCAAGAACTTCTTATACTGTTCATCCCCTTGGTCATTCTTCAATCTAGAGGGATAAGGGATTCTTGGCTTGAAAGGTGGGGGTGCCACCTCTTTCTCTTTGTTTGCTCCCTCCTCAAGCTCTATAACCTCGGGTGCGTGTTCTTTCAGCATCTCACTCGGAAGCCTCCCTCTCTCGGGTTGGTTTCCGTGTTGCTTGGTAAACACCCATGTGGCCTTTCGGAAAGAGATTTTGCAATTTGCCCCACTTGATTTTTAAGATTGTGTAAGGAGGCGGTGTGATTGCGAAGTGTAGCCTCGACTAATTCAAACCTTGTATTTGCCGATTGAACAAATCTAGCCAAGTGCTTCTCCAAATCCGTCATTCGGGTTTCCAAGCCTGAAATTCTGTTTTCCACTTGAGGGGCTTGTTGTTGTTGTTGGAACCCCGATGGCCCCATGGTCTTCTGTGGTCCTTGATTACTCCATGAAAAGTTGGGATGATTCTTCCAACCTGAATTGTAGGTGTTGCTGTATGGATTCCCTTGAGGTCTCATTCCATTACCTATAAAGTCAACATTCTCAACTGAAGAAACATCACCATTGATGATTGGGCAATCGGAGGGAGCATGTCCTCCACCACAACCGGTGCAACTGGTCACGGCCACAACTCTATTCGAAGCTATAAGATCTAGCTTCTTACTCAAACTCTCTACTTGGGTCGCCAATGAAGTTACCGCATCAATTTCATGGGGACCAGCCACCTTTTTCTTCTCCCTAGCGTTCCACTGGTAGCTATTTAACCCCATTTCCTTAATCAATTGACGAGCCTCGTCGGGGGTTTTGCTACCTAAGGTACCTCCTGCCGCCGCATCCAAGGGTTGCCTTGTACTCGGGTTCAAACCATTGTAGAAGGTTTAAACAATCATCCACTCTGGGAATCCGTGTTGTGGACACTTTCGCAGGAGTTCCTTGACCCTTTCCCATGTCTCAAATAGAGACTCCAATTCCAACTGCATAAAGGATGAGATCTCATTCCTAAGCTTTGCTGATTTTCTGGGAGGGAAATAACGGGCTAGAAAACCTTCTACCATCTCCTCCCATGTAGTGATTGATGCTCTAGGTAATGAGTGTAGCCACTGCTTCGCTTTCCCCTTTAAGGAAAATGGGAAGGCTCTGAATTTGATGGCATCATCCGTCACACCATTTATCTTCAGCATGTCGCATACCTCGAGGAAGCTCTCTATGTGACTGTTTGGATCCTCATCGACCAAACCATTGAATTGTGCGGACTGCTGCAGCATATGGATGAATGCCGGCTTTAGCTCGAAGTTCTAAGTTGTAATTGGGGGACGCACAATACTCGATTGTGTCCCCAACACTCAAGGTCTGGCATAATCAGATAGTGTTCATTGTTGCTCATTTTGTTCTGCCATGTTGTCAGATCCTACCACTTCCAAATCAGCTGGATTAGGCTATTCTTGTACAGGTTCTTTCCCTTTTCTTCTAAGTGTACATTCAAGCTCAGGCTCTCCTTCAATCAATATTGATGGATTCCATCAGGTCATAACCTGGAGCTGCACCAAAAGTAAAGAAAAGAAAATCAGAACGATGATAGAATAAGAAGATATGAAATAGAATGTGTGGAGAAATAGCTAAGAAACAAAGCGCAAAGTATCTCTAAATGCCTAGCTCCCTGGCAACAGCGAAAAAACTTGACAAGGTCGCCTTGCTTATATCCCACAAGTGCACGGGTTTGTCGAAGTAATAATCCCGGATGAGCGGGGTCGAATCAACAGGAAGTAGGTAGTAAAGACACTTAATTCGATTCTTAGCTATGTGGAATATCAATAATGATAAGTGTGGTAATGATTCAATTCTCAGAAATTAAAAGCAACAAGTAAGAGAGCAAAAGTAAGGACATTGCTCCGCCTAGAACTATTGCTTGAAGTGTAAGACAAACTATTATGTCTCCTAACTGATGCTTAATGTGTCGTGGAGATCCTAAAATACACGGTCCCAAACCTAAGGTCAACCGTGACTAACTCTACACTACACCCCGGCGGAGAAATCGCTCAGTCTCAACACATCACACTCTGTACAGTTGCAAGAAGCTCTAGGGATTCCAAGTGATAGACCCTATTCCTATATATAGATCTAATCCTTTGGTTCAGGCGAAAGACCCCTAGTCACAATTAAGACCCATATACTAAGGATTACTTCAATGCTTCACTCTATTGCTCACCCAACTAAGCCCCAGCCGAGTTCCTCTCTTAGCACTTCACTCTATTGTGACCGCAAAGAACTCTAGGAACATGGAGGTAGGATAAATCACACCGGAGGGGAAAGGGGACGCTCCTCTAACTCTTAACTCACCCTCTCAACCCTCTCCAATCTAGCAATATCTAACGCTCATGGTGTGTCACTCATCCACAAAGGCTACCAAGATGGACTCTCAACCCTAGTGTCAATCTAAGGGAGAAATCATTCAATAACCACTCAAGATTGGAACTCAATGAAAGCCATCAATTATGGAAAACATAATAAAAGGTCAATGAAACAATAACATCCTAGTGTTTACAAGTGCAAGTACCCACTAGGGGGTTTAGCTCTCTATGGAGCAAGATACAATCAATAATAAAATAGAAAATGAAAACATATAATCCATAAGAAAACCACCTCAGAATTCGTATCGATGATCTTGTGGAGTAGCCTCGTCCTCTCCAAAGGTCTTCTTGTCAAGCCTAGGGCACACCTCACCCGGTTGGTGTGGACGAAAGCTTCCCCAATAAGTATCTTCTAAGAAAAACACGGTGTTGAAGCTATAGAACCACTCCAAAATCCTTGCCAAAGCCCCTCTGAACCATAGCCGCAAGGATCCCAAAAGTTGGAGAAAAGATGGAGAGAAGGATGAAAGATGGATCCCCAAATCGGTATTAGTCACTGCTTTAGAAAGGGCTAGAAACGGGTATCCAAATAGGCATATGGAATTTCCACACGACCATGTGAATTTTGGAAATCTGATTTTTTTGGGGATGTGAACAGTATCCTGCTACAGTACTCTGCCAAAATACTCCCGAATCCACACTATTCATCAAGGCAATATAAACAGGAACAAGTCTATGCCGTAGATCGCATCGCTACTTTAATAAAATGTCATATTGTTGAAGATCTTGCTAACATTGCACAAGTCAGAATACACAAATATGACCGCCTTTGTGCCCCTGCAAACCATGTAGTTGCTTGAGCGCATGGAGGTTGGCACACATTCACGTATCTTCGATTACAACTTGTGTCTTCACATTTGTTCACTCCAAGAATTCATCAATAAAGTACAATCGCAATTTACTTTGGCTTCTTTCTTTCATATTTGGCTCCACAACCCCATATGCGCAAAAAAAACACAAAAACACATGCATTAGAGATAAAATCTGATAAAAATAATGCTCATCATAAGAAAAGAATACTTTGCATTCTTAGTACACAAACATTTATCAGACACTATCTAGTTTAGACCATTTGGACAGCAGTTCAGCATGAGCGTCTCCTAGTTTTCAGTCCGACTTGGACTGTATGATGAGGCATTCACCAATACAGATGAGTATACTCAGTTACCTACAAACTATCCTGGCATTTTGACCATGTAGAGAGCATACAAAGCCTTATTGGGACATGGGTAGTGACAAGGTCCCCTTGTGTATATCCGGCAAGTGCACAGGTTTATCAAAGTAATAATCCCAGATGAGCGGGTATCGAATCCATAGGGAGCAGGGAATAAAAACACTTAATTCGCTTCTTAGCTATGTGAAAGATCAATAGCGATAAGTGTGACAATGATTCAATTCTCAATGGTAAAAGCAACAAGTAAGAGAGCACGAGTGAAGAAGAAGGTAAGGCAATCGATAAAGATGGGGTACTCGGATAATGCTCCGCCTAGGACGATCTCTTCAAGTGCAAGAACCCTCTATTATGCTTCCTAATCAATGCAATAGTGAGTCGTGGAAATCCTTCATTACATAGTCCCAAATCTAAGGTCAACTATGCCTAACTCCATACATGTACCGCAGGAGAAATCGAACAATCTCAACACCTCGCACTCGCATAGAATTGCAATGAGCTCTAGGGATTCCAAGTGATAAATCTCTTCCTAATTATAGACCTAACCCTATGGTCCAGGTGGAAGGCCCCTAACCACGATTAAGCCATAGATACTAAGATCACCTCAATGCTTCACTCCGTTGCACTCGCAATTAAGCCCCAGCGGAGGGTCATCCCTTAGACCATTCACTCTATTATGGCAGCAAGTAACTCGAGGAACGGAGGTAGAATCTATCACGTCGGAGGGGAAAGGTGACGCTCCTGTACCTCTCGACTCACCCTCTCAACCCTGTCCAACCTAGCTTTGTCTAACACTCGTGGTGTGTCACTCACTCACAAGGTTACCAACAAGAACTCTCAACCCTAGTGTCACTCTAGGGGAAACGTTCATACAATCAAGCATTCAAGTTTAGAACTCACAATAAACATCAATTAATTGAAAGCATAATAAAGAGATTCAATGAAATGGATACATCCTAGGGTTCACAAATACCCAAGTACCCACTAGGGGTTTAGCTCTCCATGGAGCTAAGTACAATCAAAGAAATAGAATATAAAAGCAATGAATCCATAGAAAAACCCCTCGATGGTCTTGTCGATGGTATTGTGGAGAGTCCTCTACTCGTCGTCCAATTATTCCCTCGTACGGTGTAGGATACGCCTCGTCGAACGCTCCCCTACCAACCTTCTTCCTAAGGAATAACGATGTCGGAGCCATAGAACCTCTCCAAAACCCTAGCCAATACCCCTCAAAACCCTAGCCGAAGCCCTCTCTCAAGTTGGGGAAAAGATGGAGAAAAGAATGCTGAAATCAGGGCTGAATCAGCTTTAAATAGGGCTGGAATCGGGCGACCACACGGGCCTGTGGATTTTACACACGCCCATGTGGAATTTCCACACGGGCGTGTCTAATTTCCACATTTCCGTGTGGATTCTTTGAATTCCTGTTTTCTCGGCCGGCTGTGAACAGCAACTGCTACAGTGATTGCTGCAGTGATTGGCACAGTATGTGCTACAGTACTCTCCCAAAAAATACTCCCGAATCTACTTTTCATTGAGGTAACATAAACAGGCACACGTTTATGCCGCGGATCGCTTTGCTTCTTCAATGACGGATAAGTTGATGGAGATCTTGTTCTATGTGCATAAGTCGGAATGCTTGAGTGTGACTGCCGTTGTGGCCCTCCAAATGGTTGTGCTAACTCAAATATGGGGGAGGTTGGCAGACACTCTAGCGTCTCGCACCCGACATATATCTTTAAGTTTGAACTTTAGCAAGATTTCCTCCAAAATCGGTGCATTGTGATCCACATTGGCTTCTTTCCTTCATAATTTTTTCTCAACCCAACGTGCATAAAAGTAACATAAAAACACACATATTAGTGTAAGAACCCGAGAAAAGTACTGCTCAACATAAGGAAAGAATGCTTCGCATTCATATCGCACAGGCACTTATCAAACAACCCCACACTTAAGCTTTTGCTTGTCCTCAAGCAAAAATTAAACATTCTGTCCATAGATGAAGGAAATATTGGAAGTGCTTGGCCTTAGGTTGACCAAAGTGTACAGAGAGAGCATTCTACAAGTAAGGGAAATTTCAACATTAAATACAAAAAGTCAAAGCTCTAGCTAAAAACTTGGATCAAAGAGGACAACAAACCCGAAATCGTCTACGTGTGTGAACTCACTCAAAACAACCCAAGGTATACTCCTCAAAGTTCTACGTACAAGGGACTTATTTATCTACAAAAGTGACAACAATTGCAAAGATGGTATTAGCTTCACACATCCTCTAAGGTAGCCCTTTCCAAAGTGGCCGCTAAGGTGGCTTTCACACTTTTGAGGTGGTAGCTCTTTCTACCGGAGTGGTAGCTTTCACTCATCCTATAAGATAGCTCTTTCTCTCATTAGGGCATAACTAGTATCCCACTTATGAGTGTAGCTTCATACTACATAGGTGGTAGCTCTTTCCACCCAAAATGCAAAACAAACAAGAAAACTATTTTGTTCCTTATATTCATCATTCATTTTTTTTTTCAGAATTTAACACAAGAAACAACTATAACTAGTCCCTTTAACATCGAACATGAGTTTCCAATAGAGTTTAAAGAGTGAGTAGTGCACTGAGTGTAATTCGGGCAAAAATTCCTAAAAATTCAAATAAAACTAGAGCATGAAGATATTCAATGTTAAAAATTCTCCTAAACTCAAGAATACAATCATTGCAACTAAGGTGAACCGCCATTAGCTATGTGAGCATGTATATCAATCAAGAACAATAAAAAGGATGTGTGCACTATGAAACTCTCCCCCACACTTAAGTTGTACATTGTCCCCAATGTACACACGCAAGCTCACTCATTATGTATATCAATGAAAAATATATGTGGGAGAAGCAATCAAATCAATACTCCCCGGACTCCTAGTGTCACGTTTGATGGAGCTAAGTCCTTGGGAGTAATGTTCCAACGGGTTGTGAGGCTCACACGGTCAAGTGCCAAAAGCACATTGGCCGTGCCCATGACAAAGTCTCAATTCCCCAAAATGACAAGACCATCTGCACGCATACACGAGGGGGTTCAGTGAGGCTCAATAAAACAAAAACAACTCGAGTATATAAAAGATAGAGCAATGAATACAACTCAAGATAACAAAATGAAAATAAACTCAGAAGGAAAATCCTTTCTGAGTATACAAATCCAAAATAAAATGCAGAAAGTAAAATGCAAAAAATAAGAACAAAGAAGGTAAAGACGCCTCAAGTGTCGGTGTCAATAGCTAGTACATTTGTTTCCGCTCCTGGTGAAGATGATGCTGGTGCTACAAAATAAATGAAAATTGGCAAAGAAAAGAGAAAGAGAAGCTTACCGACAAAATGAGAATGAAAAACTAGAAAACAGCTGAAAAACTCAATTAACAACCCCCTAAAACGATGGTGAGAAGTCAGGAGAGAGCAAGGATGTGTTTTCAAAACGTTTGAGGGTGAAAAGATGAAGAAAACCGAAAAGATTTTAAAGAAAACCTGGGGTTCTAGTATTTTTATACATCCACACAGGCGTGTGGAAATTACCCACGCTCGTGTTCCAGACCCACAGCGGCAGACGCACGACCTGTGGATTTTCCATGCAACCAAGAAAATTCTTTAAGTAAGACCCACGCCCATGCGAAAATTCCACACGGGCGTGGATATTCACAGGCCCAACTCACAAGGGCAAACGCACGCCCCTGTGTCTTCTCGAGATGGAGAGAGCTCCTCTGCCGAGATTTGCACGGGCGTGCGGAAATTACCGACGCCCGTGCAATTTTCACAAGGTTACCCACATGGGCGAGTTCACGGCCTTGTGTGCTCTCGGGATAATCTGCCAAACTCTGGAAGACTTCACACTACCGTGCGGAAATTACCCACGGGAGTGCGAACATTGCATGGTTGTTCACAGGGGCAGCCACACGCCCCTGTGCCTCCTCTGGATGAGCTCACAATACAAATTCATTGGCGTGCGGAAATTCCACACGCCCGTGCGTTTTCTCTGGATGCCTTAGAAAATTCTGCAGGGTTTGCAGAAAATTTCTGAACATGTTTACACACTCAGAGCCCACCCTAATATGCAAGTTTACCAGAGAAAAACATGAGAAATAGCTCAAACGACCAAAACTTTACCAAAACACATAAAGGTACAAGATAACACCAACAGTCCACAAGAAAAGCATAGCAATGACTTATAAGAATCAAAACACCAACACTCAAGCTCTTATTCATGTAAACACTAAACTAGACACTAGAAAATAGTAAAGACTTGGGTTGCCTCCGAAGAAGCGCTTGTTTTACATCACTAAGCTTGACGTACCTCTTCTTTACCTTATGGAGGCTTGAAAAGAGTATGTTCCTCCCACTAGACATTGCATAGCTACTTTCCTTAAACCAAAAATCTGCTTGCCTGGGTGGAATATTTGTTGGAGAGTCCAACCATCTTACCTTTGGCCTCCAAGGAAACAATTTGGGTTGGGAATTGTCCAAGCTTAGCACAGGTGGGTCATTGGATGGCTTCAATCTCCTACCCACGTCTTCTTCCAAACCCAAAATCTCTTCCTTGCAATTTATGAATTGATCAATCCCAAATGGAGATGCGTGTTCCATTACCTTAGGGGTTGCTTCTTCTTCAATTTCAACTTTGAAATCAATCTTTCTTCGCCAACTCTCCTTGCATCATTTCTTGCTCACAAACATACTGTCCACTCAAACAATCATCATATTGAATGAACGGTTCTTCTTGTATCCTCTCGATCTCGACAACATCATACTCGTTCCATCCCACTTCTTCATTGTCATTCACTACCACATCTTCTCTACAAGGAACTTGACTTGCTTTCTCAAATACTTGTTGTTCCTTGCAGAGTGTGTCAAGTATCCCTCCTAATTGATGCTCAAGGTTTTTATAGGAGGCTTCATGACATCTTTGTGTGGTCTCCATATTTTGGACACTGACATCGGATGCTTCAATAAAGTTAGCTAATACTCTTTGTAACTGAAGTGCATCCTCGCCGAGTATCTCACCCTTTTGACATTCCTCTTGAGGTGCCTCCCAATGTTGTTCACCATTATTCTATAATAAGTTTGGGTAGCCCACTTCAATTGGATGCTATGCGTTGTAACATGGAATGTTTTATTGTCGTGAAGTAACAATTCTATCAACTTTTCTACTGAGAGCTTTGACCTAAAAATATAGAGCAATGACTGGGTCAATCATCATTTAAAATCCGTGCAAGAAAAAGTAAGACATGACAAAAGAAAACAAATGAGAATGATGGAAGAATAAGAAAATGTGAGATAACCCTTTTTTTTTAAATAAGAACAGTGATAGAGAATAAATGTGAAATAGAATGTATGGTAAAATATCTAAGGAAACAAAGTGCAAAGTATCTCTAAATGCCTACTCCCCGGCAACAGCGCCAAAAACTTGACAAGGTCCCTTTGTGTATATCACGTAAGTGCACGGGTTTGTCAAACTAATAATCCCGGATGAGCGTGTATCGAATCCACAGGGAGTAGGGAATAAAAAGACTTAATTCGATTCTTAGCTATGTGAAAGATCAATAGTGATAAGTGTGACAATGATTCAATTCTCAAAGGTAAAAGCAACAAGTAAGAGAGCACGAGTAAAGGAGAAGGTAAGGCAATCGATAAAGATTGGGTACTCGGATAATGCTCCGCCTAGGATGATCGCTTCAAGTGCAAGAACCCTCTATTATGTTTCATAATTAATGCAATAGTGAGTCGTGGAAATCCTTCATTACATAGTCCCAAATCTAAGGTCAACTATGCCTAACTCCATACATGTCCCGGAGAAGAAATTGAACAATCTCAACACCTCGCACTCGCATAGAATTGTAATGAGCTCTAGGGATTCCAAGTGATAAATCTTTTCCTAATTATAGACCTAACCCTTTTGTCCAGGTGGAAGGTCCCTGACCACGATTAAGCCCTAGATACTAAGATCACCTCAACGCTTCACTCCGTTGCACTCGCAACTAAGCCCCAGCGGAGGGTCATCCCATAGACCATTCACTCTATTATGGCCGCAAAGAACTCGAGGAACGGATGTAGAATCTATCACGTCAGAGGGGAAATAGGACGCTCCTATACGTCTCGACTCACCCTCTTAACCCTCTCCAACCTAGCTTTGTCTAACACTCATGGTGTGCCACTCACTCACAAGTTTACCAACAAGAACTCTCAACCCTAGTGTCACTCTAGGGGAAATGTTCATACAATCAAGCATTCAAGTTTGGAACTCACAATAAACATCAATTAATTGAAAGCATAATAAAGAGATTCAATGAAATGGATACATCCTAGGGTTCACAAAATACCCAAGTACCCACTAGGGATTTAGCTCTCCATGGAGCTAAGTACAATCAAAGAAATAAAATGTAAAAGCAATGAATCCATAGAAAAACCCCTCGATGGTCGTGTCGATGGTCTTGTGGAGAGTCCTCTACTCGTCGTCCAAGGATTCCCTCGTCCGGTATAGGATACACCTCGACGGAAGCTCCCCTACCAACCTTCTTCCTAAGGAATGATGATGTCGGAGCCGTAGAACCTCTCTAAAACAATAGCCAATACCCCTCAAAACCCTAGCCGAAGCCCTCTCTCAAGTTGGGGAAAAGATGGAGAAAAGAAAGCTGAAATCGGGGCTGAATCGGCTTTAAATAGGGCTTGAATCGGGCGACCACACGGGCCTGTGGATTTTACACACGCCCATGTGGAATTTCCACACGGGCGTGTATAATTTCCATACTCCCATGTGGATTATCTAAATTCCTGTTTTCTCGGCCGATTGTAAATAGTAATTGCTACAGTGATTACTGACATTGATTGGCACAGTACTCTGCCAAAAATACTCCCGAATCCACTTTTCATCGAGGAAACATAAACTGGCATACGTTTATGCCGTGGATCGCTTTGCTTCTTCAATGACGGATAAGTTGATGGAGATCTTGTTCTATGTGCATAAGTCGGAATGCTTGAGTGTGACTGCCCTTGTGGCCCTCCAAATGGTTGTGCTAACTCAAATACGGGGGAGGTTGGCAGACACTCTAGCGTCTCGCACCCGACATATATCTTTAAGTTTGAACTTTAGCAAGATTTCCTCCAAAATCGGTGCATTGTGATCCACATTGGCTTCTTTCCTTCATAATTTTTTCTCAACCCAACGTGCATAAAAGTAACATAAAAACACACATATTAGTGTAAAAACCCGAGAAAAGTACTGCTCAACATAAGGAAAGAACGCTTCGCATTCATATCGCACAAGCACTTATCAAGTAGTATGAGCCAGAAGTCTCTAAGGCCACGTACCTGTCCTGGTAGAGCTACAGATACATACACACTGTTCATAGTAGATTGGTAAGCGGCGAGGTGACATCATAGGTGTTTTGAGCTGATAGTAGTTCTTGTACTTGTATTCAATGGTACAGAGTGAGCCAATTCATCTAGGTCATATCGTGGTCGAGTACTTGTGTCACTAGGGCTAGTATGCCAGAGTCAATGCTCTGTTCTTAGGTCCCTATATTACCAGACTCATCATAGATATGGGTTTGTTAGATGCTATCAGGAGGGTCGAGAAGGCTATTATACCATCTCTTCTTGGCATAGAGACTATGAGATTGATGGTGATGGTCTGGAGATATGGACAAGGAGTCTATGTGATGATCATGCCCCCATCTGAGACAACCGAGGATGACATAGCAAAGGGACCACAGCCAGCACTGGAGCCACAGCTTGAGGAGGTTCAGATAGAGGCATCTCCCATAGTACAGGAGACATCTCTAGTGTGTATATTTACTCCCACTCGAGCCCATGATTGATTTGAGAGGCTCGAGAGTGCTGTGGGTGTATTATGGATAGAGATTACTGAGGTTTGTGCTATACAGGATGCTGAAGTCTGGTTACCTTTTTTCTGTCCCTTATGTTCCACTAATAACTGCTCATGGTCGTTTCATCAATGAGATGTCAGGCTTCTTCAAGGGTCTTGTTTCCTAAGGTACCTCCTCATCGCAGACATGAAGTAGCCGCTTTGTGCTTGGAATCAACCCGTTATAGAAAGTTTGAATGATCATCCACTCGGGGAACCCATGTTAAGGACATTTCCACTGGAGCTCCTTGAACCTATCCCATGTCTCAAAAAGAGACTCCAATTCCATTTGCACAAAAGATGATATTTCATTCCTACGCTTCACGGATTTTTCCAGGAGGTAAATATCGGGCAAGGAAAGCTTTTACCATCTCCTCCCAAGTAGTGATCGATGCTCTAGGTAATGAATGTAGCCATTGCTTTGCTCTTCCTTTTAAGGAAAATGGGAAGGCTGTCAACTTGATAGCATCATTCGTAACACCATTAATCTTGAGCATGTCGCACACTTCCAAGAAGTTCTCAATGTAATTATTTGGATCCTCATCGGCCAAACCATTCAACTGTGCTAACTACTATAACATCTGGATGAAGCCCGGCTTGATGCCAAAATTCTGAGCAATGATCAGTGTCTGCACAATACTAGACTATGTGCCCAAAACTGGGGGTCTGGAATAAACTGAGAGTGTCCTCTGTTGCTCATTCTATTCTGCTATCCAATCTGACCCTGCAGCTTCTACTTCAGCTTAATTTGACTGCTCTTGCATAGGTTATTTTCTCATCTATAAAGTGTTTGTTCAAGTTTAGGATTCTCCTTCAAACATTATCGAAGGTTTCGCTCACGTCATAAACTAGAGCTACACCCAAAGAAAGAAAACAAATCGGAACGATCAAAGAATAAGAAAATGTGAAATAGAATAAGTGATGAATAGATAAAATAGCAAAGTGCAAAGTGTTTCCAAAATGCCTATTCCTTGGCAACGGTGCCAAAAACTTGACAAATGGCCTTTACTTTTGTCAGGTTTTAATAGAGTGTTTTTTCCTTATGATGAGCATTACTTTTATCAGGTTTTAACGGAAATATGTGTATATTTATGTTACTTTCATGCATATAGGGTTGTGAAGCCGAATCTTATATAAAGAAGGCAATGTAGATCATGAGTACAACATTTGGAGGAAATCTTGAGAAGGTTCAAACGCGAAGACATAAGTCAGGTTCAAGATGCTAGAATGTGTGCCAACCTTTTTATATTCAAGCTAGCACAATGATTTGGTGGGCACAGAGGTAGTAACATTCTAAGTATTCCGGCTTGTGCATGTGTAACAAGATCTCCACCAATACGGCCATTCATTGAAGAAGCAAAGCGAACTACGACGTAAACATGTGCCCGTTTACGTTACCTCGATGAAAACATGGTTTGTTGAGTGTTTCGGACCGATATTGTAGCAGGGCACTGAAGTAAAATACTGTAAGAAAAATATTGTAGCAGGTACTATTCACATCCGGCCGAAGAAGGAGTTATCCAGAGAAGCCACACGGGCGTGTTGAAATTCCACACGCCCGTGCGTTAATTCAATAGGGGCCATGTGAAATATTCACATGGGTGTGTGGATTCCAGATTCCAGCCCTATTTAAGGCCCATTTCAGCCCCCATTTCAAAATTCCTTTGTCCATCTTTTCCCCAACTTGGGAGAGGACTTCGGCTAGGGATTTGAGAGATATTGGCTAGGGATTGGGAGAGGTTCTAAGTCTCTGACATCATGCTCCGTTTGGAAGAAGGTTAGTGGGAGAGCTTTTCGTCGGCACCGATCCGGCGAGATGTATCCTAGGCCGGACATAGTGACCCTTGGACGAGTAGAGGACTCCCCACAAGACCATCGTCACGACTATCGAAGAGTTTTTCTATGGATTCTTTGTTTTTACATTCGATTTCATTAATTGTAATTAGCTCCATGGAAATCTAAACTCCCTAGTGGGTACTTGGATTGTGAACCCTAGGATGTAATTGTTTCTTTGAACCTTTTTATTATGCTTCCATTAATTAATGTTTTTATTGAGTTCCAATCTTGAATGCATTGATTGTATGAATACTTCCTTAGAGTGACACTAGGGTTGAGAGTTCTTGTTGGTAACCCTTCCGCTGGGGCTTAGTTGCGAGTGCAATGGAGTGAAGTGTTAGTTATTTTAGCATCTAGGGCTTAATTGTGGCTAGGGACTTTCCACCTGGCCCAAAGGATTAAGTCTAAATATAGGAAGAGGATTTATCACTTGGAATACCTAGAACTCATTGCAATTCTATATGAGTGCAAGGTTGAGAGATTGTTCAATTTCTCATCCGGGACATGTATAGGGTTAGGCATGGTCGACCTTAGATTTGGGACCATGTATTAAAGGATATCTACGACTCATTAATACATTAGTTAGGAAGTATATTAGAGGGTTTTTGCACTTGAAACAATTGTCCTAGGTGGATCAATATCTGAGTACCCTATTTATATCGATTGCCTTATTTCTCCTTTACTTGCTCTCTCTCTCTCTCTCTTGTCTCTCTTACTTTTGTTTGCATTACATCTTGTCACACAAATCACTATTCATACTTCTCTAGTTAAGAAACAATTTAAGTTTTTTTTTTACTCCCTACTCCCTGTGGATACGATACCCACTCACCTGGAATTTTATTACTTCGACAAACCCGTCCACTTGTGGGCATATGCAAGGGGTGTTGTCAAGTTTTTGGCTCTGTTACCAGGGAGTAGGTGTCTAGAGATACTTTGCACTTTGTTGTCTTAGCTATTCATTTATTCATTCTATTTCACATCTTCTTTTCTATCATTATTCTGATCTGTCTTCTTTTTCCTTGATTATAGAAAAAAAAATGATTGACATGCCCTCGAGTTAATCAACACTATTACGGTAATGGTTAAAAATGTGAAGCAGAAAGTTCAAGTGTTTGCAATACAGGACACACCATGCTACTTCTTGCAAGAGCCAGATACTATTTAACATTTTGTGGAAGAATCAGTTGAAGAGTACAATGCCAGAATTCAAGAGTGAGACTGCAACCAAAATAGTGTGCTAGATCAGTTTGAGAGATCTGTATTGGCATCGATGAGCGATCACTTGGAAGAAAGTTTGGAGAAAGTCCTCGACCAGTTTTACTTGTCTTATCATGAACAAAGGCAGGAACTTTTCTCTGTGGCTGTGTCATTATCGGTAGGGAAGATTTGTGGATTGAATGTATCAACGTTCGTTGAAGACCATACAAAAATATATTCACAAGTGGATGAAGGAAATAATGAATTCGAGCAGGAAACAAACAAGATTTAAGAAATTGACAGGTTAAAGGAGAGTAGGTTGCGTCCATCAATTGATGAACCACAAACCATAGAGCTTAAGACCTTGCCAACACACTTGGAGTATGTCTTCTTGATGGAAGAATCTAAACTTCTAGTGATTGTAGCTTCGAACTTGTCTGTGGTGCAAAAGGATAAGCTTGTTAGCATGTTCAAAAAGCATAAGTCGGCTATTGTGTGAAAGATTTCAGACATCAGGGGCATAAATCTGTCCTTTTGCACCAATAAAATCTTAATGGAAGATGACTACAAATCTGTAATCTAACCACAGTGAAGACTAAATCCTAACATAAAGGAAGTCATCAAAGCAGAAGTAGTGAAGCTCCTAGATGAAGGGATTATTTACCCCATATCCGATAGTACATGGGTGAGTCCAACTCAAGTGGTTCCTAAAAAAGGGGGGATGACATTTGTGATGAATGAAAAGAATGAGTTGATTCTGACTAGGACAGTTACAGGGTGGTGAGTTTGCATCGATTATAGAAGATTAAATGACGATACTCAAAAAGATCATTTCCGATTTGCCATTTATCGATCAGATATTGGAACGTTTAGCAGGGTATCAATTTTATTGTTTCCTTGGTGGCATGTCGAGATACTTTCAAATCCCTATAGCTCTAGAAGATCAAGAGAAGACCACATTTACTTGTCCTTACTGTACTTTTGCTTACAGAAGAATGCCTTTTGGGTTGTGTAATGCACCAGCCACATTCCAACGCTGCATGATAGCCATTTTTGATGATCTGCTGGAAGACATTATGGAGGTATTCATGGATGATTTTTCGGTATTTGGAGACTCTTTCGACAAATGGTTAAAGAATTTGGAGAGAGTGCTAGTAAGATGTAAAGAAATGAACCTCGTCCTCAATTGGGAGAAGTGTCACTTCATGGTCCAAGAAGGCATTGTCCTTGGATATAAGATTTTCCAAGCAGGATTGGAGGTGGATAAGGCAAAGATTAAGGTGATCAAAAAGCTTCCTCCACCTACAAATGTGAAAGGGGTCCGTAGTTTCTTGGGGCACGCAGGGTTTTACAGAAGGTTTATTAAGGACTTCTCGAAGATCACGCAACCATTGACTAAACTCTTAGAAAAAGATGCTCTTTTTGACTTTGGGGATGATTGCCTACGTGCATTCAATTTGTTGAAGGAAAGATTAGTGCAAGCACCAATTCTGACAATACCGGATTGGAATGGAACCTTTGAGCTCATGTGTGATGCAAGTAATTACGCTGTGGGAGCAGTTTTGGGATAGAGGAAAGACAATCAGTTCCGTCTGATTTATTATGCTAGCAAGACACTCACAAGTGCTCAGGAGAATTATACAACTACCGAAAAGGAATTATTAGCAGTGGTGTTCACATTTGACAAGTTTAGACCATACCTCATTTTATCGAGGGTAACAGTATTCACAGATCATTCAGCACTCTGTTACCTCATGAACAAAGCTGACGCAAAACCGAGGTTGATTCGATGGGTTTTATTGTTACAAAAACTTTATATGGAAATAAAAGACAAGAGGGGAATTGAAAATGTGGTTGCAGTTCATCTTTTAAGATTAGAAGGGTGTGAGGGGCAAGAATCGGCAAGCAAGAAAATCAATGATTTTTTCCCTGAAGAACATTTGTATGCGATGCAGGAGTCTGAGTTAGAGGTGCAAACTATTTGTCGGGAAAGGTACTGATGCAAGGCCTCATTTTCAGCAGAAGAAATTTTTTTTTAGTGATTTAAAGTACTTTTGGGATGACCCTTGCTTGTTCCGTATTTGTGCCCACCATGTGGTTCGACGATGTGTATCTAGGGAAGAGGGTTGGAGCATTATTACACATTGTCATTCAGGTCCCGTTGGGGGGTACTATGCTTTGAGCAGGACCACTGAGAAAGTTCTAGCTGCCGAGTTTTATTGGCCGACTTTATTCCAGGACACCCATCAGCTTGTTCTTTGATGTGACAGTTGTTAGACGGCTGGAAACTTATTGCAAAGAGATGAGATGCCTCAAAGTCTGATGCAATTTTTTGAGGTGTTTGATGTGTGGGGAATTGACTTCATGGGACCATTTCCGAAGTCTAATTATAATCAATACATCTTAGTGACGGTTGATTATGTTTCTAAATGGCTGGAAGCTCAAGCCCTTCGAACCAATGATGTTAGAATGGTAGTAAAATTTCTGAAGAGGTTGTTTGCTTGGTTTGGAACCCCACGAATCATCATAAGCGATCGAGGGACTCATTTTTGCAATTCACAACTCTCGAAAGTGTTCAAGCGCTATGGGGTGCAGCATCGTCTTGCCACCCCCTATCATCCACAAACGAGTGGACAAGTGGAAGTCACAAACAAGGAACTCAAGAGGATTTTAACCAAGTCTTTGGAAAAAGGAAAGCGGGATTGGTCGGAACGATTAGGCAACACACTCTAGGAACATCGAACAGCATACAAAACGGCAATAGAAATGACTCCGTATAATTTGTTTTATGGAAAATCCTGTTACCTGCCTCTGGAGTTAGAGCATAGAGCATATTGGGCAATCAAGGCCATGAATTTTGATTTGCACAAGTCGGGGGAAAAAAGAATGCTACATCTTAATGAGTTAGATGAATGGAGGATGAAAGCGTATGAGAATGCCAGAATTTATAAGGAAAGAATTCAGAAATGGCATGACAAGCATATTAAAAATCTGAAGGAGTTCAAAATGGGTGATCAGGTGTTGCTATTCAATTCTCGTCTATGGTTATTTCCAGGGAAGCTCCAGTCTAGATGGTTTGGCCCTTATACAGTGATGGAAGTTTCACCTCATGGGGTTGTTGAGATTACCCATCCAGAGAAAGGTACATTTAAGGTAAATGGACACAGGCTAAAACCGTACTATGGAGGAGAGGTTAGTAATGCCGACAAGGAAGTATTCTTCCTTCATGAGACCGCGTGAGGTAAGGAAGAGGTACGTCAAGCTTAGTGACATAAGTCATTTAAAGAAGGCACAGGGGCATGGACTTGCCATGTGAGCGACCTTGCTATTTTCGCACGCCCGTGGGTAACTTCTGCACGGGCATGCAATTTCCTGTAGAGACTTGGCGATTTATCTGGAGAACACACAGGGGTGTGGACTCACCATTGTGAGTGAACTTGTGAACAACACACGGGCATGGGTATTTTCCGCACGCCCATGCAGAGCTCTGCAAACGCATTCTCTTCATCCCAAGAAGACACACGCGCAGCGGGCCGCCCTCGTGAGTTTGGCCCTCGTGAATGTCCACACTGCAGCGAAATTTCGCACGGGCGCAAGTAAACACTTAAAGATTCTTTTTCGGTTGGACGTAGAAGCCACAGCAAGCAGGCGATCGCCTCGTGGGGTGGGCACATGGGCGTGGGTAATTTCTGCACGCCCGTGCGGTTATGTTCCGAGAAGATTAGTGTTTTCTCGAGAGCGCATAGGGGCATGTGCCCGCCTCTGTGAGTCTCTCGTGTCAAGGCACATGGGCGTGTGTAATTTTGACAAGCCCGTGCAGATGTGCAGGCATCATAAAGTCATGGTCCCCTTCTTTATAAATCTTTTAAGCCTCTCTCCTTAGCACACCTTTCCATCGCTTAAAATCACTCTCCAAAGATTATCCCGACCTCCCAAAGATTGATTTTTGAGATGATACTTTGCGATTCCCGCCGATTTCAAAGGTTTTTTTAGTCTCATCTCACTCGAGTAAACTCTTGTTTTATCCCCGAGGACAACCCTTTATTTGATTTTAATTCGATTCTCTTCGATTAAACTGGTAAATGTACCCTCGGTTTCTCGCTAAACCGGGTTGTGATATGTTGATAATGAGCTCTGGAAGTAAGGGAGAGATGTATTCATAGGTTTTTATCACAGGGGTCGTGTGGTTTGCACGCCTCATGAATCTACATGGGCATGTGGAATTTCCACAAAACCGTGTGGAATCCTGTATTATTAGACTATTTATGAATCTGATCAATCTCCTTTCCATTACATACAGGTATGGCCCCTAGATTGAAGCGAACAGCTGGTAAGCGTCCTAGAGAGCCTACTCCTGAACCGGAGAGCATGGAATTTACCCTTCCCGAGCATCGAACTTGATTTGGGCGACAGGCAAAGCTTAAGTTCAGTTAGACACGTATCCCGGACTTGAGCTCACTTACAAAAGTACAGTGAGCAGACAACATGGCCGATGAGGTCGAGAAATTACTATCGGTGGGAAGTTGGCGCAAGCTATTGATTATTCGTGACCTCGCTATCCGCCTGCTCACATTGTCGGTCCTCGCATCATTTGAGTTTGACCGCTCTTATGCTGATTTTGATAGCATAGATACCATTCAATTAAGAGCTTTTGGGCCGTATTATAGTATGGGCCTCACACAATTTTCCATTCAACTTGGGTTATATGATGAGGAGTTCACCAAGACAGAGGAGTATGATGAGATGCCGACTAACTATTATGGAAGTTTGACTCCATAGAAAGCTTACAGAATACTATGTGGTCAGGGTCGGTATGAGCCAGGAGTGACCAAGGCCACGTGCCTTTCTAGACCTAGTCACAGATATCTTCACGCCATCTTGAGTAGATCAGTGAACGGACACGGCGACAGCACGGGAGTCCTCAGCAAGCAAGAACTTTTATATTTATACTCTATGGTGGAGGATGATCCGATTCATTTAGGACACATTTTAGCGGAGTATCTAAGGCATCAGGGATATTATCCCAGGCTTGGTGTCATTTTCTCAAGTCCATACATCTCTAGACTCATCCTTGGGATGGGCCTATGAGATATGATTAGAGGGGCTGAGAAAACGATAATACCAGCACCTCTTGGGTTAAAGACAATGAGGCCCATGGGTATGATCAGGAAATATCGGGATGGTGTTTATGTGTTGAACATGCCCCCACCAGAGCCATTTGTGTCTGATGAAACCGCAGCAGAGGGGTCTCAGCCAGCTTTAGAGCCACAACCGGAGCTAGAACAGACAGAGATGTCTCCTCATCATTTGACTTTCATTTTTCATTTTTTTTACATTTTACATTTCCATTTGGACTTGTATACTCAGAAAGGACTTTCCTTCTACGTTTATTTTTTTTTTGTTGTCTCGAGTTGTATTCATTTCTCTATCCTTTATATACTCGAGCTATTTTTTTGTTTTTATTGAGCTTCACTCGAACCCCCTCGTATACATGCAGTATGGTTTTTGTCATCGTGGGAATTGAGAACTTGTCATAGACACAGACAAGGTGCTTCGGCACTTGGCCGTGTGCGCTTCACAACCCATTGGAACACCACTCCCAACGAATTAGCTCCATCAAATGCAACACTAGGAGTCAGGGGGAGTATTGTTTCGATTGCTTCTCCCACATTTATTCTTGATTTATATACATCATGAGTGAGCTTGCATATGTACATTGGGGATAATGTACAACTTAAGTATGGGGGGGGGGGAGTTTCATACTGCAGACATTTCTTTTATATTAGTCTTGATTGTTATACATGGTCACATAGCCAATGGCGGTTCACCTTAGTTGCAATGATTGTATTCTTAGATTTAGGAGGAGAATTTTAAACATTAAATGTCTTCATGCTCTAATTTTTGCTTGAATTTGTAGGAATTTTTTCCCGATTGACACTTGTTGCACTACTCACTCTTTAAACTCTTTTGGAAAGTCATGTTTGATGTTAAAGGGTCTAATTATTGTTATTTCTTTTAGTATTTGTGGAAAAAGGAAAAATGGAAAAATGAAAAGAAAGAATAAAATAGTTTTGTAGGGTTTGTTGGGTGGAAAGAGCTACCACCTATATGATGTATGAAGCTACTCTAATAAGTCGGATACTTGTTATGCCCTAATGAGAGAAAGAGCTATCCCATGGGATGTGTGAAAGCTACCACCCCGTTAGAAAGAGCTACCATCTCGAAAGTATGAAAGCCACCTTAGTGGCCGCTTTGGAAAGGGCTACCTTAGAGGATGTGTGAAGCTACTACCCTTTTTGAATTTTTGTTACCTTTTGTAGATAAATAAGTCCTTATATGTAGAACTTTGAGGAGTATACTTTGGGTTGACTTGAGTGACTTGCCAGACAGACACGATTTTTTGTTTGTTGTCCTTTTTTATTCAAGTTTTTAGCTAGATCATTGATTTTTCATATTTTGTGTTGAAATCTCACTTATAGAATACTCTCTTTGCATGTTTTGGTGAACCTAAGGTCACACACTTCCAATATTTCCTTCATTTAAGCATACAATGTTTTAATTTTGCTTGAGGACAAGCAAAAGCTTAATTGTTGGAGGGTTTGATAAGTACTTGTGTGATAAGAATATGAAATGTTCTTTCCTTATGATGAGCATTGCTTTTATCAGGTTTTAACACTAATATCTGTGTATTTATGTTACTTTCATGCATATAGGGTTGTGAAGTCAAATCATATAGAAAGAAGACAATGTAGATTGTGAGTGCACCATTTGGAGGAAATCTAGAGAAGGTTCAAAAGTGAAGACATAAGTTGGGTTCTATATGCTAGAATGTGTGCCAACCTCCTTGTATTCAAGCTAGCACAATGATTTGGAGGGGCACAGAGGCAGTAATATTCTAAGTATTCTAGCTTGTGCATATGTAACAAGATCTCCACCAACACGGTCATTCATTGAAGAAGCAAAGTGATCTATAACGTAAACGTGTGCCATTTATTTAACATCGATGAAAGCATGGTTTCGGGAGTGTTTCATAACGGTACTCAGTAGAGGTGTACTATTCACGGCTGGGTCAAGAAGGACTTTATCCGAGAAGCTCATACGGGCATGTGAAAATTCCACACGTCTGCGTCAATTCCACATGGGCCATGTGAAATATTCACATGGGCTTGTGGATTCCCGATTCCAGCCCTATTAAGGCCAATTTCAGCCCCGATTTCAGAATTCTTTTCTCCATCTTTTCCCCAACTTGAGTGAGGGTTGTGGCTAGGGTTTTGGGATGTATTGGCTAGGGATTGGGAGAGGTTCTATATCTCCCACATTATGCTCCATTTAAAAGAAGGTTAGTGAGAAAGCTTTCGTCGGCACCGATCCAACGAGGAGTATCCTAGGCCGGACAAAAGGACCCTTGGACGAGTAGAGGACTCTCTACAAGACCATAGTCACGACTATCGAGGGGGTTATCTATGGATTCTTCGCTTTTACATTTGATTTTATTGATTGTGATTAGCTCCATGGAGAGCTAAACCCCCTAGTGGGTACTTGGATTGTGAACCCTAGGATGTAATTGTTTCTTTGAACCTTTTTATTATGCTTCCATTAATTGATATTTTTATTGAGTTCCAATCTTGAATGCATTGATTGTATGAATACTCCCTTAGAGTGACACTAGAGTTAGACAAACCCTTGTGAGTGAGTGAGTGAGTGACACACCACGAGAGTTAGACAAACCTAGATTGGAGAGGGTTGAGAGGGTGAGTCCAGAGGTAGCGGAGCGTCCCCTTTCTCCTCCAGTGTGATTTATTCTACCTCCAATTCCTCGAGTTCTTTACGGTTATAGTAGAGTGAATGGGCTAAGGGAACTTGGAATCCCTAGAACTCATTGCAATTCTATAGGGTTAGGAATGGTTGACTTTAGATTTGGGACCATGTATTAAAAAGATCTCCACGACTCATTAATACATTAGTTAGGAAAGCATATTAGAGGGTTTTTGCACTTGAAATGATTGTCCTAGGTGGATCAATATTCGAGTACCCCATTTATATCGATTGCCTTATCTCCTTTACTTGCTCTCTCTCTCTCTCTCTTACTTTTGTTTGCATTATATCTTGTCACACAAATCACTATTCATACTTCGCTAGTTAAGAAACAATTTAAGTATTTTTTTTCCTCCCTACTCCCAGTGGATACGATACCCACTCACCTGGGATTTTATTACTTCGAAAAACCTGTGCACTTGTGGGACATACGCAAGGGGTGTTGTCAAGTTTTTGGCGTCGTTGCCGGGGATCGCTACAGTACCAGTCCGAAACACTTCTGAAACCATGCTTTCATTGAGGTAATGTAAACGGGCACACATGTACGTCATAGATCACTTTGCTTCTTCAATGAACGGCCGCGTTGGTGGAGATCTTGTTACACATGCACAAGCCGGAATACTTAGAATGTGACTGCTTCTGTGCCCTCCAAATCATTGTCTTCTTTCTATAAGATTCGGCTTCACAACCCTATATGCATGAAAGTAACATAAATACACACATATTGCCATTAAAACCTGATTAAAGTAATGTTTATCATAAAGAAAGAACACTTTGTATTCTTATCACACAAGCACTTATCAAACTCCCCTGCACTTAAGCTTTTGCTTGTCCTCAAGCAAAAATTAAAACATTATATGCATAGATGAAGGAAATATTGGAAGTGCTTGGCCTTAAGTTCACCAAAGCATGCAAAGAGAGCATTCTACAAGTAAGGGAGATTTCAACACTAAATACGAAAAATCAATGCTCTAGCTAAAAAAACTTGAATCAAAAAAAGGACAACAAACCCGAAATCACGTAAGTGTGTGAACTCACTCAAGTTAACCTAAAGTATACTCCTCAAAGTTCTACATATAAGGGACTTATTTATCTACAAAAGTTATCAAAAAAATTCAAAAAGGGTAGTAGCTTCACACATCCTCTAAGGTAGCCCCTTTCTAAAGTGGCCGCTAAGGTGGCTTTCACACATTCGAGGTGGTAGCTTTTTTTCTACCGGGTGGTATCTTTCACACATCCCATGGGATAGCTCTTTATCTCATTATGGGTATAACTAGTATCCAACTTATCGAGTAGCTTCATACATCATATGTGGTAGCTCTTTCCACCCAACAAGCACAACAAAACTATTTTTGTTCTTTTCTTTTTCATTTTTAAAATTTTTTTAACAAATAACAAAAAGAAATAATAGTAATTAGACCCTTTAACATCGAACATGAGTTTCCAGAAGAGTTTAAAGAGTGAGTAGTTCAACAAGTGTCAATCGGGCAAAAATTCCTACAAGATCAAGCAAAAACTAGAGCATGAAAACATTCAATGTTAAAAATTCTCCTCCTAAACCCAAGAATACAATCATTATAACTAAGGTGAACCGCCATTGGCTATGTGAGCATGTATAACAATCAAGACTAATATAAAAGAGATGTGTGCACTATGAAACACCCCCCCCAACACTTAAGTTGTACATTGTCCCCAATGTACACATGTGCAAACTTACTGATGATGTATATAAATCAAGAATAAATATGGGAGAAGCAATCGAAACAATACTCCCATGACTCCTAGTGTTGCATTTCATGGAGCTAATTCGTTGGGAGGGGTGTTCCAACAGGTTGTGAAGCACACACGGCAAAGTGTCAAAGCACCTTGGCCGTGTCTATGACAAGTTCTCAATTCCGATGATGACAAGACCATCTATACGCATACACGAGGTGGTTTAGTGAAGCTCAATAAAACAATAACAACTCGAGTATATAAAGGATAGAGAAATGAATACAACTCGAGATAACAAAAAGAAAATATAAACTCAGAAGGAAAGTCCTTTCTGAGTATACAAGTTCAAAACGAAATATAAAAAGTAAAAAAATTAAAAACAAAATCAAGTGTCAGTGCCGCGCTCCGGCTCCTCTGCTGCTGATGCTAGTGCTTGGTTAAAGGGTGCCGGTGGAGGTGGTGATGAGGAGACGTCTCGCTCTAGAATCTGCTGTAGCGTGTCGAAACGTGCCATGAACTTTATGTACTGTGCGGCTTACGTTACCCGAACCTCAGTAATCTCTGCTCAGACCACAGTGACCTCTGTCCGTATCACCCCCACAGCATTCTCGAGCCTCTCAAAGTGATCATGGGCTCAAGATGGTGAAAACATTCGTACTAGGGGATGGTCCTCCGCTACCGGAGGTGCATCAGTCCCCATCTGTATCGGCGGAGGCTCAGGAATAGGCTGCGAAGTCTCAGCATCATAACCCTCCTCCGCTATCTCTGGAGCTGGTAGAACAAAGGCATAAACTACCGTCCGAACCATGTGGACCATACCCATCAATCTCATCATCTCCAGGCTTATGGGAGCAGGTATACTCATCTTCTCAGCCACGCGAATCGCGTCCAAGAGACCCATACCCAAAACTAGTCTCGTAATGTAGGGGCCTGAGAAGATCGCTCCCAATCTGTTATACTGCCCCTGATGTCAAATGTACTCTGCGACGATATGCCCCAGCTGAATCGGTATGCACTGAACCATCGAATACAGGTACAGAAGCTCCTGTAGGCTCTGGACACCAGTGCTATCACCACGGCTATTCACTGACCCGCTGAGAATAGCATGTAAATATCGGTATGCAGGACGGGAAAGGCACGTGGCCTTGAACACCCCCTACTCATACTGACCCTGACCACATAATGCTCTATAAGCTCTCTGGGGGATTAAAACTCCCAAGTAATCTGTCGGTAACTAGGAATACTCCTCAGTGTCTGTAACTGCTTCCTCGTAAAAGCTAAGCCGAACTGAAAACTGAGTAATGCTCATGCTATGGTGATGTCCAAATGCTCTAAACTGTAAAATCTCACATAAGATCTATCGAACTCGAATGACGATAAGACCTCAAGTGTAAGCTCATGAATGGTTGCCTCCCTAGTCGACAATAACTGCCTCCAACCTCCCACTAAAACGAGATCATCGACCTCATTTACGATTTTATCTCCCTGCTGTAGATCTCTCAATATGCCCGTGTCCAGGAATCAAGTCTGTTCGAAATGAAGTCTCGACAAACACTCAAAATGCGCTTGGTACTCAGGAATAGCAAATATCATGCCCTCGAACTCAAGAGATGACTCACACAGTTGTTTCTCGGCTTACTTCTTAGACCGAGGTGCCATAAGCTGCAAGATTTGAAAGAAAATTGATTAAACCAGTTAATTAATTAATGCTGCAAAAATCCACATAGTCATGTGGGATTTCTGCACCGCCGTGTGGATCCATGGGCCGTGAAAAACGCACAGCCGCGCCTTAAAAATCCAAGAATACAACCTTAGATTACTTCTAACTTCGTTTTAAACATGCATAATTATTCTAATTGCAAAGACGAAGCATCATGCTCCAGTTTCATCGATTAAAATCAAGAATTGATGAAGAAAACAAAATATAAGGCTTACCGACGATGTGAAATGGGAAAAACTTGAATCGGCCAGAAACCTAAACAAAAATCCCTCCAAATCGGTAATACGAAGTCGGGAGAAAGTGTGAGTGCGATTATAGATGAATGGAAAGTGTGAAAATGAGAAGAAACGATGATCCACTTAAGAGGACTCATGCCTCTTGGCGTTCTGTACATTCACACGGGCGTGCAAAAATTACACGCGCTCGTGCGCCTCCATAGGAGAGCCTCACAGGGCCTGCTGCACGCCCCTGTGTACTCTCAGGAAAACCCTTACTGCCTCTGAATGTAAATGCACGGGCGTGTGGTAAATACCCACGCCCGTGCGCCCGACCCACAGGTGTAGCTACACGCCCCTGTGTGTTCTTTGTCCCACCGAGAAGAATCTCTAAGTGTTTCAAACACCCATGCGGAAATTCCGCACGGGCGTGGACATTCACAGGCCCAACTCAAAGGGGTAGCCGCACGCCCCTGTGTCTTCTCGTGATGGACAGAACTCGTCTGCAGAGATCCACACGGGTGTGTGGAAAATACTCACAATCGTGCATTGTTCACAAGTTCACCAACATGGGCTAGTCCACGGCCCTGTGTGCTCTTGGGATAAATCGCCAAGCCTCTGCAGTAAAACGCATGCCTATGGGAAAGTTCCCACGGGCATGTGAAAATCGCAAGATCGCACACATGAGCAAAATTCATGCCCCTCGTGCCTTCTCCGGATGACCTCACAATACAACTCCATGGGCGCATGGAAATTCCACACGCCCGTGCGTTTCTCCGGATGACTTAGAAAAATTATACAGTGCTCGCAAAAATTTCTTGATCATGTTTACACATTCGTAACCTATCCTTTTTATACAAAATACACCAGTGAAACATTAAAAAAACAAGCTAAAGCGACTTACTTCACCAAATCCTCATGAAAAACACACGATGACATTCAAATCCATGAGATAATACACCGCGAAGCATCTAAATGTCAAGACACCAACACTCAACAAGTTATTTGCACAAAAAAACTAAACTACTTAACCAAGAAAAATAGTAAACGCTTGGGTTGTCTCCCAAGAAGCGCTTGTTTTAGGTTACTAAGCTTGAAGTACCTTATCTTCCCTCACGGGGGTTCATAGATGAAGGTTACCCTCTTACCCATAGCTTGAAAGCATGATGAACAGAGTCTTTTGAAGGTAGAGGGAGGGTTATCGGGCTTGGGAACACCTAGTAATGGTTCATCCAACTTGTTCGGTTCACGCACATCTCCAACTGCATTGTAGTGTTTTAGGCGGCTACCCTTGTTGGTCATGCGCACGGGCGTGGGTATTTTCCACATGCCCGTGGGTTTATTGACAAGGTCCCCTTTTGTATATCCCGCAAGTGCACGGGTTTATCAAAGTAATAATCCCGGGTGAGCGGGTATCGAATCCACAAGGAGTAGGGAATAAAAACACTTAATTCGCTTCTTAGCTATGTGAAAGATCAGTAGTGATAATTGTGACAATGATTCAATTCTCAAAAGTAAAAGCAACAAGTAAGAGAGCACGAGTAAAGGAGGAGGTAAGGCAATCGATAAAGATGGGGTACTCAAATAATGCTCCACCTAGGATAATTGTTTCAAGTGCAAGAACCCTCTATTATGCTTCCTAATCAATGCAATGGTAAGTCGTGGAAATCCTTAATTACATAGTCCCAAATCTAAGGTGAACTATGCCTAACTCTATACATGTCCCGGAGGAGAGATTAGATAACCTCTCAACCTCGCACTCGCATAGAGTTGCAATGAGCTCTAAGGATTCCAAGTGATAAATCTCTTCCTAGTTATAGATCTAACCCTTTGGTCCAGGTGGAAGATCCCTAACCACGATTAAGCCCTAGATACTAAGATCACCTCAACGCTTCACTCCGTTGCACGTGCAACTAAGCCCCAGTGGAAGTTCATCCCTTAGACCATTCACTCTATTATGGCCTCAAAGAACTCGAGGAACAGAGGTAGAGTCTATCACGTCGTAGGGGAAAGGGGACGCTCCTGTACCTCTCGACTCACCCTCTCAACCCTCTCCAACCTAGCTTTGTCTAACGCTCGTGGTGTGTCACTCACTCACAAGGTTACCAACGAGAACTCTCAACCCTAGTTTCACTCTAGGGGAAATGTTCATACAATCAAGCATTCAAGGTTGGAACTCACAATAAACATCAATTAATTAATAGCATAATGAAGAGATTCAATGAAACAAATACAACCTCGGGTTCACAAATACCCAAGTACCAACTAGGGGTTTAGCTCTCCATGGAGCTAAGTACAATCAAAGAAATAGAATGTAAAAGCAATGAATCCATAGAAAAACTTCCTCGATGGTCATGTCGATGGTCTTGTGGAGAGTCCTCTACTCGTCGTCCAAGGATTTCCTCGTCTGGTATAGGATACGCCTCGACGGAAGATCCCCTACCAACCTTCTTCCTTAGGAATGACGATGTTGGAGCTGTAGAACCTCTCCAAAACCCTAGCTAATACTCCTCAAAACCCTAGCCGAAGCCCTCTCTCAAGTTGGAGAAAAGATGGAGAAAAGAATGCTGAAATCGGGGCTGAATCGGCTTTAAATAGGGTTAGAATCGGGCGGCTACACGAGCCTGTGAATTGTTTACACGCCCATGTTGAATTTCCACATGTGCGTGAGTAATTTCCACATGCCCATGAGGATTATCTCGAAACCGCTCATTTTCGGGTCGGGCGTGAGCGATGAATCGCTACAATACTCGCCAAAAAAATACTCCTGAATCCACTATTCATCGAGGTAACATAAACGGGCACACGTTTTGCCGTTGATTACTTTGCTTCTTCAATGACGGATAAGTTGATGGAGATCTTGTTCTATGTGCATAAGTCGGAATGCTTGAGTGTGACTGCCCTTGCGCCCCTCCAAATGGTTGTGCAAACTCAAATACGGGGAGGTTGGCACATACTCTAGCATCTCGCACCAGACTTTATATCTTTGCGTTTGAACCTTAGCAAGATTTCTTCCAAAATCGGTACATTGTGATCCACATTGGCTTCTTTCCTTCATAATTGGTTTCACAACCCTACCTGCATAAAAGTAATATAAAAACACACATATTAATGTAAAAACCCGAGAAAAGTAATGCTCAACATAAGGAAAGAATGCTTCGCATTCATATCACACAAGCACTTATCATTTATATTCAGGGGCAGTGAGGGTTTTCTAGAGAGCGCACAGGGGCGTGCATCAGCCCTTGTGAAGCTCTCCTGTGGAGGCGCACAAGCGTGTGTAATTTCCGCAAGCCCGTGTGGATGTACAGAACGCCAAGAGGCGCCAGTCCTTTTGAAAGGATAATCATTTCTTTTCATTTTCACACTTTCCATTCGCCTACAATCACACTTACACTTTCTCCCGACTTCGTATTACCGATTTGGAGGGATTTTTGTTTAGTTTTTCCGGCCGATTCATGTTTTTCCCATTTCACATCATCGGTAAGCCTTTATCTTTTTGTTTTTCTTCATCAATTCTTGATTTTTAGTCGATGAAAACTTGTGCATGATGCTTTGTCTTTGCAATTAGAATAATTATGCATGTTTAAAAAAATAAGTTAGAAGCAATCTAAAAGGTGTATTCTTGGGCGATGCGAAATCCCACACGACCAGTATGGATTCTGCAGACATTGCTTAATTAACTTGTTTAATCGATTTTCTTTCAAATCTTGCAGCTTATGGCACCTCTGTCTAAGAAGCAAGTCGAGAAATGGCCGCATGAGTCATCTCCCGAGTCCGAGGACATGAGATTTGCTATTCTCGAGCACCAGGTGCATTTTAAGTTCGGCTTGGCTTATACGAGGAGCCAGTTATAGACGCTGAGGAGTATTCCCAGTTATCGACAGATTACCTGGGAGCTTTGACCCCACAGAGAGCTTATAGAGCATTGTGTGGTCAGGGTCAGTATGAGGAGGGGCTGTCCAAGGCTATGTGCCTTTCCCGACCTATATACTGATATTTACATGGCATTCTGAGTAGGTCAGTGAATGGCCGTGATCATAGCACTAGTGTCCTGAGCCGGTATGAGGTTCTGCACTTGTATTCGATGGTTCAGCGCATACCGATTTATCTAGGGCATGTCATCGTAGAGTTCATCCGACATCAGGGGTAGTATGCCAAATTGGGATCGATCTTCTCATGCCCCTACATTATGAGACTAGTTTTGGGTATGGGTCTCTTCGATGCGATTCACGGGGATGAGAAGACTAGTATACCTGCTCCCCTGAGCCAGGAGACGATGAGATTGATGGGTATGGTGCACAGGGTTTAGACCAAAGTTTATGCCTTGGTTCTACCAGCTACAGAGATAGCAGAGAAGGAGGGTTATGATGCCGAGACTTCGCAGCATGTTCCTGAGTCTTCGCCGACACAGATGGAGACCAATGCACCTCCGGTGGCGGAGGACCCACCCCAATACGCCTGTTTTCGCCATCTGGAGCCCATGATCACTTTGAGAGGATCGAGAATGCTGTGGGGATGACACGAACAATGGTCGCTGAGGTCCAAGCAGAGATTGCTGAGGTTTGGGCTGCGCAGGCCGCACAGTACATAGAGTTCATGGCACGTTTCGACACGCTACATCAGATTCTAGAGTGAGACGTCTCCTCATCATTTGACTTTCTTTTTTCATTTTTTTTACTTTTTACATTTCCTTTTGGACTTGTATAGTCAGAAAGGACTTTACTTCTGAGTTTTTATTTTCATTTTGTTATCTCGAGTTGTATTCATTTCTCTATCTTTTATATACTCGAGCTGTTTTTGTTTTATTGAGCTTCACTGAACCCCCTCATATATGCATGCAGATGGTCTTGTCATCATGAGAATTTAGAACTTGTAATAGACATAGCCATGGTGCTTCGACACTTGGCCGTGTGTGCTTCACAACTAGTTGGAACACCACTCCCAACGAATTAGCTCCATCAAATGCAATACTAGGAGTCACGGGAGTATTGTTTTGATTGCTTCTCCCACAATTATTCTTGATTTATATACATCATGAGTGAGCTTGCATATGTACACTGGGGACAATGTACAACTTAAGTGTGGGGAGGGGAGTTTCATAGTGCACACATCTCTTTATATTAGTCTTGATTGTTATACATGCTCACATAACCAATGGCGGTTCAACTTAGTTGCAATAATTGTATTCTTGGGTTTAGGAGGAGAATTTTTAACATTGAATGTCTTCATGCTCTAGTTTTTGCTTGAATTTGTAGGAATTTTTTCCCGATTGATGCTTGTTGCACTACTCACTCTTTAAACTCTTTTAGAAACTCATGTTCGATGTTAAAGGGTCTAATTATTGTTATTTCTTTTGGCATTTGTGGAAAAAAGGAAAAATGGAAAAAATGAAAAAAAATAACAATTTAGTTTTATTGTGCTTGTTGGGTGGAAAGAGCTACCACCTATGATGTATAAAGCTACTCTAATAAGTCGGATACTAGTTATGCCCTAATGAGAGAAAGAGCTATCCCATGAGATGTGTGAAAGCTACCACCCTGGTAGAAAGAGCTACCACCTCGAAAGTGTCAAAGCCACCTTAGCGGCCGCTTTGGAAAGGGCTACCTTAGAGTATGTATGAAGCTACTACCCTCTTTGAATTTTTGTTACCTTTTGTAGATAAATAAGTCCCTTATATGTAGAACTTTGAGGGGTATACTTTGGGTTGACTTGAGTGAGTTCACACACTAACACGATTTCGGGTTTATTGTCCTTTTTTATTCAAGTTTTTAGCTAAAGCATTGTGATAAGTGCTTGTGCGATATGAATTCGAAGCGTTCATTCCTTATGTTGAGCATTACTTTTCTCAGTTTTTTACATTAATACGTGTGTTTTTATGTTACTTTTATACAGGTAGGGTTGTGAGACTGAGTATGAAGGAAATAGGCCAATGTGGATCATAATGCACCTATTTTGGAGGAGATCTTGCTAAGGTTCAAACGCGAAAACATAGGACAGGTGTGAGATGCTAGAGTGTGTGCCAACCTCCTCGCATTCGAGTGAGCACATCCATTTGGAGGGGCACAAAGGCAGTCACACTCGAGCATTCCGACTTATGCATATAAGAACAAGAGCTCCACCAACATGTATATCATTGAAGAAGCAAGTGATTCACGATGTGAACGTGTGCCCGTTTGCGTTACCCCAGTGAAAGTATGGAATTGGGAAGTTATTCAGGCCAAAGGTTGTACTAGAGCGACACTGTTCACAGCCGGCCGAGAAATCTGAGAAACAGAGAATCCACACGGGTGTGTGGAAATTATCCATGCCCATGTGGAAATTCCGCACGGGCGCGTGTAGCGTCCACGCCCGTGGAGTTGCCCGATTCCAGCCCTATTTCAAGCCAATTCAGCCCCGATTTTGGTATTCTTTTCTCCATCTTTTCCCTAACTTGAGAGAGGGTTTCGGCTAGAGTTTTGAGGGGTATTGGCTAGGGTTTTGGAAAGGTTCTACGGCTCCAACATCGCGCGTCATTTGGAAGAAGGTTATTGGGAGAGCTTTCGTCGGCATCGATCCGGGCGAGGTGTATCCTAGGTCGGACAAAAGGATCCATTGCGACGAGTAGAGGACTCTCCACAAGACCATCGACACGACCATCGGGGGTTTCTTTTATGGATTCATTGCTTTTTACATTCGATTTCTTTGATTGTACTTAGCTCCATGGAGAGCTAAAACCCCTAGTGGGTACTTGGGTGATTGTGAACCCTAGGATGTATTTCGTTTCTTTGAACTTCTTTATCATCCTTTCAATAAATTGATGTTTATTGTGAGTTCCAACCTTGAATGCTTGATTGTATGAACATTTCCCCAAGAGTGACACTAGGGTTTGAGAGTTCTTGTTGGTAACCTTGTGAGTGAGTGACACACCACGAGCGTTAGACAAAAAGCTAGGTTGGAGAGGGTTGAGAGGGTGAGTCGAGAGGTGCAGGGAGCGTCCCCTTTCCCCCTCGGGACGTGATAGATTCTACCTCCATTCCTCGAGTTCTTTGCGGCCATAATAGAGTGAATGGTCTAAGGGATGAATCTCCACTGGGGCATAGTTGCGCGTTCAACATAGTGAAGCGTTGAGAGGATCTTAGTATCTAGGGCTTAATTATGGTTAGGGAGCTTCCGCCTAGACCAAAGGGTTAGGTCTATAATTAGGAAGAGATTTATCACCTGGAATCCCTAGAGCTCATTGCAACTTTATTCGAGTGCGAGGTTGAGAGATTATTTAATCTCTCCTCCGGGACATGAATAGAGTTAGGCATAGTTGACCTTAGATTTGGGACTATGTATGTAAGGATTTCCACGACTCACCATTGCATTGATTAGGAAGCATAATAGAGAGTTCTTGTACTTGAAGCGATTATCCTAGGTGAAGCATCATCCGAGTACCCCATCTTTATCGATTGCCTTACCTCCTCCTTACTTTTGCTCTCTTACGTGTTGCTTTTAATTGTTGAGAATTGAATCATTATCACACTCCTTATCATTGATCTTTCACATAGCTAAGAATCAAATTAAGTGTCTTTACTCCCTACTCCCTGTGGATTCGACCCCGCTCACCCGGGATTATTACTTTGACAAACCCGTGCACTTAAGGGATATACGCAAGGGGACCTTGTCACATTAATTTTTCATATTTAGTGTTGAAATCTCCCTTACTTGTAGAATGCTCACTTTGCATGCTTTGGAGTCTCCCTAATGCCAAGCACTTCCAATATTTCCTTAATCTATGCATACAATGTTTTAATTTTTTTGCTTGAGGACAAGCAAAAAGCTTGAGTGTGGGGAGTTTGATAAGTGCTTGTGTGATAAGAATACGAAGTGTTCCTTCCTTATGATGAGCATTACTTTTTATCAGGTTTTAACGCTAATATGTGTGTATTTATGTTACTTTCATGCATATAGGGTTGTGAAGCCGAATCTTATAGAAGAAGCCAATGTAGATCGTGAGTTCACCATTTGGAAGAAATCTTGTGAAGGTTCAAACGCGAAGACATATGTCGGGTTCAAGATGCTAGAATGTGTGCCAACCTCCTTGTTTTCAAGCTAGCACAATGATTTGGAGGGGCACAGAGACTGTCACATTCTAGGTATTCCAGCTTGTGCATGTGTAACAAGATCTCCACCAACGCGGTCATTAATTTAAAAAGCAAAGCAATCCATGATGTAAACGTGCGCCCGTTTATGTTACCTCGATAAAAAGCATGGTTTCGGGGAGTGTTTCGGACCCGGTAATGTAGGAGGGCGCTGTAGCAAAACACTCGTAGTAGGTACTATTACTGGCGGCCGAAGAAGGAGTTATTCCACATGGGACATATGAAAATATTCACATGGACGTGTGGATTCTCGATTACTGACCCATATTTAAGGCCTATTTCAGGGTGCGATTTGAGAATTATTTTCTTCATCTTTTCACCAACTTTAGAGAGCGGCTAGGGTTTTGAGAGGTATTGGCTAGGGGTTGGGAGAGGTTCTACGGCTTTGACATCGCGCTCTATTTGGAAGAAGGTTAGTGGGAGAGCTTTCATCGGCACCGATCCGCCGAGGTGTATCCTAGGCTGGACAAAAGGACCCTTGGACGAGTAGAGGACTCTCCACAAGACCATTGTCACGACCATCGAGGTGGTTTTCTATGGATTTTTTGTTTTTACATTCGATTTCATTGATTGTTATTAGCTCCATAGAGACCTAAACCTCCTAGTGAGTACTTTGATTGTGAACGCTAGGACGTAATTGTTTCTTTGAACCTTTTTATTATGCTTCCATTAATTGTTGTTTTTATTGAGTTCCAATCTTGAATGCATTGATTGTATGAAAACTCCCTTAGAGTAATACTAGGGTTGAGAGTTCTTGTTGGTAACCCTTGTGAGTGAGTGACATACCTCGAGAGTTAGACAAAGCTAGATTGGAAAGGGTTGAGAGGGTGAGTTGAGAAGTAGCGGAGCATCCCCTTTCCCCTCTTATGTGATTTATTCTACCTCCAATTCCTCGAGTTCTTTGCCGTTATAGTAGAGTGAATGGGCTAAGGGATGACCTACCACTGGGGCTTATTTGTGAGTGAAATGAAGTGAAGCGTTGAAGTTATTTTAGCAACTAGGTTTTAATTCTGACTAGGGACTTTCCACTGGACCAAAGGTTTAAGTCTAAATATAGGAAGAGGATTTATCACTTGGAATCCCTAGAACTCATTGTAATTCTATATGAGTATGAGGTTGAGAGATTTTTCATTTTCTCCTCCGGGACATGTATAGGGTTAGGCATGGTTGACTTTAGATTGGGGATCATGTATTGAAGAAACTCCACGACTTAATAAAACATTATTTAGTAAGCATATTAGGGATCATGTAACAATTGCCTTATCTCTCATTTACTTGCTCTCTCTCTCTTGTCTCTCTTACTTTTGTTTGCATTACATCTTGTCAAACAAATCACTATTCATACTCCGCTAGTTAAGAAACAATTTAAGTATTTTTACTCCTTACTCTCTATGGATACGATACCCACTCACCTGGGATTTTATTACTCGATAAACCCATGAACTTGCGGGACATACGCAAGGCGTTGTCCGAGGGATCGATAGTGGTGTGAATAATATTAATATGAAAAGAAATAAAAACAAGAATGGGAGACGCTTATTAAAAAAATGAGAGGAAAGGCATCGATAGAAAGTGGGACGCCTAGACATTACTCCCCCTAGGACTATTGCTTCAAGTGTAAAACCAACTATTATGTCTACTAATTGATACTTAATGAGTCATGAAAATACTAAAATACATGGTCTCAAACCTAAGGTCAACCGTGACTAACCCTACACTATGCCCCTTAGGAGAAATCGTTTAGTCTCAACACCTCACACTGTGCAAAGTTGCTTAAAGCTCTAGGGACTCAAAGTGATAAACTCTATTCCCTAACATATATCTGACACTTTGGTCTAGTTGAAAGACCCCTAGTCATAATTAAGCCCCAGATACTTAGGATTACTTCAACGGTTCACTCTATTGCTTGTGTAACTAAGCCCCTAAGCGGAGTTCGCTCTCTTATCACTTCACTCTATTGTAACAGCGAAGAACTCTTGAAATGTGGACGTGGGATAAAATCACATTGGAAGGGAAATAGGACATTCCTCTATCTCTCGACTTACCCTCTCGATCCTCTCCAATCTTGCTTTGTCTAACCCTCATGGTGTGTCACTCACTCATAAGGATTACCAATGTAGGTTATTGACTCTAGTGTCAGTCTTAGAGAAAACTGATTCAACAAGCATTCAAGATTAGATCTCAATTAAAGACATCAATTAAATAAACAAAAATAGAAAGGTAAAAATAATATCATCTTTTTGGTTTACAAGTCCAAATACCCACTAGGGTTTAGCTCTCCGTGGAGCAAGATATAACCAATAATGAAATCGGAAGTAAAAACATGCAATCCATAAGTGAAACCCCCTTGGTATTCATGTCAATGGTTTTGTGGAGTGGCCGCGTCTTCTCCAAAGGTTCCCTCATCAAGCCTAGGACACACCTCACCGAATCGATGATGAGGAAAGCTCCCCCAATAACTCTCTTCCGAGGGAACGCAGTATTGAAAGACATAGAACCACTCCAAAAGCCTTGCCAAAGCTTGTCTAAACCCTACCTGTGAGCGCCTCCAAAGATAGAGAAAAGATGAGAAAAAGATAGGGAAAAAGATCCTGAAAAAGGGCTGAAATCGTGACTTAAATATGGCTTGAATCGGGCATCCACAAAGGCATGTGGAAATTCCATACGCTCTTGTGAATCTGCAGGAATTGATTTCCTGAGACTTATGAATAGTAACTACTACATTAACTTTGCTTCAGTAATTTTTTACAGTACATGCTATAGTACTTGATAAACATATAAATGTACATATTTTATACGTATTAATCTTGTATTATGTGAGTGTATCTTAATGAATTGATGCCCATTTAAGTATAAATTGGTTATTTCAGATGTTAGTGGATCTTAAATGGGCTCGAACGAAGCTCAAAAATACAAATTGGACTAATTCAACACCAAAAATTGGCAAATCGTAGGCGCCATTCGTACAGTGAGCTTCACGGGGTCCATGCGCTCACATGGATGCTAGTTAGGTTTTGCTAGAATTTCACAATTCTCGGTATCGTAGTAGAAACACCGTAGTGAAAAACAATGTAGTCGAGTCATCGTAGCTACGCACACCTTTCCGGGCAAAATGGCGTTGGAAGCTTTCATGGGCTCCATGCGCTGCATGGAGCCCGTATGGATCTAACGGGGTATATATTGACCGAATTTCTACGGCAAAGGAAGATGTTTTTTTGGAGAAAGCTTTTTGGGAGTTTTTGAGCCGACTTCCACAAAGTTAAGAGGAGGCAAGATCACACGTTTTGGAGAAGGGAATCAAAGGAAGAAGCTTGTTTTGGCTAGATCTTCATCGATCTCTTCTTTGGGAGCTTGTAGACGACGAGGGAAGCCAGCCCCGATCGCGGCGTCCGTGGAAGCTTTCCACCCTAACTTGGCTTGTCATCTCACTTCTATTATTTTGAGGGACTTTTTCTTATGCTATTTGTAGTTGTTTTTCATGGACCTATTATTTGTATTTGTTTGCATGGACGAGTATACCCCAAGGTCACCGGATGCCGGTAAACCTTAGGGTGAACTTGTGTATTTGGATGATCTAATTTTTGTCTATTGCAATTGTTGTGTGTTTGTGATTCATTCTTGGTGCATTTGATGTGTTTCTTACATGTGAACTCTGTAAACCAACTCGTAGGTTGTACTTGTGATTGACACGGAGTGTGAGCACCCGCAAGCGCACGGGGTCATCAAGTAATAAACCACTCGCGCATGCATGAGTGGGTCGTATTCCCAAGGGGCATGAGGAGCTACTTTTAGTCACTTCACTGTTGTTTTTGCTCACCGATTCCAATTCAAGAGAAAAGAAGAAAGGAAAGCAAAGTGAAAAGTAAGAGAAATTCTTAAGAAATATGATACGATCAAAACACAGGAGAAGCTCAAGGTTGGAAAACGGTCACGGATGCGGATCCCCGAGGTGGTTAATTAAGTGAGTAGGAAATTGAGTAGTTAAAACGCATCGTGGCTAGTTGGACCCAGAAAACCCAAAACTTAGGTCAACCCGATGGTCACGGGACAATTGACGCTCAACCAGTGCAAGTGTTGAGTCATGCACTTTCTTCACCCAACTTCTCACATAGCTGCAAGGGAGAAAGATGGTTTCATAGTTGGGATTGAAAACACAAGTAGTTTTCAATCCTAGGAATTGGGTGCTACATATACTCGATGGTCACAACGCATTTATACAATAATCCCTTCCTAGTTTGGTGAAGTCTAGCACTAAGGCAATGGTCGACTACAAAATGCTACCAAGAAATTGATACATAACTCAATCAAATGTGCAAAACAATCAAGAACACCAAACAAGAATCACAATAAGCCAAACATGCATAAACTACTCAAATAAAACTAAAACATCACACCTACATCCGGTGACCTAGGTGTCTAGTTGTTCATGTTCAACAAAGAAACCAAATAATCCATACAAACAACTAAAATAAACATGACCAACACTCCCTCAAATGGTGAAGGCCGAATGACTTGAACTCTCAAGAAAATCTTCCAAGATGCCACTTGCAGGGTAGCTTCCCGTTGTCTTCAACCTCCAAGAATTGTAGCCCTAGAAGTAGATCCTACCAATTTTGCTCTCCCTACCGAAAATGCCGAATTCTTCCCTTTTGCCTCCTCAAGCTCGGGTTCAATGTGGAGTGGAAGTGCTT
>NC_052490.1:1850564-1900682 GCF_009730915.1 Dioscorea cayenensis subsp. rotundata
TAAAAAATTAGGATTAGGATTTTGACTTAAAAAAAATATTTGGTAGACATTAACAAAAGAAAACATAGTACTCTTGTTTGCGTAATTAGGAGATATTCTGAAAAACAAAACATATAATGTTTTGATTCAAATACAAAGAGTGTAATCCAAAAGAAAACATAGGTCATGGCTGATTTGAAAAATAGAGATGGCCAAGAAACAGATTGCAATTAAAAATAGGAAGATTACATTATAAAAGAAAAAGAAAAATAAGGTTTGCTTAACAAAAAGAAAACATTTCAAAGATAAGCTAAGATGACTGAAAATAGGATATTAGCTATAAAATATAACACCTGATTAGTCTAAATTGTAAAAGTACTGCAAAAAGAATGCCAGGGTTTTCAAAATAGACTGACAAGAAAACATAGAATTCAGCTCTTTAAATTGAAAATATATACGTATTAAAATAAAAAAAATTGACGAAGTTTTGATTAAACCAAAAAGGGCATTTCTAAAAGAAAATCGGATTAAGCTTTTTATTGAAAAATAGGTCTTCAAATAGATTAGCTTTTAACTCAAAATAGATATTACTACTAAAAGAAAATTGGAGACACAATAGATTCAAATATAGTAGCTTCCTAAATAAAAAACACTATATAGATTGATGTTTTTTAAAATAAAAATAGGAGACATCACTATAAGAAAACATAGATTAGTGCTGATTCAAAAATGGCTAACATTCCAAAATAAACATAGGATTAAAGTTTTGAAAGATAAATAGGAGACATTATCATAAGAAAATATAAGATTAGGGTTTTGATTCAAAATAGTCACATCTGAAAGAAACACATAGGATTAGGATTTTGTTTGAAAATAGAGGCATTCTCGGAAAGAAAATATAGGATTACGTGTTTGATTAAAAATATATATATCTGAAAAAATATCGCATTACGGTGTTTTAATTGAAAAACTAGTAAAACATTCTCACAACAAAAGATAGGATTAGGGCCCTTGGCCTCAAATATAGTGGTGGCATTCAAGCAAAAGAAAACAAAGGTTAGGGTTTTGATTCAACTGTAGAAGATAGCGCATATTGCTGCAAGTGTTGTGCTAGGATTAGGGTTTTGACCAAAAATAGTAGCCATGCTGAAAAAAGAAAGCGCAAGGATTAAGCTTTTGGCTGAAAATAGCGACATCCCTAAGGACAATATAGGTTATAGTTTGATTCAAAGATAGTGTAGAGCATTGTGAAACAAAAACATAGTATTACGGTCGGTTTGAAAAATAGGAGATATCACTACAAGAAAATATTGGATTAGGGTTTTGACGATGGGTCTATTAGACATTAACATAAAAATATAGAATTAGGGTTTTGATTGAATATGAGTCATTTCTAAAGAGGGAAAGATTGTTTGATTGAAAAATAGGAGACATTAATAAAAGAAAAGCATAGGAATAAGTTTTTAATCAAATCTAGACATTCTAGTAAAGTAAACATAGGATTATGGTTTTGATTGAAAAATAGGACACATTACTATAAAAAAGCAAAAGATTAGGATTTTAATTAAAAATTGAAAATTGGTGACATTTTGAAAAGAAAACATAGGATTAGAATTTTGATTGAAAAATAGTAGGCATTCCAAAAAACATAGATTAGCATCAAAAATAAGCGGGCATTGCAGGATAGGATTAGGTTTTTGATTCAAAAATAGGAGTCATTCCTAAATGAAAACATAGGTTATGATTTTGATTCAAAACTAATAAATAGGATACATTCCAAGAAGAAAATATAGGACGATTGTTTTGATTTAAATATAGTAGGAATCTCGAGAAGAAAAATATAGGATTAGGGTTTCAATTGAAAATAGGTGACATTACTATATGAAGGCAGAGGATTAGGGTTTTAAGTCTAAAATAGTAGACATTCAAAAAAGAAAAATAGGATTTGGTTAATCTCTACTATTAGTGTTTCGACTTATAGGTTGATTGAGAAATATGGGACATTTTGAAAAGAATACATAGGATTAATGTTTTGATTGAAAAATATGAGACACTAATATAAAAAAAATAGGATTAGTGTTTTGATTCAAAAATAGTAGACTTTTCAAAAAGAGAACATAGGAAATTTAGGAAAGAAAACATGGGATTAGGGTTTTCATTAAAAACCAAAAAATAGGGAACATTTCCAAAAGAAAACATAGGATTTGGGTTTTGATTGAAAGATAGGATTAGTAATGTTTCCTTTCAGAAATGTCTCTTTTCTGAAAAAGATGAGACATTTCGAAAGAAAATCATATGATTAGGGATTTGATTAAAACCAAAAAAGTAGGAGAAATTTAAAAAAGAAAACATAGAATTATTGTTTTCATTAAAAAAATGAGAAATTCTGAAAAGAAAATGTCAGATTAGGGCTTTGATTCAAACTTAAAAATGGGACACATTCCGAGAAGAGAACACAGTATTAGGGTTTTGATAAAAAAATAGTAGACATTCGGAATGAAAACAAATTATTAGGTTTGTGATTTAAAAATAGGAGACATTCCGAAAAGAAAATATAAGATTAGGGTTTTAATTCAAAAATAGAAGATATTCCAAAAAAAAATAAAGGAGTAAGGTTTTGATTAAAAAATAAGAGACATTCCGAAAAGAAAATATAAGATTAGGGTTTTGATTCAAAAATAGAAGATATTCTCAAAAGAAAAGAAAGGAGTAGGGTTTTGATTGAAAAATATGGGACATTTTGAAAAGAAAACATAGGATTAGGTACTGATTGCCATCATGTTTCTCTTGTTTTCCATGACACCTGTGTACTGATTGTCTTCATCCTTTCTTATAGATCACGCCTCGAAAACACATTGCATCCAAGATGCCTGCATCGAGGTCTCCACTCTTGGCATAACTACGTGCCTATCTTTCATACTAAGTCGCATACTAGGATCACTATACACGACTCTCTGCCGCCATTTTCAAGTGAGTTGAGGGAAATTAATTTGGATGTTCTCCATGAGGTTGGTTTGGAGACAGAGGTTCAGCAGTTATTTAGCGCTGTAGCCTGGCAGCAATTATTCCGGATCACTGAAAACACTTATGAGTAGTTGGCGCTTGGGGTGCTTGCCACGCTTTGAATTATCTAGGGACTGTTGCATTTCAATGTGCCAATTTCATCCGCTTTTGAGACTTTTTGGTGCGATGCAAAGAGATGAGTCTCAACGACTTTTCTATTTTTGCTAAGTCTTTAAAACACAGAGTTCACTTAAACTCTTGAATACGATTCACTATTGATCTCCCCGCCAGCTCGAGCGTCACTAGAGGACGCTTGGAGGTGGTTGAGTACTTCTCCTACATATGATCCTCGCCATACCAAAGCCACCATCCTCCCTCACTCGGCCACTCGATATATCAATTTTCATCCTCTATCACACTTTGGCGTGGTATGGTGACATCACCGGGTCATTAGTCTCCTAGAACTTTTAACTTTCTCCTAAGCATGATGGATGGATTCTACCTGCATTTTTGTTATGAGGTCGCTATCTCCATCTCCCATCAGGAGACCCTTGCATGGGCACCCTCTTTGTCGTCCCCTACATCATAAAGTGCTGTTCAAATGCATACGCGTTCCGAAGGAAAAGATAGGGTTAATGGTAGTGGGCGATGTTGTGCTCCATGACCCTTGAGACACTAAGGTTGATGTAGATGTTTCGAAAGATGTCTATACTACCAAGTGGATCGAGTACTACACCGACATCGACTCTCGATACTCTCCCTGACCCGATTTGCCCTGGCGATGTTACTCTCTCTTCCCAACGGCGCTACCATTTCCTGATCAGCGGTCGCGTTCACTACCTCATGCCTCCTCTGGTCACCTAGACTAGGGTTACAGGTACCTCAGAGAACATTCATGTGGGCAAAAGATGAGTGTGGCAGCGTATTGCTAAGCATTTAGGTGTGCGACTATCTCTGAGCTAGTTTCTCCTTTGTGACCCATGCGTCATATTGGGTTGATACATCTGATTTGGTGTCTCCAACTAGCTTGACTTTTTTGGGGATGATTCTCAGGCCAAGAGCGCATCTTTCTAAGCACCACAACACCAGTCCCCTCTCCTATTGCTATTCTTGTGCTTTTACTTCCATCGTTTGTAATCAGTTAGCAAGGGGAGTCCCCTGCTACATTTTGGTTTGCTTACTTTTGCTTTGATTTTCTATTTTGATTTTTTTGTTATATTTAGTCTATTATATGTTATTTTGATTTCCCTTGTTTCACCTGTGTCTCTCCACTCATCTCAGGGATTGTGTGGTTGCTTGGAGTTGGATAGCACACACGTTGAGAGCGGCACCATCGCTCTCCGTGGTCAAGAAAGTCACTTTAATCCTCCCTTCCTTTGTAAATGTTGTTCTCAATTTTTGTACATGCCATACATTTCTACATGAAGGACAATGTAGCATTTAAGTGTGGGGAAGGATTGCATGCATGCCTTATGGTTGACTACTTTGCTAATAATGATTAATGATTACTTTGTTGGAAATTCTTAAACTTAGGGCAACCTGTGTGTTAGTGACCTAATCAGAGCCAAAATGTAGACTCTCTTTTACTCTAAATACCTAGGACCTCATCAATTTGCTCTAATTGTGGAGCCACATGTCCTAGGATGATAACCTTTTGCTTATGACAAAGTTTAATTCATTTGATGAAAAAAACTGGAAGTCAGATTCCTCAATTCGATGCCCTACCAGTTAATTTTAAAATTTTGTATGCTAAAAGATGTTAGAAAGAGCTATCACCTTAGTAGAGTGGAAGCCACTCTTGAGTAGTCAAATTTTGGGAATTACAAGTGTAAATCTGATGACCTACCAAGGGAAAAGGCTACCTAGCTCTAGGGTGTATGAAGCTACTACCCACTGTGTCTAGTTTGAATAACGGTCAATTAGCATAGGTTAGTTCCTAGAGACGTTGGGGCACTCAAATTATGGGGTTTTCACACACGCATGAGGTCTTTAAAGTAAAAGTGTAACCTTTTATTGTGTATGATTATTGGACTAACCTTTGTGGTTTCCCTTATGCTTGAGAATTTGCCAGTCTCCTGAGATCAGAAGTATTGCACTCATCCTTCCTTTTAATGAGTGATCAGAGATTACTTGAGGACAAGCAAACATTCAAGTGTTAGGGAATTTGATGAGTGCATTTCATATCATATTTATTTTCACTTAATTCATTATTTTACTCTTCCTTTAGAATAATTTTGTGCATATTCGGAGCTATTCGGAGCTATTCGGACCTATTTTGTGGTTTGAAGTAATTTGGAAGTGAATTGGGTGATGAAACGAGCAAAGAACAAAGATATTTGCTAAGTGCTCAAGCTAAACATGGGCAGAGCACGATCGTGCTCTGTCCCACTAATTATCTCTGTTTAGAGGAATACCCAGCCAAAATGCAAGCAGGAGGGTGCTCTCAGCCCGAACACAATCCGGGCACGAGCATGTTCTACCCACTGAAAATTTCAGTTTAAGGCAGTTTCTGCTTAACACGAGATGCACGCTTCACTCACTTCTAGCACGATCGCATTCAAGTGAAACACGGTCCACACATGATCGTGCTTTCTCCTATTAGAAAATCAAGGCGAGTGCTAAGCTAATTCACATGAAAGCCCAACCTAGGATACACGGTCTAACCACAACTGTGTTTAGCCGTGTGGAGCCTAAAATTGTCCTTTTAACTCCAGCTTTTAGGGTTTCACTCTGATCTTTGTTCTAGGATTCTTCTCTCCACCCATACTACTTTAAGGAGAGTGAAGATCATGGTTCACCACACCTTCTAAGGGGATCAAGGGCAAGTCAGAGGCACAAGGGAAGTGGGGTTAGCATATCGGAGCTCGACTAGGAAGATTATCTTGTGATTAAGGGAGTCATGTCTACTTCCTTTGGTTCTTTCTCTTTATCTTCCTCGATGTACCCGTTCATGAAGAGCTAACCATCCACGGTGCCCCAAGACGTGAACTATGATGCTTTGTATGCTTTGACTACTTGCTTTTAATATTTACAAAGTTCTTTTGATTCATGTGTTAAATCTCGTGTTGCATAACTCGATGAGTTTGATGTGCATAGTTGCTTTGGTAAACTTGGTGTAGGGATTGCCATAGTTGTTGTTACCTTGTGTGATTGCAAAACTCGATGTGTTTGAAATGCACAGTTATCTTGCAAAACTTAGTGTATGTGAGCACCATAGATGCAACATCGCTTTTGAGCACACACTTAAATCTTAAAATGTACCTGGTAGACCTTAGAAGCAAGTCAACATGCTATAAGTCCAGTCCCTGAGGTTCGATAACCCTACACCTCATGGGGGACCACTGTATTACTTATATGCGACCCGTACACTTGCGGAGATTGCATAAACCCTAATCCTATATTTTCTTTTCAGATTAGAGGACATTCCAAAACCCTAATTGTAAGTTTTCATTTCGGAATGCGTCATATCTTTTCATAATGCCTCGTATTTTAGAATCAATGCCCTAATAATTTCTTTTCTTTTATGAATGTCTGCTATTTTTTATCAAAGCCATAATCTTATGTTTTCTTTTGGGAATGTCTACTCGATTAGAATCAAAACCCTAACGATATGTTTTTTTTATAGTAATGTCTCCAATTTTTTAATCAAACCCTAATCCAATGTTTTCTTTTCAAAATGCCTATTATATTTGAATCAAATCCCTAATCCTATGTTTTTTTTTTCGGAATGTCACCTATCTTTCAATCAGAACTTGAATCCTTTGTTTTCTTTTGTTAATATCTCCTATTTATTAGATTTCAATGAAAACCCTAATCCTATCTTTCAAAAATAGGGTTTTCTTTCCGTAATGTCGCCTATTTTTCAATCAAAACCCTAATCTTATGTTTTCTTTACGAAATGCCTACTATATTTGAATCAGAACCTGAACCTATATTTTTCTTTCATAATGTATACAACTTTTTTTTAATCAAACCCTAATCTTATCTTTTGTTTTGGAAAAGTCCCCTATTTATCAATTTTGAATAAAAAACCCTAACCTATATTTTCTTTTCAGAATGTCAACTATTTTTTAATCAAAACCCTATTCCTATGTGTTCTTTTCTTGATGTCTACTATTTTTTAATAAAAACCCTAATGTTATGTTTACTTTTTGTAATGCCTCCTATTTTTAAATCGAAACTCTAATCCTATGTTTTCTTTTCGCAATGTCTACTTTTTTTATAATCAAAACCCTAATCATTTTATTTCGCTTTTTAGTAATGTGTCCTCGCTTTTTCAATAAAAATGCTAATCCTATGTTTTCTTTACGGAATACCTACTATATTTTGAATCAAAACCTTGATCCTATGTTTTTTTCTTAATATCTCCTATATATCAGTTTTGAATCAAAAAGCAAACCCTACAATTTTTTTTCAGAATTTCTCTTTTTTTGCATCATAACCCTAATCCTACCTTTTGTTTTGGGAATCTTTGCCTAAGTTTCCCTTTTTGGAAACGTCTCTATATTCTTCAATCAAAAACTCTAACCCGTATATTTTCTTTTTCGGATTAGGGGATATTATGAGATTCTAATTCTAAGTTTTCTTTTCGGAATGCCTACTATCATTTTGGAATGTCTCCTATTTTAGAGTGAAAACCCAAACCATTTCCTTTCCTTTCCGAATGTCTTCTATATTTTTATCAAAACCATATTCCTATGTTTTCTTTTGGGAATGTCTACTATTTTTTTATCAAAAAGCTAATCCTATTTTTTCTTATAGTAATGACTCCTATTTTTCAATCAAAACCTAATCCTATGTTTTCTTTTCACAATGCCTACCATATTTGAATAAAAATCCTAATCCTATGTTTCCATTTCGGAATGTCTCCTAACTTTCAATCAAAATAATCCTTTGTTTTCTTTTCATGATGTCACCTATTTATCAATTTTAATTCAAAACCCTAATCCTATATTTCAAAAATGGGACTTTTCTTTTCATCATGTCTCCTATGTTTCAATCAAACCGCTAATCCTATGTTTTTTTAGAATGCCTACTTCATTTGAATCAAAACCCTAATCATATGTTTTTAGAAATGGCTCTTGTTTTCTATTAATTAAAAACCCTAATTACATCTTTTGTTTTGTAAATCTCCGTAATTTATCAGTTTTGAATCAAAACTCTAACCTATGTTTTCTTTTTGGAATATCTACTATTTTTAAATCAAAACCCTCATCCTATGTTTTCTTCTATTAATGTCTCCTATCTTTCATTCAAAACTCGAATTCTATTTTTTCTTTTCTGAATGTCTATTAATTTTGAATCAAAACACGAATCCTATATTTTCTTTTCTTAATATCTACTATTTTTTAATCGATACCCAATTATCATATTTCTTTCCGGAATGCCTCCTACTTTTTAATCAAAACACTAATCCGATGATTTCTTTTCACAATGTCTATTATTTTTTAATCAAAACCCTAATCATATGTTTTTCTTACAGAATGTTTTTCTACTTCAATCAAAACCCAGAATTTTATGTTTTCTTTTTAAGATGCCTATTATATTTTGAATCAAAATCCCTAATACTATGTTTTTCTTTTTGAATGTCTCCGTCTTTCAATCAAATCGTCTATGTTTCTTTTTTCTTAATGTCTCCTACTTATCGACTTTTGAATCAAAACTACTAACCCTATGTATCTCTTTCTAAGTGTCTTACATTTTCTAATAAAAATATTAATTGTATATTTTTCTTTTCGAGTTAAGGGTTATTCGAAACCCCTAATCTTAAGTTTTTCTTTTTCAATGCCTCCTCTTTTCGGAATGTCTCCTATTTTTGAATCAAACCTAATCCTTTCTTTTTCCTTTAAGAATGCTTGCTATTTTTATCGAAACCCTAATCTTATGTTTTTCTTTAGAAATGTCTTAATGTCTACTATTTTTAATCAAAACTCTAATCCTATGTTTTCTTTTCGAATGGCTACTCTATTTGAATCAAAACCCTAATCCTATATTTCATCAATTAGAATGATTCCTATCTTTGAATCGAAACCTATGTCTTAATGTCTCCTATTTATCAGGTTTTCAATGAGCAGTTATCTTATCTTTCAAAATTAGGATTTTCTTTTGGAATATCTCATATAATCAAAACCTTGATCCTATTTATGGATACGCCTACTATATTTTCAAACCAAAAATCCTAATCCTATATTTCTTTTTTTTTGAAATGGCTCCTATTTTTTTGAATGAAAACCCTAATCCTACTTTTTGTCTTGGAAATGTCCCATATTTATAAGTTTTGAATCAAAGCCCCAACATATACTTTCTTTTTGAATTTCTTTGATTTTTAATCAAAAATTCTAATCATATATATCTTATAGTAATGTCTCCTATCTATCAATAAATAAACCCTAATCCTATATTTTTCTTTCTTTTAATGTCTACTAGTTTTGAATCAAAATCGTAATCTCATTGTTTCTTTTCTTAATGTCTACTATTTTGAATCAAACCCCAAATCTTATGTTTTCTTTTGAATATCTCATATCTTTCAATGAAAACTCACGAATGTTTTTGTTTTCTTTTTAATGTCTCTCCTATTTATAACTTTTGAATCAAAACACCAATAAAAATGTTTTCTTTCTCTGAATGTCACAATAATCAAACCCCTTATCCCTATCTTTTGTTCTGGAAACTGCGCTATGTTTTAATTTTTCAGAATGTGTCATATCAATCAAAACCATAATCCCTATGTTTTCTTTCGAACAGGGGCATTCCAAAAGCGCTAATCTTTAGTTACCTTTTCGGAATGATTCCAATCGCTTTTGGAATGTCTCTACTTTTTGAATCAAAACAATCATTTAATTTTTGGAATGTCTACTATTCGCGGCCAAAACCCTAATCTAATGTTTTTCTTATGAAATGTCTCCATATTTTCAACCAAAATCCCAAAATCCTATGTTTTTTGTTTGGAATGCCTACTATATTTGAATCAAAACCCTAATCCAATGTATTCTTTTTGGAATATCTCTTATCTTTCAATCTAAAAACGCAAATCTCGTATTTTTCTTAATCCTTCCTATTTATCAATTTTTAATCAAAACCCTAATCTATCCTTCAAAATTTGGGTTTACTACATTTGGAATGTCTTGTATTTTTAGTCCAAACCCAGCATGTCGTAACAAGTGTTTTTGGAATGGCTTCCTATGCTTGAATCAAAAACCCTAATTCTATTTTCATTGAAAACCCTTGTCCTATATGTTTTCTTGTGTGAGTAATGTTATGTTTGTCACGTTTCCTTTCGAATCGTCACGTGTATATTTTAATCAAAACGCAAATCCTAGTATTTTTCTTAATGCTTCCTATTTGTCAATTTTTAGTCAAGAGCAATGAATTCTATGTTTTCTTATGGTAATATGCGGTATAATTCAAAATCCTAATTCGATGGCAGTGTCTTTTACGAGATGCCTACTATAGTGGAATCAAAACCATAATCCTATATGTTTGCTTATAGTAATGTACCACTATGTTTCAATCAAAACCTGTGATTCTGCATTTCTCTCTTTTCAAAATGTTTAGTGGTACTTTCAGTCAAAACCCTAATCTTATGTTTTTGTTTGAAAAATAGGGACATTTGAAAGAAAAACTTCGAGATCGCCTTTATGTACATGATCATAATGGGACATTATAGAAATAATAAGCGAATGTCTAATGAATGAGAGACATTAAAAGAATAGACATTCAAAAAGAAAACATACCGCCATTTATGTCTGCGCATAGCCCGATAGATAATGGAGCACATTTAAAAAGGAAAACATGGGTTATGGTTTTGGATTCATAGCGAGACATCAAAGCTCGACTGTTGGATTCGGGATTTTTGTTTGCAAAACACCTTGCGGACTGGGCGAGAAGAACATGGGGATTAGGTAGATTCAAACATGATGAGCATTCGACTTTAGAATTGAGGGCCTGATTTATGGCAGAACATTACTATAAGCTATTGGATTGGGTCTTTGATTCAGATAAGATTAGAAAAACATGGGATTGAGTGTTTTGAGAATGAAATATAACCGAACATTCTAGCTTATAGGGCGAGTCACACATAGGATTATGGTTTTCAATGAAAAATACGAGAAATAACAAAAAGAAAATATATGATAAGGGTTTTTGATTCCAAATATGATAAAGCATTCGAAGAAAACAAAGGATTAGGGTTGGGTGGCTTTAACTGATCTGATATTATAAGTAAACATAGGATTAGTTTTGATATGAAAAATAGGTGACATTACTTTAAAACAACAGGATTATATTTAGGATTAAGGGTTTTGATTCACAGGTGAAATTCCAGAAAAGAAAAGCAGAGGGATTATGGTTGTGATTGAAAAGCCATGAAGGACATTTCAAAATAAAATACAAGATTAGGGTTTTTGATTAGGCAGCAGTAGTGAATCTCTCAAAGGAAACATAAGATTAGATTTCGGAATTACGAGTATTAGCCATTATGAAAAGAAAAGCAGTAGTGGACTATTGTAGAAAATATGAGACATTAGTAAATCTAAATTTTCTTATAGTAGTGTCTGCATATGATGAAAATAGCGGAGACATTTCCTCTAAAATATACAGGACCAGGCTTGATTCAAAAATAGTGAGACATTACAGCTCAGACAGTTGAGTTTTTGTAAACTGAGCAGGTGGCCACCAAGAATTAGGTTTTGATTCAAAGGCCGAGATAAAGACATTTCGAGATGGAAAACATAGGATGAGGTATTGATGCGAAAGATGAGGAACATTCGAGAAAGCATAAGATGAGCTCGTTTCGATATGGTGGGCGTTACGAGAAATGGAAACTGCGATGACCAGTTTTCGATTAAAAATAGTAGCTGTGCTCCTGAGAGAAAACATGGGATTATGATTTCTGATTCAAAAATAGCGACATCTGATACAAAATATACTACAATGACATTTTGATTAGAAAAGAAATTTGAGGCATTTAGAAGAAGAAAAACATAGGATTATGGATTTGATTAAAAACCCGAAAAATACTAATTTTTCAAAAGAAATAGAAGATTATTATTTTTCATTAAAAAATAACAAATATTTCTAGAAGAAAACATAGGATTAATTTTTTAACTAAACTATAGTAGGAATTCCGAAAAGAAATATAGGATTAGGGTTTTGATTGAAAAGAGACATTCTATAAGCTTATAAGATTTTGGGTTTTGATTCAGATAGGGAGTTAGAAAGAACGGAAAAAGGGTTAGGGTTTTGACTCAAAAATAGGAGGCATTCCAAAAGGAAAACAAAGGATTAAGGTTTCGATTCAAAACTGAAAAATATGAAATATTACTCTAAGAAAATATAAGATTAGGTTTTGATTCAAAACTTAGTAATAGGAGACATTAAGAAAAGAAAACATAGGATTTAGAATTTGATTAATAGGTAGTTGACATTACGAAAAGAGAAACAAAGGATTAGTGTTTTCAAAAATAATATTAGGGTTTTGATTAAAAAAATGATACATTTGGGGAAAAAAACAAGAATTAGGGTTTTGATTCAAAAATATTAGACTTTCTGAAAAGAAAATATAGGATTTTGATTTTGATTCAAAATATGAGACATTTCGAAAAAGAAAAAAATACAAGATTAGTGTTTTGATTAAAAAATAGTAAGATTACGAAACGAAAACATAGTATTAGTTTCTTAATTCAAAAATATGAGACATCAGTAAATCCTACATTTTCTTATAGTAATGTCTCATATTTTTGAAAAATAGGAAACATTTCTGCAAAAACATATAGGATTATGCTTTTGATTAAAAAATAGTAGACATTCCAAAAAGAAAAGAAAGGATTTGGGTTTTGATTGAAAAATAGGTGACATTCTAAGTCGAAAACATAGGATTAAGGTATTGATTGAAAGATAGGAGACATTCCAAAAAGAAAGCATAGGACTAAGTCAGATTTTCGTTTCAAATATGGTAAGGCGTTAAAAATGGAAACACGGTGCTCGAGGTTTTGATTAAAAAATAGTAGCATTGATATAAGAAAACATATGATTAGGATTTTGATTCAAAAATAGTAGACATTCTGAAAATAAAACATAATATTCGTATTTTGATTGAAAAATATGAGGCATTTCGAAAAAAAAAACATAGGAATAGGGTTTTGATTAAAAACCAAAAATACGAATTTTTTCAAAAAGAAATAGAAGATTATTGTTTTGATTAAAAAATAACAAACATTTCTAGAAGAAAACATAGGATTACTTTTTTAATTCAACTATAGTAGGAATTCCAAAAAGAAATATAGGATTAGGGTTTTGATTGAAAAAAAAGGAGACATTACTATAAGATATATAGGATTCTGGTTTTGATTCAAAAATTATAGACATTCCAAAAAGAATATAAAGGGTTAGGGTTTTGATTCAAAAATAGGAGGCATTCCAAAAGGAAAAAAGCGGATTAAGGTTTTGATTCAAAATTGAAAAATAGGAAACATTACTCTAAGAAAATATATGATTAGGTTTTGATTCAAAACTTATCAATAGGAGACATTAAGAAAAGAAAACATAGGATTTAGGTTTTCATTAATAGGTAGGAGACATTACGAAAAGAAAAACAAAGGATTAGAGTTTTGAAAAATAATATTAGGGTTTTGATTAAAAAAATCAGACATTCCGAAAAGAAAGCAAGGATTAGTGTTTTGATTCAAAAATAGTAGACATTTTGAAATGAAAACATATGATTTTGATTTTGATTGAAAATATGAGACATTTTTGAAAGAAAACATAGGATTAGATTTTTTATGGGAAAATAGGAGACATTAATATAAGAAAACATAATATTATTGTTAAAACAAAGAATTAGTGTTTTGATTCAAAACTGAAAAATTGTACACATTCCAAAAAGAAAACATAATAATAGGGTTTTGATTCAAAAATAGCTGAGATTCTAAAAAGAAAGTATTAGGTTTTCTTATTGGAAAATAGGAGCATTCCCAAAAGAAAACATAGGTTAGGGTCTTGTTTCAAAATTGATAAATAGGAGATATTAATAAAAGAAAATATAGGATTTAGGTTTTGTTTACAAAATAGGAGACATTCTGCAAAGAAAAACATAGGATTAGGTTATTGATTTAAAAATAGTAGACATTACAAATAGAAAACAAAAGATTGGAGTTTTGATGTAATACTGAAGAATAGGAAAAATTGAGAATAAAAATAAGATTTGAGTTTTGATTGGAAAATAGGAAACATTACTATGAGAAAACATAGGATTAGGATTTTAATTATAAAATATGAGACATTACTAAAAGAAAACATAGGATTATGGTTTTGATTCAAAACTACAAAATTGGGTTTTCATTGAAATATAGTAGGCGTTTTGATTAGAGTTTTCATTGAAAGATAGGAGACATTCCTAAAGGATAACATTTGGTTAGAGTTTTGATTAAAATATATTAAGCATTCAAAAAATAAATCATAGGATTTGGGTTTTGATTGAAAAATGTGAAACATTACTATTAGAAAATATAGGATTGGTGTTTTGATTGAAAACCCCAATCCTATGTTTTCTTATAGTAATGTATCCTTTCAAAAATTTGGTTTTGAATCAAAAACATAGTCTTATATTTCCGAAAAGAATACATAGGATAAGTGTTTTGATTAAAAAATGTGACATTCCGAAAAGAAAACATAGCATTAGGGTTTTGATTTAAAAAAAGGAGTCATTCTGAAAAAAATAAAAAGGATTATGTTTTTTAATTGAAAAATAGGAGACATTTGTAAAAAAAACATAAGATTAGGGTTTTGACTCAAAACTGATAAATAAGAGACATTAAAAAAGAAAACATAGGATCCTTGTTTGGATTGATAGATAGGAGGCATCCCGAAAAGAAAACATTGGATTGGGATTTTCATTCAAATATAGTAGGTAATCCGAAAGAAAACATAGGATTATTGCTTTGATTCAAATATAGTAGGCAATTTGATTCAAACATAGTATTCATTCCGAAAAGCAAATATAAGATTAGCATTTTGATTCAAAAATAGAAGACATTCATAAATAGTAGACCTTCCAAAAGAAAACATAAGATTACGGTTTTAATTTAAAGATACGAGATATTCCTAAAATAATCTATAGGATTAGAATTTTAATTCAATAATAGGAGGCATTACGAAAAGAAAACATAGGATTAGGTTTGGGGTTCAAATATAGTAGCCATTCCGAAAATAAAACATAGGATTAGGGTTTTGATTGAAAAGTAGGAGATATCACTATAAGAAAATATGGGATTAAAGTTTTGAATGAAAATTAGCAGGCATTATAAAAAGAAAATATAGGATTATGGTTTTAATTCAAAATAGTAGACATTCAGAAATGAAAACATTAGATTAGGATTTTAATTGAAAAATATGAGATATTTTTAAAAAAATAGGATTATTGTTTCAATTAAAAAAATTACAGACATTCCCAAAAGAAAACATAAGATTAGGTTTTTGACTTAAAAATATGAGACATTAGGAAACAAAACATACGATTATTTTTTTATTCAAAAATAACAGATATTTCTAAAAGAAAATATAGGATTATTATTTTGATTAAAAAATACCAGACATTCAAAAAAGAAAGCTTAGTATTGTTGTTTTTATTCAAAAATGATAAATATGAGATATTAAGAAAGTAAAACATAAGAGTTGGGCTTTGTTTGCAAAATTTTAGACATTTCGAATTGAGAAGATAGGATTAGGTTTTTTATTCAAAACCAAAACATATTTGACATTTTGAAAAAAAAATATAGAATTAGGGTTTTGATTCAAAAGGCGTAGACATTCCCAAGTGAAAACAAAGGATTAGGGGTTTGATTAAAAAATAGGAGCCATTAAGAAATGAAAGCATTGGATTCGGGTTTTAATTGAAAGATACGAGACATTTAGGCATTCCGAAAAGAAAACATTGACTTATGGTTTTCATTGAAAAATAGAAGACATTACTACAAGAAAACATATACGTAGTGTTTTGATTCAATAATAGGAGGAATTCCAAAATAAACTTAGGATTAGGGTTTTGATTGAAAACAATGAGACATTCACAAAAGTAAAAATAGTATTAGGGTTTTGATTCAAAAATAGTAGACATTAAGAAAGAAAAATAGGATTCTAGTTTTGATTGAAATATAGGAGACATTACAAAATGAAAACATAGGACTAGGGTCTTGAATAAAAATTAGCAGACAATACTAAATCCTATTTTTCAATCAAAACATAAGGTTGGGTTTTTTATTAAAAAAAATGAGACATTTCAAAAAAAGAGTAAGGAAAAGAGTTTTGATTGAAAAATATGAGACATTTCAATAAGTAAACATACGGTAATTCTTTTGATTCAAATCTGAAAAGTAGGAGAAATTCAGAAAAAAAAAAAACAATAGATTAGAGCTTTGATTCAAAAACATTAGACAATATGAATAGAAAATATAGGATTAGGGTTTTTATTCAAAAATAGGAGATATTCTAAAATGAAAACATAGAATTAGTGTTTTGATTGAAAAATTAAAAAATATTAGACATTCTGAAGGTAACACATAAGATTCGGGGTTCGATTCAAAATAGAAAAATAGTAGACATTACTAAAAGAAAACATAAAATTAGAGTTTTGATTCAAAAAAAGGCAGTCGTTCTGAAAATAAAACATAGAATTAGAGTATTGATTAAAAACCAAAAAATAAAAAATAAACACTACCAAAAGAAAAAACATTGGATTAGCATTTTGATTCAAACCCAAATAATAGGAGATATTGCGAAAAGAAAACTTAGGATTAGGGTTTTGATTCAAAAATAGAAAACATTAGGAGAAGAAATAATAGGATAAGGTTTTTGATTCAACTGAAATTTAGGTGACATTTTGAAAAGAAAATGTAGGATTAGTGTTTTAATTGAAAAATATGAGACATATAGAAAAGAAAACATAAGATTATAGTTTATTTGAAAAAATAGGAGACATTTGGAAAATTCAGAAAAGGATTACTGTTTTCATTCAAAACTAGAAAATATTAGGCATTCCGAAAAGAAAAAATGGGATTAGGGTTTGATTAAGAAATAGGAGACATTCATAATGAAAACATAAGATTAGGGTTTTCATTAAAATTTAGGAAACACTCGAAAAATAAAACATAAGATTAGAATTTTGATTGAAAACTGATAAATAGGAGACATTCTGAAAAGAAAACATAGAATTAGTGTTTTGATTGAAAAATAGGAGACATTGTGAAAATAAAACATATTATTATGGTTTTAATTAAAAAGTAGGAGACATTCTGAAACGAAAACATAGGATTAAGGTTTTGATTCAAAAATATGAGACATTACTATAAAAAAAAGGGGACATTTGAAAAAGAAATCATAGGATTAGAGTTTTGAATCAAAAATAGCAAACATTTTAGAAAGAAAACTTAAGATTATATTTTTGATTAAAAAATACTAGACATTCAGAAAAAAAAAACGAAAGGATTAGGTTTTTGATTCAAAAATATGAGCCATTAAGAAAAGAAAACATAGGATTAAAGTTTTTATTGATAAATAGGACATATTATTATATAAAAACATAGTATTGTGGTTTTGATTCAAAAGTAGCAAATATTCAGAAAAAATAGGATTATTTTTTTGATTGTAAAATTTGAGAGATTTCAAAAAAGAAACATAGGATTATTGTTTTGATTTAAAGATTGGTGACATTCCTAAAATAAAACATAAGATTAGGATTTTTATTATAAAATATGCAGCATTCCGAAAAGAAAACATAGGAAGAGACTCCCAAACAAAAAATAGGATTAGTGTTTCGATTAAAAAAATGAGACATTTTGAAATGAAAACAAAGACTTAGGGTTTTCATTCTAAACTAAAAAATATAACACATTCCAAAAAGAAAACATATAATTTTTGTTTTGAATGAAAAATAGGAGATATTTCAAAAAGAAAACATCGTCAGGGTTTTGATTAAAAAATATGAGACATTAATATAAGAAAACATAAGATTGATGTTTTGATTTAAAACCGGAAAATAGGGTACATTTCCAAAAGGAAACACATGATTACTGATTCGATTAAAAAATAACAGACATTTCCATAAGAAAACATAGGTTAAGGGTTTTGACTCAAAAACAGTAGACATTCCAAAAAGAAAATAAATCATTAGATTTTTTATTCAAAAATAGGAGCCATTCCGAAAGGAAAACATAATAAAATGGTTTTGATTGAAAAATGTGAGACATTATTATAAGAAAACATAGGATTAGTTGAAATTAAGAAAATAAAACATTGGATTAGGGTTTTTATTGAAAAATAGGAGATATTACTATAAGAAAACATAGGATCATGGCTTTGTTTAAAACATACTATACATTAACTAAAGAAAACCTAAGATTACGGTCTTAGTTGAAAAATATGAGACATATCGAAAAGAAAAGATATGATTATGGGTTTGATTAACAATATTAGACATTATGAAAAGAAAACATATGATTATAGTTTTGATCCAAAAATAGCAGACATTTTAAAAAGAAAACATAAGGATTACGGTTTTGATTATAAAATATGAGATTTTATGAAAAGAAAACATACGGTCATTGTTTGGATTCAAAAATAGCAGACATTCCAAAAAAAAAACATAACATTATGGTTTTGATTCAAAAATTGGAGCCATTCTTGAAAAACAATATATGGTTAGAAATTACGTAAACAAAACATACTATTACGGTTTTGATTGAAAAATACGAGATATTTCGAAAAGAAAATATAAGATTAGGGGTTTGATTGAAAAGCAAAAAATAAGGGACATTTCCAAAAGAAAATATAAGATTAGGGTTTTGATTAAAAAATAGACGGCATTCCAAAAAGAGAACATATGATTAGGGTTTTTATTCAAAAATAGGAGGCATTCCCAAAAGAAAACATAACATTAGGGTTTTGATTGGAAAATATGAGACATTTCGAAAAAGAAAATATAGGATTTGGGTTTTGATTGAAAGATAGAATTAGTAATGTTTTCTTTTGGAATTGTCTCTTTTTTCCAAAAATATGTGACATTTTGTAAAGAAAACATCAAATTAGGATTAGAATTTTGATTAAAAATAGGAGGCATTACTATAAAAACAATAGAATGAAGGTTTTGATTCAAAATAGTAGACATTCTGAGATTAAAACATAGTATTAGCGTTTTGATTGAAAATATGAGACATTTCAGAAATAAAGCATAGGATTAAAGTTTTGATTGAAAAATTGGAGATATTATTATTAGAAAACATACGATTAGGGTTTTGATTTAAAAATATTAAACATTTTGAAAAGAAAAAAATAGTATTAGGGTTTAGATTAAAAAATAGGAGACAGGTGTTCAGGGGAGTATTGTTTCAATTGCCCGCTCCCACATACATTTTGAGTGATATACTTTGTATTGTGCTTGCATGCATACATTGAGGGCAATGTACATCTTATGTGTGTGTGTGTGTGGGGGGGGTAAGTTCACATTACCCATGCTTTATACCTACATGCATGCTTATGTAGCTAATGGCGATTCACCTTAGTTGCAATGACTTTATTCTTGACTTTAGGAGAATCTTCATCATAGAATGTTTTCATGCTCTAGTTTTTACTTGGATTTTTAGGATTTTTTACCCGATTGACACTTGTTCACTTGTTGGACTACTCGCTCATTAAACTCTTTTGGAAACTCAGGTTCGATGTTTAAGGGACTAATTAGTGCTATTTCTTGTGTTATTTGTGCTGAAAAAAAAATGAAAAGAGAAAAATACTTGTTTTAGTTGTGCATTTAAGGTGAAAAGAGCTACCACCTATGAAGTATAAAGATACTCTAATAAGTGGGATACTAGTGATGCTCTAATGAGAGAAAGAGCTATCTCATGGGATGAGTGAAAGCTACAACCCCAGTAGAAAGAGCTACCACCTTAAAAGTGTGAAAGCAACCTTGGTGGCCGCCTAGGAAAGGGCTACCATAGAGGATTTGTGAAGCTACTTCCTTCTCTTTTCTTTTTCTACATAAATAAGTCCCAATCAATTAGAGCTTTGGGAAGTACATGCTTGATCAGTGCTTGTGTATTAGTAATATGAAGTATTCTTTTCTTATGATGAGCATTACTTTTATCATATTTTAGCGATAATACATGTGTATTTGTGAACTTTCGTTCATGAAGGGTTGTGAAGCCAATTATGAAAGAAAAAAGCCAAAGTAGATTGTGACTGTACTTTGTTGATGAAGTCATGGGGTGAACAAATGTGAAGACACAAGTTGTAATCAAAGATACATGAATGTGTGCCAATCACTATGAGCTCAAGAAATTACATTGTTCGGAGGGGCACAAAAGCAGTCACATTTGCTTATTCTGACTTGTACAATGTTAGCAAGATATTCACCAATATGGCATTTTATTGAAGAAGCGATGCGATCTAGGGCATAGACGTGTGCCCATTTATGTTACCTCGATGAAAAGTGTGGATTCGGGAGTATTTTGCCGGAGTACTATTGTCGCAATTTATTGTAGCACTTACTGTTCACAGGCCACAGAAAATTAGATTTCTAGAAATCCACATGGGCGTGTGGAAATTCCACACAAACATGTGGATGCTCGATTCCAGCCATTTATAAAGCCACAACTTGTACTGATTTGGACATCCATCTTTCATCGTTCTCTCCATCTTTTCTCCAAATTTTGGGAGGCCTGCGGCCAGGGTTTAGAGGGGCTTTCGCAAGGGTTTTGGAGTGGTTCTACGGTTTTAACAGCAAATTTCTCTTTGAAAATAGTTATTGGGGGCTTTCATCGGCACCGATCCGGCGAGGTGTGCCCTAGGCTTGACAAGAGGACTATTGGAGAGGACGAGGCTATTTCACAAGATCATAGACACAAATGCCGAGGCAGTTTTCTTATGGATTACATGTTTTTTTATTTTTCAATTTCATTATTGATTGTATCTTGCTCCATGGAGAGCTAAACCTCTTAGTGCGTACTTGGACTTGTGTTTCCCTATGATGTTATTGTTTTATTGACCATATATTATGTTTTCCTTAATTGATGTCTATAATTGAGTTCCAATCCTGAATGCTTGTTAAATGATTTCTCCCTTAGAGTGATACTAGGGTTGAGACACTACAGCATTGTAGTGTTTTAGCGGAATTTTATTGCCGGCGTTTTATTAAAACACCAAAACATCTATGGCGTTTTCACTGTGAAATGCCACGAATGCGCCTTCTTCGATTGAGTAATTGGACATTGGCGGCGTTTTACTATGAAAACGCCAGCATTGGGTTTTCTGTAGCTGCGTTGATGATATAAACGCCGGCAAAGTGCAAGCGCACGCTATCAGAAAAGGATGGCGCGAAGAATTTCCAAACATCAACGGGGTTTTCTCCAAAATGCCATGGAATATGCCGGGAAATGTTTTAATTTAGCGGCATTGTTTGAGTAAAATGCCGGGACTAGTTCCTAATTATATGCCTGCGTTTGTATTAAAAACACCATTATGGGTTTTTTATCGGTATATATACGGCGTTTGCATTTTAAAACGCCACTAAAGCAACTTCTAGTATGGAAGAGTGGAACTTTGCGGCATGTTGATGACAAACGCCGAGAAAGTTTTTTGTTAGAGCGGCATTTGTAGTTTTAAAACGCCGAGAAGTTATTATTTTTCGCAGGGTTTCCTTTTAAACGCCGGGTAAATGCCTTGATTTGGTGACGTTTTTGGCTAAAACGCCGGTAATATTTATTATTTCTCTCCCCATATTCGGCCCTTGTCTGCGCGCAGGTTCTCTTCTCCATCAGAGAAAAGCTCCAGCCTTCCTTCTTTCGCAGGGTTTCCTTAGTTTCAATCCCAAATCCTTCTCCAATCTCCACCTTTTCCCTCGATCTCGCTGCTATTCAACGCCGTCGCACACCTCCAGTTACTGGTTGAGCAACTTCTCTAAGATCCAACTTCTCGAAGCTCCAGCCTACCTTCTTTCGACGGAGTTTTCCCCTTCAGGTTGCCAATTTGTTTGCCTTTTTGGTTTGTGTTTCAATATTAATCTGCTGTGATTTCTTTAACACATGCTTTTTAGGGCTCAATCACCATCATCTCCAATTCATCTTCGGCCACAGCCGCCGCACAGAGGCTCTCCTGGAAGCTGCTCCCCTCTCCTCTCCAGTGCCCAATCACCATCATCTCCAATTCATTGTGGCTCCCGAGCATCGATCACTGGTGGTACTTCCGTTACCCTTTTCTCATCCTTTGCTTCATTGTCGTTCCTCTTTTAGGATTTTATCTACATATTTGTTTTTTTCTTTTTCTTTTTTGATTGATTTGGATGGTGAAATTCTATTCAGCTTGCTTGAAATCATGTTTGCATGGAGATGTTGAATTTGGACATTTATCTTGCTTGTTTTGATTTGGGGTTTGTTGAAAATTTTGGTCTCTTTAGTGTTTTTCAATGGTTTACAGATTCCTTCTCCAACAGATTATTGTACTTTGATGAAATGATTATTGTATCTCAATGATCTTTGCAAATGTCTGGAGGAAGGCTGCCAAGTCTGCGCCGTAGATGATCCGGTGATCTGCTGTGACATTCACCTGTGAAAAAATATATAATGGATCTCAATAAAGAGAGTTATTTTGGAATAATTGGACCATTATTTGTTACAATATACTCTTGTTCATTTCACCCAAAAAAAAAGGATGAAAGTACTATTAAATGTCACCGATATTTAGTTCCACAACATAATCTAGTTAGAAGAAAACTAAATGAACTACATGGACATCTTCAGCTTAAAGCAATTGAAAATTCACATACACATGGAAGAACTCATGCATTGATTTATTGATTGTTCTTGTTCATTTCAGAGTTTAGAGCTCCAACTAGGAAATATGAATTGAATTAGATTTGGAGCTTAGTTGGAACCAAGCTAAACTTAAGCCACTTCAGAGAAAGCTTAGGAAGAACAGAAAATAACCAGTGGTTTATGACATGAAGCATCCTGTTCAATCTTCTATTTGATTGTTTATTTGAGATGTTGATAATTGTGGTATGGTAACAGAATGAATAAGTATGCATATCAAGATTTGATTAGTAAAGATTCCAACATGCAATTTACACATTTGTTATTTGTAACAAAGGTGCAGCATTAGTGAAACCCAAGCTAGTTTGGGTATAGATTTGGCATTGGCTGCCAAACCAACGGGTTAAAAAATGATGCATGTTTAAACTAGAGACTACAAAGAAGAGAAAATTGGAGAACAAACCCTCGACGTTATTCATTTGAATTTAGACATACTCAACTAGAACGGAAAACCTTTGAACAGAAATCTAATAAAAATTAAGTTTGACATATTTTCACTAAAATAATTACTTGGATGGAATAAGAATGCATATGTTTTATCATTTAATAATATATATAGTTCTATTTCAACTACAAGTGCACTCACAACTATATATATATATATAGTTTACTTCTACCTAGTCAAATTGATAATTAATTTCCTTGATTTTTCATATAAGGTCACTTTCTCATTTGTTCATGAAGATGCTATAGCCTTGTAGACAACTTTGTAGAAAATAAATGAAAGGTTACTTCAAAGAATAAACAAAGAAAGCATTTTTCTTTACGCTAGCTAGTAAGAGGAACTTTAAACATAATCATCACCATGATTATTAAATGGTCTCCATTAATAAACATATGAAACACATTATAAGTTACCAACTTATATCAATGAGAAACACCTGAGCTCATTGATTAGATTCATTGTGCAAGCTTATATACATATCTCATTTTGCACATGAACAATTGGAGGTATGAAAAATATATAAGATCAAATACTTGTGAAATATTTCATATGATTGTGATGGCATCATGGTTTGATGGCTATAATTTCTCAAGATAAGACACTTGATTGGTTTGCACATTACAATTGTAAGCACTATATTAACTTCATTGATGGTAAACAGTGATGGATAAGAGTTGGATGCATAAGTCAAGATTGTCTAACGAGTATGCAAAAGGAGTGGAGTCATTTCTTGATTTCGCATTTGATAAGTCAAGTGAAGACAACATGATTGTTTGTCCTTGTGTAAAGTGTGCGAATGTTCATTGGCACACACAAGAAGTAGTGGAAGAACATTTAATGTGTGATGGAATCCTACGGGGTTACACTTGTTGGTTCTTCCATGGGGAGCTTGTTCATTCTTCAACATCTAATTTGGATAACATAATCACAATGCCTCCAAGCACTACTCAACCTACTTCAACCTTTCATAGTAGCCATGGTGCCATGGGAGAATTGTTACGTGATGCTTTTAACATCCGTCATGATGTTCATGGGGGCATTGAACCTAATATTGGAGATGTTGTCAATGATGAAGCCGAAGTCCATGATGGGGCAGGTGAGGAAGAACCTCCTACGGAAGCAGCAAAGTTCTACAAGTTACTTGAAGATATGAATGAGAAACTTTATGATGGATCGAAGCATTCCAGGTTGTATTTTTGCATTCGTCTCTTCCACCTAAAATGCATATGTGGGATGAGTGGAAAAGCGCTCGATTACCTAATTGAGTTTTTGAAAGAATTTTTCCCAGCCGCTGCCATTCCTACAAATAGTCGTGAATCAAAGAAGGTCATCAAAGACTTAGGACTTGGTTATGAAAAAATTCATGCTTGCACTAATGATTGTATGCTCTATTGGAGTGATAAAGAAAATCAACAAGCTTGTCTTGTTTGCAGCACTTCTTGATGGTTGTCCACGGATTCTAACCATTCTTCCAATGATGATGATGAAATGGTCCACAAAAGACCAGTGAAGGTTTTGCGTTATTTTCCCATCATCCCAAGATTACAAAGAATATTCATGTCGTCGAGGACTTCTGGGGATATGACTTGGCATGTTGATGGTTGTACAGAAGATGGGTGTTTGAGGCATCCTGCTAACGCTGAAGCATGGAAAACGTTTGACACGAGATATCCAGACTTTGCTTCTGATCCTCGAAATATTAGGCTCAGACTTTCCTCTGATGGTTTTAATCCATTCAAATTCTATCGAGTACTTCTTATAGTACATGGCCGGTGGTGTTGATCCCTTATAATTTGCCACCGTGGAAAGGGATGAAGCAATCTTCTTTCCTCTTATCCATGATTATCCCTGGAGTTAATGGTCCCGGAAATGACATTGACATCTACTTGCAACCTCTAATCAAGGAGCTGAAGCAACTATGGGTTGGTCTTCAGACATATGATGCATCAAGGAAACAGAACTTCAATTTGCGAGCTGCTCTAATGTGGAGAATAAATGATTTCCCCGCTTATGCAATTTTATCTGGTTGGAGAACGAAGGGAAAGTATGCTTGCCCTTGTTGTGCTGCAAAAACAGCATCGAGATGGCTATCCAATGGACAAAAGTTTTGTTATATGGGACATCGGCGGTGGTTAGCTAAAGATCATCCATATAGGCTCCAAAAACATCTATTTGATGGTACTTTAGAGCTACGTGAGGCTCCTTTATCTACAAGTGGGTCAAACATCTTGTTGATGTTAAATGATGTGCAATATAGTTATGGGAAACGAATAAAACAAAGGCTAAGAAAATCAAAGGCTTCTAGTAGCTCAAAGAAAAGACAGAGGCAAGAATCCAATTTTCAAGAAGATAGTGTCATGGACAAGGAAGAAGATGAATCACAAGAAGCAGATTTGTGGAAAAAGAGAAGTATATTTTTTGATTTACCATATTGGGAGCATCTCCTTATGCGGCATAATTTGGATGTGATGCACATTGAGAAGAATGTTTGTGAAAATATTATTGGAACCTTGCTTAATGTTGATGGGAAATCAAAAGATAATTTGAAAGCCAGACTTGATTTGGTAGATATGGGAATTCGTCATGTTCTTCATCCTGAATATCTTCCTAATGGAAGAACAAGGTTGCCTCCTGCTATTTATTCAATGACAAAAGGGGAGAAGGATGTGTTTTGCCAAGTCTCGAAGAACATTAAAGTTCCGGATGGTTATTCCTCAAATATATCAAGATGTGTGAACCAAAAGGAACGGAAGCTACATTCTCTAAAATCACATGATCATCATATACTACTCCATGATTTGCTTCCAATTGCTTTACGCTTATCATCATCAAAACAAGTGATGTGTTCCATTTCCGAGCTTTGCAATATATTCAAAATTCTTTGTGGTAAGGTTCTCAACGTTGAAGAGCTCGACAAACTTCAATATCGAGCATCGATGGTTTTATGTCAATTAGAGAAGATTTTTCCACCATCTTTCTTCACTATAATGGTCCATTTGCTTATTCACCTTCCATTGCAAGCCAAACTTGGTGGACCTGTCCATTACCAATGGATGTATCCAATTGAACGGTAAAATTTCCTACTATAGACTTAGTTTTAATTAGTAAGAATTAAATTTATTTTTTAGTTGACATGACATACATGTTTTAGGTTCTTGTTGAAGTTAAAGAACTATGTGCGGAACAAGAGATATCCTGAAGGTTCTATTGTCGAAGGTTATTTGGCAGAGGAATGTGTGACCTTTTGTTCCCGATATCTGGAAGATGTTGAAACAATATTTGATAAACCATCAAGGAATTTGGGAGAAGTTCATGATGAGGCACTCGGGGGAACTTATTTATTTCATAGTCATGGACAACCAATACGCCAATTTGAAATTACAGAATTAGATGCTAAATCATTGGCACAAGCACATCGATATGTCTTATTACACCATGACGTTACTGTCACACTACAATCGTGAGTGAAGCATTTCCATCTGTTTTAATTTGTATGGCATAATTTTACAATTTGTATTGCAATTAATTGTAGTGAGTACAAGAATATCTTAAGACAACAAATGCGTGCACGCCGTTCAACCGCTCGTGATGTTGATATGCAATTTACTAAGACCTTTCATGAATGGTTGGCCGAAGTTGTAAGTGATGAAATTAGAAACATAATTCTCTATAAATTTTTTGCTTTTTAATTCTATACATATATTGACCCAATTTCTTAGGTTTCTCGTGGAAGAAATGTGACCGAAGAAGTTAGGTTCCTTGCACAAGGACCAAACCGAATTGTTAAGCGATACAAAGGATATATCATCAATGGATTTCGCTTCCATACCAAATCTCGTGAGAGATTAAGGAGGACTCAAAATTCCGGATGTGTTGTTACTTCTTCAACAGTGAGTTATGCTAGCGCAAGTGATGCGAACCCCGTGCAAGGAAATATTTACTATTACGTGATTTTGAATGACATAATTGAGCTAGATTACTTTCAAAAATTCAAAGTTGTGTTGTTTCGATGTGATTAGGCTGATGTTACTAATAGTCGGGGTATCAAGAAAGATAAATATGGATTTACCATGGTGAATTTTTCTAGATTAATCCATACAGGTGCCAATGTCATTGATGAGCCTTATGTATTTTCATCACAAGTGAAGCAAGTATTCTACAGTAAAGATCTCACCGAATCTGGATGGTATGTTGTGATACGCAATCATGCTAGGGAAGTGTATGACATGGGTGATGAATCGACAGAAAGTGGTCCTCGAACTGACTGTTTTCCTACTAGTAGTGAAGGCATTTTATCTTCTAACGATGATGAGCAATGGGTTCATGAAGATGCCAATGAGGATGTATATGCGGCTTAATGATCAGTAAATTGCTTCGTATTTGTACGATGAGTTACAATTTTGCAAATTCAAAATTTCTAGTGTGAGTTTTTCAACTTTGCAAACATGCAGTATGAATCAATCATGATATTTCCATTAGGTTTTGAACTTATGATGTTAATCTTCTGTTTTTACTAGCAATCCTACTATTTGATATGTTGAATGTTTTGAACTTTTCAATGGTGCATATCTTTCAGTGCATTAGCATAAACTAGGACTTGGTTAGCCTTTCTCATATTCTTCCTGCATGACAAGTTAAATACATAAAAAAAAACACTTAAAGATAACGAGGGATTGATAATTTTCTGAAAAGTCTTGTGCATTCAATATTATAGCTTCTTGTCATATTCATGTATGACAATATTTACGCATTAAATTACCATAAAGACTAGTGTCATGAAATTTACTTATGGAAGTTATCCTTTCAATGAATTATTTGGAGTTTGCTATGCTGTACAAGTGTGATTCATATTAATTGTTTGGTGACTTTGTTGTTCCTTTTATCATGATTTATCTAAATCATTAAGGTTGTTCTTCTCCAACTTCACTTTGGAATATTTTATTCAATTGCGCTATTGGGCAATGTTAGATTTTATATGTTTGGTACTAGTGGGCTCTATATGGGCTCTATATAGGCTTAGGAGTCTTACACCAAAAAATCTCAAGACTTAGTAGCTCAACCCCTATACCTATATATAAACCCATTACACTTCTATCACACAACCGATGTGGTACTATATTTCCAACACCCTCCCTCAAGTTCAACTCGGTCGAACTTGCACAGACTTGTACACCAGAGGTCTGTTTACATGGACTTGTACACTAGTTGTGTCTCAGAGGTCCTACACACATGGAGGTCATATACACATGGACTTGTACCACATCGGTGGCTCCACTATATTTCTCTGATACCATGTTAGATTTTATATGTTTGGTACTAGTGGGCCCTATATGGGCTCTATATAGGCTTAGGAGTCTTACACCAAAAAATCTCAAGACTTAGTAGCTCAACCCCTATACCTATATATAAACCCATTACACTTCTATCACACAACCGATGTGGTACTATATTTCCAACAGGCAAAATATTAGAGTTAGATAAAACTTGGAGATGACTACAGGGTTGTTTTTTGTGTAATCTCACACATTTGATATTTTAACCAAAGTCTTCATGTGTAAACTTAGTTTATTTCAGTGTAAGGAGGTATATATGTAATTTCTGTAATTTCAGAAAATATTTAAGCTTAATTTGAATTATTAATTATCTTCAAAGGCTAACTTTGTCATTGATCAAGTAGTCTTACAATTAACTTTATGTCGAGTTTAAATCTTATGGGACGTGGTTTAATTATCATTTAACTTTGTCATTGATCAAGTAGTCATACAATTAACTTTATGTCGAGTAAGAAGCTCGATTATGCTTCCATTATAAATAAGTTTAGAAAAAGTTTGCATCAAGGAATTCCATGGATTATCATCTTCACAAGAAAATGTCCATAGATTTAGAGCTTGCTGGGGTTGTCTGATCTCCAAGCAGAAGCTAATAAAAGAGTTTAAAAACGAAGCATTAATTTGATGAATATCCAGCTCGATTAGGCTAGCAATGAATCTCCTTTCCACTTCTAAGGTCTCTTAATGCTGCTAGCCTCGAATGGCAGCGAGTTAGAGTGAATTCATTAGCTTTGACACTGTCGATCTGCATTGCACGAAAGAGATGCGAGCTTCTTGAAACCGGCCATTCCTCGTTTTGGGAATGCGAGGAATGAATCATCTTTCCTGTTTCTAGATCCATTCGGAAGCACGAAATTTGAGAATGCATATGTTTTTAACTTTGTCAATGATCAAGTAGTTTAATTATCTTCACTATGCATATGTTTTTCCTTTAAATATATTACAAGTGACACATGCATTGATCATGTGATTGTTTTTTTTTTTTAATTCCGTTTGGAGCTTTATTTAATGGATATCTGTACCCTTGTTGTTAGGTATCCTAGCAAATTTTTCTAACAGAGCTATAATTGAGACAATCTTGGATTGGCATCATTCCAATCTAAGGCGTGGTTCAGGTACTATAATATTTTAGTAATATCTAATTAACAACATGTATATTTCGTACTTCTTTCTTAATCACTTCCATGTAAATTGTCGAAAGAAATATAAGGCAAAAGACAGTAAAGCTTTTGTTTAATTAATGTTCATGCATGATGGAGAGTTATAATGATAGTTGGCAAACATATAAGTCTCAGAATTGCATTAATGAAATTAATGTCCCTGATTAAATGACATGTATTCATCTTGTGGTCTCTGTTCACTAGAAAGCATCTATCATTAAGACTTGTGGATTTTTCTTCTTGAGTTTGTTTTTATGTTTCTCTGATTGAGTTTCCTGTTGAAATTTCTCCTCCTTTGGAATCACTATTATTGTGACAAGTAAACTAATGTGAACAAGATATGAAAATTATGTCAGTTGATCTTGTAAGAGGACTAGAATTTATGCGAGTAGTTCATTAATGTTAATTAAGGATGAGAAATTCAAATGAAGATTCAAGAATAAATATAAATTCAAAGACAATCATCTGACGATCTTGTTGCCTTCAGCAATGATCTGGTTTTGAATTATTTTGTGGTTATATTCGGATTTATATGTTTTCCAAACATGAAAATGGTTTTAAAAAAAAAATTCCATGTAAGCTCTTTGCTCAAAGGTTCTGAAGTTTATGATGACAACCCAATTCCTATGAATGAAGGTCATTGATATGTTCTGCAAAAAAATTCAACATATAATTTTTAAAAAACAACCAACACAAAACAGAAGGATGATTATCTAGCAATCTGTTCTGCAGAAATACGAAATCAGGTCATTGATATGTTCTCATTTGTTGTTATGCATTAGATTTATGTGAATAAAAAGATATGTGGTTTTGAAGAAGTGAATGTGATCTTGATTGAGAGAGTGATGTCTTATTTGTATGGTTCTCTTGTTACATTGTATCTATTTGTTTGTCTTAATTAACCAAAGGTAATATTTTTGATGAAATCTACATTTTCTCTATAAGTCATTCTCATTTGTTAGATGTTTATTTGTTTATTTATTTCTCAGAATGCTGCTCTCATTGGTTTGTCTTATTTTTTTTTTATTAAGTAGTTGCATCCGATGTTTTACATTTACGGTGCAAGTCAAAGTGTGGAACCAAATTGAGCCAGTCATACAATGTCTTATCTATGTGTTGCTTGATTATAAGTTGGGAATCCTGTAAACAAGATTAACAATGAGTACAAACATTTAATTGTGACGCTTCAAAATCAAATCAGAAAAAATCAGTCAATTTGTTATATTGGTTGTTAGAGAAAATATGCAGATATATTACATGTTATAAGTTAAGCATATGCTTGAAAGATGATGCCAAAAGGAAGAAATCATGAAGGAAATTAACAATACGAAAGCTGGAAATACTACAATTATCAATACAAACTTTATTGTGATGCATATGAAAATACACATAACTTCATATGAAAATACACAAGGTGGTCAATCCAGGATGTGTATTTGCTCTATTATATATTTATATGACCAACAAGCCAAGTTTTTCATGTTAGATGCTAAAAGTTAGCTGACTGATTTTTTTTATTATTAAACAGGGCTGTTGATAAGAGAAATATTGGCATTTGTTTCATCATATTATTCCAGGTTTTTCACCTTTTGAAATTTCAGACTTGTGCGCCTTTTTTTTAGCAAAAATATCTGCAATTGGTTGGCAGATATGTTCAGCTTTCAACCATACTTTAAATCTTTTGTCTTAAATGCTATTTTTGGAAGACATGCTGATAATTTCTCATGGACATGTTTTTCTATATATGGTTATCTATATTCTAGTTGCAATTATATATTTAGACAAGCAAGGTTTATGTACTTACATTGTTGGTAGTCAATGCTTTTAGATACAATGCTTTGTTTTATTATTTTGTTATCATGTAAAATAACTACAATTAATATTCTTTGTCTAACATTAAGAACTATTAATGTAATTAACATTAGTTTGCTCGGGTTCCTAGGTTTGATGAATCTACAATGGAGAAAAGTTAAGATAAGTTTTAGGGAAAATTTCTAAGTCAACCAGAGACATAGATCCACATGGAATTGACTTCTTTTTTTTTTTTTTTGAAGTTAAATATAAGCATTATTACATGTTTTATTATTGTTATCTTGAGTGAGATCCTAGTTTCACTTGTTCCCAAGATTTTAGTTTGTTTACTAGAATTGATAGCAAGGATCAATGGCCATGTGGCCTTAAATGTTGGATTGTTTAATTTATTTTTTGGATCATGAAATATAGATCTATGTGTCATTTTTTAAATTATTTTGTTTTACTTAAATGTTGGATTGATTGATTTATTACCACACAAATGTGATGATCCGGTGGTTGAGAGGCAATAAAATTGTGATAAACAACTGATACATTGAGCTTTCCGTGCTGATAATAGGCAGCTGCAACATATATTTATGTTATGATTTTCTTTACTGGTTATCTTTTGGTTTATTAAGACTTTCCTCGTCTTTCTTGCTTGAATGAAAATGGAATGGGGAAGACACTTTGGCATGTATCTGTTGATGTAAACATGCTCATTGAATTATTTTACACTGAATCATTTGAACGCTCTCCATGTAATTTTGCAGGCTCAACTGCGGGATTTGTCAGGATTTGCTGAAAACTAGACAACAACATCTGTCAGTAATCCCAAACCATTGGACAAACTTGATTGGCTTTGCTGTTGCAAATAATTTGAACTGCAAGTATGTTATATTTCTGGAGTATATTTCTTTTTATTGTTTTGCCAAAATGTTCAATTTCCCAATATTGGAACAACTTTGCAAGTGAATTTCATCAACTTATTGTTTGATTATTTTATATTGTAGACTTTGGGGATAAAATTTTTAAATTGTGTTTTTTCATCATTATGTAATACAAGGATGGATGCTGGCCAATGAATGTTAAACAACAAAGTATTGATATGAATAACGGTATGAAAACAAATTGATTGAAATTGAACCATATGACAGAAAAATAGCACAATGGGTACTAATATAAGGATAAAAAGTAATCTCCTCCTATCATGACCATTTCAATTAACAATATTACAATATCATTATGATGTATAAGTATCATTATGATGTGTTGTAGACAACATCAAGATGCCAAGATCAAAATTGAAGGACATGAAGGTAATCCGATCTGAAACAAATACCAGTCACAATGCTGCTATAACCAATGAAGTTGAGATCTCAACTGGTCAAATGCCTGATGCTCAACGTCGCACCTCAACTCATTCATCATCAGATACTAATTCAAATCGTAATGGAGATGATGAAAATGAAGACCATGATAAAATAATTGAAAATACCAGTGGAGTGGTTAATGTAAAAACAGGTATTTTGTGCAATTGATTTCCAAATACAACTTTTTGAGTAATGGGTTAAACCATTTTGTCTTGATGAATGGGCACATGAATTGTTATAGTTGACAATGCGGGCCGCTGTAAAGGAAGAGGACGAACAACTTTGAAGGAGTTGTGGGCACTACCTCCAGGAGAGAAAGTGTTGGTCAGTGCAAACGGGCTTGGACAACCAATTGGTCCTGAGGCACAATTATTCTCTTCATTCCTAGGTATGATAGCTCGATCTAGCCAGAAGATCGGTCTTCAATACGAGAGTTGGCATAAAGTGCCCAAAACATTGAAGGATGAACTATTAAACTTCATCGAGGTATACTTTTATGCTTATATTTGTGTTATGCATAAGGTATTCTTTTTTATATAATGATATTATTAAGGTCATAATATTTGGTTGAAACTATTTTTGGTTATGAAATAGACACGCTTTGTTCTTGAAATCCCAAAAGACTATGTGCTCAAGTCTTTGGGAAAGAAATGGAGGGACAACAAACATGATTTGAAGAGAAAATATTTCAAAAGAGAGGATGGGTTGCAAGCAAATAAAGAAAAGCATCCAGAAGGGACTGTTAGCTGGCAATGGGAAGAATTAGTTGATTTTTGGTACTCGAGGAAAGGGGAGGTGCGAAAAATATATTGTTTATTATAAATGTAATTATCATGGTATCTTACATATGTAATTTAATGTTCATGTTATTATGCAGGAATCAGAACAGGTTGGGGTTTTCTCGAGAAAGCAACAAAAGTACACACACACTTCTGGTTCAAAAAGTTTCGCGAGAAAAGAAAAGGAAATGGTAAAAAATTGTTAAGTCTTTCAATATTCAATAGTATTATTTTTTTTCCAGAGAGTATGCTTTGCTAGAAACCATTACTAATCTATAATTTCTTGATTTAGGAACTCAGAAGTGGAAAGAAAATAGGACGTTTCGAGTTTTTCAAAGCAACCCACAATAAAAAAGATGGTTCATATTTGAATAAAGAGACAGAAGAGATTATGGTACTAAGTCTCTGGCCATTATTTTTCCTTCTATTGATTTCTTAAGAAATGGCATTTGCTAAAAGTCTTTTACATAAATGTAGGAAAAGGCAAATGAAAAAAACTATCCGAATATCAATCAATCGATGGGGATGAGGGAATGGTTGAAAGCAGAAATTTTTGACTCAAGTGATTGGAAAAAGTGCGACATGGCCGAGTAAGAGGGCTTGGATTGGGTCCTACACCAACTTCATATTACGGCCATTCAGATAGTCGTCGTCTCACAACATGTAATGGTCATTCATCTGAGTGCATAGAATTTCGCCAACAGATGAATGAAAAGTTCCAAAAGATGGAAGATGAGCTTGGGCAAGAACGTGCTAATTACAACACTCTTTATACTTTCTTGCAACAACAATTCCCAGGAGCGACAATTCCCCTGCCTACCATAGGTGGATCGTCTTCTCAATCGCACGTATTTCAAACTTCTAAACTAGTAATCAGTTACTTTTTGGATACTTCCATAATCATAAGTTATTATTTCATTTATGTATTTGTGTGTGTATAATTGGGTGATACTCTCTATAAGTTTATAGTATTTATTTATTGGTCCATTCCTAATTTTCTGTTGCCAAATTATATATTAAACATATAATTCTAATTATTGCAGAATCAATGCATCGGATTTCAGACCCCTAAGGCTAACACAGCCGGGTCTAGTGTGCATGTTCAGGTAATATATAGTACATTAAACATATAATGTTGTGTGTTGTTTAATACTAATACTCTAAATTATTCTTGCAGAATCAGGCTTCTCCAGAACATTGATGCACTCTTAGGAGGTTAGATGATCAAGACCGACGAATGCTTGATTTTTTTTTCCCACTTTTTTATGAGATTTTATATGAACTTTGAATGTTCTTCGTGTCTATGAGTTTTCCACTACAATTGTACCTATCATATTTTGTTAAATATTTGTGATTGTGAATGAGATTGAAGATCTCGAAGTTGATTAAATTTATATATCATTATGGTATTCACATACAAGATTGTACATTATTTATTGCCTTCATATTTCTTTTTATTAATGAAGTTTAATTTGGGTTTTTAGGTAATATTCAAATTTATTATAGGAATTAAATGCAAAAAAATCTGAAAATATTACTGGGTTTTATCCAATTACGGCGTTTTTATTTTTAAAAGCCCGGCATAATCAACAAAGAAATAATATACAGATCGCCGTATTTTCGCGGCGTTTATTCGAAAAATGCCGGCCCTTGGCGCCGTTTTATTACTTAAACGCCGCGAATAAATAAAAAATTCAGTGTCCAACTATGTATTTTTGTAGGCATGTTTCTTGATAAACGCCGTAAACTTTGTGGCGTTTATATATTAAACGCCGGCGAAACCGGGCTACTCTCGAAGAACCAGATTCGACATTGCCGGCGTTTTACGATCAAACACCGGTCATACTACCGGCGTTTTTATAAACGCCACTAAAGGTAAAAAAATGCGGTGAAGAACTAATATGTTGTAGTGAGAGTCTATTTTGGTAGCCTTTGTGGATGAGTGACACACCATGAGGGTTAGACATTGGTAGGTTAGAGAGGGTTGAGAGTGTGAATCGAGAGGTTGTAGAGGATCCCCTTTCCCTTCCGGTGTGATTTATCCTACCTCCATGCTCCTAGAGTTCTTTGCGGTCACAATTTAGTGAAGTGCTAAGAGAGAAACTCTGGTTGAGCTTAGTTGCGCGAGCAACAGAGTGAAGCGTTGAAGTAATCCTTACTATTTGGGGCGTAATTGGGACTAGTGGTCTTTTGTCTGGACCAAAGGGTTAGATCTACATATAGGAATAAGTTTATCACTTGGAATCCATAGAGCTTCTTGCATTTGTATGCAATGTGAGCTGTTGAGACTGAGTGATTTCTTCACCAGGGCATTGCGTAGAGTTAGTCATGGTTGACCTTAGGTTTGGGACCGTGTATTTTAGAATTTCCACAACTCATTAAGCATCAGTTAGGAGACATAATAGTTGGTATTGCACTTAAATCAATAACCCTAGGAGGAGCAATGTCCGAGTGCCCCACATTCTATCGAATTGCCTTTTCTCTCATTTTATTGTGCCTTTCTTTCTTATTTTCTTTAGTCTTGTTCACATTGATTTTTTCAACACTATTATTGTTTCATATTCACTTAGTTAAGTAGCAATCATTGTGTTTTTATTCACTATTCCCCATGGATATGATAACCCACTCACCTGGGATTTATTACTTTGATAAACCAGTGCACTTGCGGGTCACACGCAAGGGGCGTTGTCAATGCTGGGTTGACTTGAGTGAGATTACACATACTACACAATATCTAGTTTGTTGTTTTTTTTGATGCAAGGTTTTAGCTAGAGCATTGATTTCTCTTATTCGGTGTTGGAATTTATCCTTACTTGTACAATGCTTCTTTTGCATACTTTTGGTTAACCTAAGAACAAGCACTTATAATTTTCCTTCTTAGATGCTTTAATGTTTTATTTTTGCTTGAGGACAAGCAAAAGCTTAAGTGTGGGGGAGTTTGATAAGTGCTTGTGTATAAGTAATACGAAGCATTCTTTTCATACATTGAGCATAACTTTTATCAGATTTTATCACTTATTCATATGTATGACAAGGTCCCCTTGCGTATATCCCGCAAGTGCACGGGTTTGTCAAAGTAATAATCCCGGATGAGCAGGTATCGTATCCACAGGGAGTAGGGAATAAAAACACTTAATTCGGTTCTTAGCTATGTGAAAGATGAATAGTGATATATGTGACAATGATTCAATTCTCAAAAGTAAAAACAACAAGTAAGAGAGGACACGTAAAGGAGAAGGTAAGGCAATCGATAAAGATGGGGTACCCGGATATTGCTCCTCCTAGGACAATCATTTCAAGTGCAAGAACCCTCTATTATGCTTCCTAAATAATGCAATAGTGAGTCATGGAAATCCTTAATTACATAGTCCCAAATCTAAGGTCAACTATGCCTAACTCTATACATGTCCCGGAGGAGAGATTGGATAACCTCTCAACTTCGCACTCGCATAAAATTGCAATGAGCTCTAGGGATTCCAAGTGATAAATCTCTTCCTAATTATAGACCTAACCCTTTGGTCCAGGTGGAAGATCCCTAACCACAATTAGGCCCTAGATACTAAGATCACTTCTACGCTTCACTGCATTGCACCCGCAACTAAGCCCCAGCGGAAGGTCATCCCTTAGACCATTCACTCTATTATGGCCGCAAAGAACTCAAGGAATGGAGGTAGAATCTAACACATCAGAGGAGAAAAGGGACGCTCCTGTACCTCTCGACTCACCCTCTCAACCCTCTCCAACCTAGCTTTGTCTAACACTCGTGGTGTGTCAATCACTCACAAAGTTACCAACAAGAACTCTCAACCCTAGTGTCACTCTAGGGGAGTATTCAAACAATCAATCATTCAAGGTTGAAACTCACAATAAACATCAATTAATTGAAAGCATAATAAAGAGATTCAATGAAGCGAATACGTCCTAGGGTTCACAAATACCCAAGTACCCACTAGGGGGTTTAGTTCTCCATGGAGCTAATTACAATCAAAGAAATAGAATGTAAAAGCAATGAATCCATAGAAAACCCCCTCGATATTCATGTCGATGGTCTTGGGGAGAGTCATCTACTCGTCGTAAAGAGTCCTTCGTTCGGCCTAGGATACACCTCGCCAGATCGGTGCCGAGGAAAGCTCTCCCAATAACCATCTTCCAAATGACGCACGATGTCGGAGCCGTAGAACCTCTCCAAAACCCTAGCCAGTACCTCTCAAAACCCTAACCGAAGCCCTCTCTCTAGTTGGGGAAAAGATCGAGAAAAAAATGCTAAAATCGGGGCTGAATCGGCTTTAAATAGGGCTGGAATCGGTGATCGACACGCCCCTGTGGATGCCCTTGTAGATTTTCACACGGGCGTGTGGAATTTCCACACGCCTGTGTGGATTCTCTGTTCTGCAGTTTTCTCGGCCGTCTATGAAATAGTGCTTCTACAGAACTTTGCTATGGTGCTCTGCTACAGTATCAAACTCCTCCACACTTTAGCTTTTGCTTGTCCTCAAGAAAAAATTAAATATTTTGTGCATAGATGAAGGAAATATTGGAAGTGCTTGGCCTTAGGTTCACCAAAGTATACAAAAAGAGCATTCTCCAAGTAAGGGAAATTTCAACACTAAACATGAAAAATCGAAGCTCTAGCTAAAAACTTGAATAAAAAAGGACAACAAACCCGAAATCGTGAAAGTGTGTGGACTCACTCAAGTCAACCCAAAGTATACTTCTCAAAGCTCTAAGTATAAGGGACTTATTTATCTACAACAAGAAAGCAACACTAATTTCAAAGATGGTAGTAGCTTCACACATTCTCTAAGGTAGCCCTTTCACACTTTTGAGGTTGTAGCTCTTTCTACCGGAGTGGTAGCTTTCACTCATCCTATGAGATAGCTCTTTCTCTCATTAGGGCATAACTAGTATCCGACTTATGAGAGTAGCTTCATACTTCATAGGTGGTAGCTCTTTCCACCCAAAATGCCCAATAAACAAGAAAACTATTTTGTTCCTTCTCTTTTTTTCAGAATTTAACACAAGAAACAACTATAACTAGTCCCTTTAACATCGAACATGAGTTTCCAAAAGAGTTTAAAGAGTGAGTAGTGCAACGAATGTAAATTAGGTAAAAATTCCTTAAAATTTAAATAAAACTAGAGCATGAAAACATTCAATGTTGAAAATTCTTCTAAACTCAAGAATACAATCAATGCAACTAAGGTGAACCGCCATTGGCTATGTGAGCATGTATATCAATCAAGAACAATAGAAAAGATGTGTGCACTATGAAACTCCCCCACCGCCCCCCCCCAAACCCACACTTAAGTTATACGTTGTCCCCAATGTACACATGCAAGCTCACTCATAATGCATATCAATCAAGAATATATGTGGGAGAAGCAATCAAAACAATACTCCCCTGACTCCTAGTGTTGCATTTAATGAAGCTAAATCCTTGGGAGTAGTGTTCCAACTGGTTGTGAAGCTCACACGTCCAAGTGCCGAAGCACTTTGGCCATGCCCATGACAAAGTCTCAATTCCCAAGATGGCAAGACCATCTGCACGCATACAAGAGGGGGTTCAGTGAAGCTCAATAAAAACAAAATAACTTGAGTATATAAAAGATAGAACAAAGAATACAACTCGAGATGCAAAATGAAAATAAACTCAGAAGGAGAGTCCTTTCAGAGTGAACAAGTCCAAAATAAAGTGCATAAAAGTAAGGAAATGGAAATAAAATCAAATGTCAATGTCGTGCTCGATCTGGGTCCTCTGCTATTGCAGGTGATGAGGAAGTACATGGTGGGTCAACCTGTGTTGGTATAGGTGATGAGGAAAATGCTGGAGGAGCTGAGGGGATCTGAGAAGACCTCGGTCGCAAGAGAAATGATGAGGCGACGTCTCGCTCTAAGATCTGATGTAGTGTATCGAAACATGCCATGAACTCTGTGTACTTAGCAACCTACGCAGCCCTAATCTCAACAATCTCTGTACGATCCTCACTAACTCTGTCCGTATCACCCCCACAGCATTCTCGAGCCTCTCAAAGCGATCATGGGCTCTAGATAGTGAAAATATATGTACGGGGGTACGTCCTCTACCACTGGAGGTGCCTCGGTCTCCATCGGTGCTGGCTGATGCTCGGGGGCAGGTTGAGAAGCCACAACATCATCTCCCTCATCCTCAGCTGTCTATGGAGCTGGTAGCACCAAAGCATAAACCCCTGTCCGAACCCTGCGGATCATGCCCATCAATCTCATCGTCTCTAGGCGCAGGGAAGCGGGTATACTCGTCTTCTCGACCCAGCAAACTGTGCACAATAGACCCATACCCAGCACTAATCCTGTAATGTAGGGGCCCGAGAAGATCACTCCCAATCTAGCGTAGTGCCCCTGGTGTCTAATATACTCAGCAATGATGTGTCCTAGGTGAATCGGCACACGTTACACATCGAGTATAGGTACAGAAGCTTCTGCCGGCTCACCACACCCGTGCTATCACCACGGCCATTCACCGACCTGCTCATGAGGGCACGTAGATATCGGTATGCAAGTCAGGAAAGGCACCATCTTCGCCTAATCCACATGAAAACAAACGATGAATACTCAAAACCTCAAATAAAATCACAGCACAAGCATCTAAAAATCAAGACACCAACACTCAACAATTTATTCATGCAAACACTACATTATTCGACTAAGAAAAACAGGAAACACTTGGGTTGTCTCCCAAGAAGCGCTTGTTTAACGTCACTAAGCTTAACGTACCTTGTCTTACCTCATGGGGGCTCATAGATGAATGTTGCCCTCTTACCCATGACTTGGAAGTATGATGAGCACAATCTCTTGAAGGTATAGGGTGTATTATCGGGCTTGGGGCCACCAAGCAATGGTTCATCGAACTTCTTCGATTCACGTACGTCTCCAGCAGCCTTGGAGTGTTTCTGGTGGTGTCTCTTAGCCCTCTTCATTTTTCGGAGCACCTTCTTCAAGATCCCCGGCGTTGATGGTACTTCTTCCATCAAACCAAGTATCATTACTTCTTCATCATCCTCTTTTTGGTCAAACAAACCATCGTACGGGTCTGGATTGAACATTTCCTGCATGTATTAATCAACAATCTCATCAGTAATGTCTAGAAAGTATAAAGTATCATCGAAATCAAGAGAATGCCGCATAGCTTCAGCAAGGCGGTATGTGACCTTGTCATCTCCAACTCTCAAAGTTAGCTCTCCGCCGTCTATGTTAATCAATGCCTTGGAAGTCCGCAAGAACGGCCTCCCAAGTATCAAGGGTACATCTGCATCATCATCGACGTCTAGCACCACAAAGTCTACAAGAAATATATACTTGCCCACCTTGAAAAGTACATCTTCGATGATACCCCTCGGATGTCTCACCGTTCGGTCCGTCAATTGCAAAGTCATCCGAGTTGGTCTAGGCTCACCCAAGTCTAACTTTCGAAAGAAGGTGTATGGCATGACGTTGATGCTTGGCCCGGAGTCCGCCAATGCCATTTCTTCACCCATATTGCCAATGCTACATGGAATGATGAAGCTTCCCGAGTCTTTCTTCTTGTTTGGCATGTTCCTTTGCAACACTGCCGAGCATAAAGCATCTAGAACCACTGAAGCACTCTCCTCCAACTTCCTCTTGTTGGTCAACAAGTCTTTCAAGAACTTCGCATACTTAGGCATTTGGGCCAATGCCTCAACAAAAGGAATATTAATGTGGAGTTGCTTGAACAAACTCAGGAACTTCTTTTACTGTTCATCCCCGTGGTAATTTTTCAATCTAGAGGGATAAGAAATTCTTGGCTTGAAAGGTGGGGGTGCCACCTCCTTCTCTTTGCTTGTTCCCTCTTCTACCTATATAACCTCGGGTGCGTGTTCTTTTGGCATCTCACTCGGAAGCCTATCTTCAACCTCACTACCAATTCTCAAAGTGATCGCCTTCACTTGCTCTCTAGGGTTGGTCTCTGTATTGCTCGGCAAGCTTCTATGTGGTCTTTCAGAAGGTGACTTCGCAATTTGTCCCACCTGATTTTCAATGTTATACAAAGAGGCGGTGTGGTTGCGAAGTGTGGCCTCAACTGATTCAAATCTTGTATTTGCAGATTACACGAATCTAGTTAAGGCCTTCTCCAAATCATTCATTCGGGTTTCCAAACCTGACACTCTGTTTTCCACATGCGGGGCTTGTTGTTGTGATTGGAAACCCGGTGGCCCCATGGCCTTTGGTGGACCCTGATTGCTCCATGAGAAATTGGGATGATTCTTCCAACCCGGATTGTAAGTGTTGCTATATGGGTTTCCTTGAGGTATCATGCCATTACCTACAAAATCAACGTTCTCCACTGAAGATACATCACCAATAGAGATCGGGCAATCGGAGAGAGCATGTTCTCCACCACACCCATTGCAATTCGTCACGGCCGGTACTTTGTTTGAAGTTAGAAGATCTAACTTCTTACTCAAATTTTCCACTTGAGTGACCAATGAAGTTACTGCATCTATCTCATAGAGACCGGCCCCCTTTTTCTTTTCCCTAGTATTCCATTGGTAGCTGTTTAATCCCATTTCTTTAATTAACTGACGGGCCTCATCGGGGGTCTTGCTACCTAAGGTACCTTCTGCTGCCGCATCTAAGAGTTTCGTTGTACTCGGTCTCAAACCGTTGTAAAAGGTCTAAACAATCATCTACTCTGGAAATCCATGTTGCGGACACTTTCTCAAGGGCTCCTTTAACCTTTCCCATGTCTCAAATAGAGACTCCAATTCCAACTGAACAAAGGATGAGATCTCATTCCTAAGCTTCGCAGATTTTCAAGGAGGGAAATAACGGGCAAGAAAAGCTTCTACCATCTCCTCCCATGTGGTAATTGATGCTCTAGGTAATGAGTGTAGCCACTGCTTCGCTCTCCCCTTTAGGGAAAATGGGAAGGCTCATAACTTGATGGAATCATCCGTCACCCTGTTTATCTTCAGCATATCACACACATCTAGAAAACTCTCTATATGACTGTTTGGATCCTCATCGGCCAAACCATTGAACTGTGCGGATTGCTGTAACATGTGGATGAATGCCGGCTTCAGCTTGAAGTTCTGAGATTTAATCGAGGGACGCACAATACTCGATTATGTCCCCAATAATGAAGGTCTGGCATAATCGGATAATGTTCGCTGTTGCTCATTCTGTTCTGCCATGTTTTCACATTCTTCCACTTCCAAATCAGCTAGATTAGACTGTTCTTACACAGGCACTTTCCCTTTTCTTCTAAGTGTTCCTTCAAGCTCGGGATCTCCTTCAATCAATATTGAGGGTTTCCGTCGGGTCATAACCTGGAGCTGCACCCAAAAAGAAAGAAAAAGAAATCAGAACGATGATAGAATCAGAAGATATGAAATAGAATGTATGCTAAAATAGCTAAGAAAACAAAGTGCAAAGTATCTCTAAACGCCTACTCCGCGGCTACGGCGCCAAAAACATGACAAGGTCCCCTTTTGTATATCCCACAAGTGCACGGGTTTGTCGAAGTAATAACCCCGGATGAGCGGGTATCGTATCCACAGGGAGTAGAGAATAAAAACACTTAATTTGTTTCTTAGCTATGTGAAAGATGAATAGTGATATATGTGACAATGATTCAATTCTCAAAAGTAAAAACAACAAGTAAGAGAGCACAAGTAAAGGAGAAGGTAAGGCAATCGATAAAGATGGGGTACCCGGATATTGCTCCTCCTAGGACAATCATTTCAAGTGCAAGAACCCTCTATTATGCTTCCTAATTAATGCAATAGTGAGTCGTGGAAATCCTTAATTACATAATCCCAAATCTAAGGTCAACCATGCCTAACTCTATACATGTCCCGGAGGAGAGATTGGATAACCTCTCAACCACGCACTCACATAGAATTGCAATGAGCTCTAGGGATTCCAAGTGATAAATCTCTTCCTAATTATAGACCTAAACCTTTGGTCCAGGTGGAAGGTCCCTAACCACAATTAAGCCATAGATACTAATATCACTTCTACGCTTCACTCCATTGCACTCGCAACTAAGCCCCAGCGGAAGGTCATCTCTTAGACCATTCACTCTATTATGGCCGCAAAGAACTCGAGGAACCGAGGTAGAATCTAACACATCAGAGGGGAAAGGCGACGCTCCTATACCTCTCGACTCACCCTCTCAACCCTCTCCAACCTAGCTTTGTCTAACACTCATGGTGTGTCACTCACTCACAAGGTTACCAACAAGAACTCTCAACCCTAGTGTCACTCTAGGGGAGTATTCAAACAATCAAGCATTCACGGTTGGAACTCACAATAAACATCAATTAATTGAAAGCATAATAAAGAGATTCAAAGAAGCGAATACGTCCTAGGGTTCACAAATAGCCAAGTACCGACTAGGGCTTTAGCTCTCCATGGAGCTAATTACAATCAAAGAAATAGAATGTAAAAGCAATGAATCCATAGAAAACCCCCTCGATAGTCGTGTCGATGGTCTTGTGGAGAGTCCTCTACTCATCGCAAAGGGTCCTTCGTCCGGCCTAGGATACACCTCGCCGGATCGGTGCCGACGAAAGCTCTCCCAATAACCATCTTCCAAACGACGCGCGATGTCGGAGCCGTAGAACCTCTCCAAAACCCTAGCCAATACCTCTCAAAACCCTAGCCGAAGCCCTCTCTCTAGTTGGGGAAAAGATCGAGAAAAGAATGCTGAAATCGGGGCTGAATCGGCTTTAAATAGGGCCGGAATCGGGGATCCACACGCCCCTATGGATTTTTCACACGGGCGTGTGGAATTTCCACATGCCCGTGTGGATTCTCTGTTCTGCAGTTTTCTCAGCCGGCTATGAACAGTGCTTCTACAGTGTTTTTCTATAGTGCTCTGCTACAGTATCCTGCCTGAAATACTTCCCGAATCCATACTTTCATCGAGGTAACGCAAACGGGCACATGTTCACGTCGTGGATCGCTTTGCTTCTTCAATGACGGATAAGTTGATGGAGATCTAGTTCTATGTGCATAAGTCGGAATGCTTGAGTGTGACTGCCCTTGTGCCCCTCCAAATGGTTGTGCTAAGTCAAATACGAGGAGGTTGGCACACACTCTAGCATCTCACACCCGACCTATGTCTTCGCGTTTGAACCTTAGCAAGATTTCCTCCAAAAATCGGTGCATTATGATCCACATTGGCTTCTTTTCCTTCATAATCGGCCTCACAACCCTACATGCATAAAAGTAACATAAAAAACACACATATTAGTGTAAAAACCCGAGAAAGGTAATGCTTAACATAAGGAAAGAATGCTTCGCATTCATATCACACAAGCACTTATCAATGTGTTTGTGTTCTTTTGTGCATGTAGGGTTGTGGAGACAAAGTTGAATAAAAGAAAGCAAAAGTAGATTATGGATCTAATTGTTGATGAAGTTCTTTGGTTGAACAAAGGTGAAGACACAAGTTGTGCTCAAAGACATGTGGGTGTGTGCCAACCTCAATTGTGCTCAAGAGAAAACACAAAATAGAGAGGCACAAAGGCAGTCACAATCATATGTTCTGACTTGTGCAAATATTAGCAAGAGCGTCTTTAATGTGGTTTCATTAAAGATGTGATGCGATCTACCGCATATATGTGTGCCCATTTATGTGGAATCGATGAAAAGAGTGGAATCGGGAGCATTTTGGCAGAGTATTGTAGCAGTTTACTGTAGTTAATCAGTGTAACAAAATTATTGCAGTAGTTACCATTCATAACTCTTAGGAAACAAGTTCGGGAAATTCCACACTCCTTTGTGGATGCCCGATTCAGCCTCTATAAATACCCCGTTTTGAAAGTTATTGAAGGATCCTTTTCCCATCTCTTGTCCATCTTTGGAGGCGCTCACGGCTAAGGTTTGGAAAGGCTTTGCCTAGGTTTTTGAAGTGGTTCTATGGCCTCCACATCATAATCCTATGAGGAGAGTTATTAGGGGAGCTTTCGTCGGTACCGATTCGGCGAGGTGTGCCCTTGGCTTGACAAGAGAACATTTGAAGAAGATGAGGCAGCTCCACAAGACCATCGATACGGACTATAAGGGAGTTTTATCTATGGATAGAATGCTTTTACTTTCGATTCCATTATTGATTGTGTATAGCTCCATGGAGAGCTAAACCCCTACTTGTTGCTTGGACTTGTAAACCATTGGATGATTTTGTTTTATTGACCTTTATTATGCTTATTTAATTGATGTTTTAATTGAGTTCCATCCCTGAATGATTGTTGTATTGATTTTCACTTAGAGTGACACTAGGGATAAGAATCCATCTTGGTAATCGACACTCTATTAGGATTAGACAAAGCAAGGTTGGAGATGGTCGAGAGGGTGTATCGAGAGATAGTGGATAATAAAGGTCACATTCTAAAAAAATCGGTGACATACCGAAAAGACCATACAAATAGGGTTTTGATTGTAAAATGAAAAATAGAAGAAATTTTGAAAAAAGAAAAAAAATGGCATTTGGGCTTTTGATTCAAACTGAAAAATATGAGACATTCTGAAAGATAAGATTGCATTTGGGTTTTTGATTTCAAAAAAATTGAAAAAAAATAGGAGACATTGCAAAAAAACAAAACATTAGACTAGGGTTTTGATTCAAAAAAATAGAAAAACATAAACTAAGGATTTTTGTTTTTTTGATTGAAAAGTAAAAAAATTTGGAGACATTTTTAAAAAAAGAAAACATAATATTACTATTTTTGGTTGAAAAATTTGAGACGTGCCAAAAAGAAAATATAGGATTATGGTTTTGATTAAAAAATAGGATATTTTTCCGAAAAAGAAAAACATAGGATTAATGTTTTTGATTAAAAAAATTAGCAAACATTTTTGAAAAAGATAGGATTATGGTTTTGACTCAAAAAAATAGAAGGTATTCTGAAAAAGAAAACTTAGGATTAGGTTTTTTTGATTGAAAAATAAAAATGTTGGGAGACACTTGAAAAATGTAGGATTAGTGTTTTGATTGAAAATTGGAGATATTCAAAAAATAAAACATAGGATTAATGTTTTGATCAAAAAATAGGAGGCATTCTAAAAGAAGACATAGGATTATGGTTTTGGATAAAAAGTAGGAGACATTACTATATAAAAAACATAATATTAGGTTTTTTATTGAAAAATTATAGACATTCCGAAAAAAAAACATTGGATTTGGGTTTTGATTTAAAAATGATGAATAGGAGATGTTCAGAAAAGAAAACATGGGATTAGGGTTTTGATTCAAAAATAGGAGACATTCCTAAACGATAACATAGGATTAGAATTTGATTCAAAGCCGATAAATAGGAGACCATTCGAAAAGAAAACATCGAATTAGTTTTTTGATTAGAAAATTGGAGGCATTGCGAAAAAAACCATATGATTAAGGTTTTAATTCAAAAAAATAAAATATGAGATATCATGATAATAAAAACATAGGATTAGTGTTTTTGATTCTAATGAGGGAAAAATAAGAGACATTCTAAAAATAGAAACACACACATAGGATTAGGGCATTGATTGAAAAAAAATAAAAAAATAGGAGAAATTCCAAAAAAAGAAAAAAATAGGATTAGGGTTTTTGATTGAAAAGTAGGAGATATTCGGACGAGAAGACATAGAATTAGGGTTTTCATTCAAAACACAAAAAAATAGAACACTTTCCAAAAAAATAAAAATCATAGGATTATGGTTTTTGACTAAAAAAAAAGAGACATTCGAAATAAACATAGGATTAGAATTTTTGATTCAAAAAGCGAAAAAAATAGGAGACATTCAAAAAAAGAAAAACATTGGTTCAAAAATAGTAAAAATAGGAGACATTCCAAAAAACCATAGCATTTGGGTTTTTGTCTCAAACCTCAAAAATGGGAGACATTCCGAAAATAAAATATAGGAATATGGTTTTGATAAAAAAATAGATAACATTTTGTACAAAAAACTTACGATAATGTTTTTGATTAAAAAATAGGATACATTCCAGAAAGGAAACGTAGGATTACGTTTTTGATAAAAAAAACAAAGGAGACTTTCCGAAAAGAATTTATAGGATTAAGGTTTTAATTGAGAAATAGTAGACATTCCTAAAGAAAGACATAGGATTATTCTTTGATTAAAAAATAGTAGATATTCCTAAAAGAAAACAAAATACTTGGGTTTTGATTCAAAGATAGAAGTCATTCTTATAAAAACTATAGGATTACAATTTTGATTCAAAGCTAATAAATAGTGAAAATTATGAAAAGAAAACATAAGATTAGGGTCTTAATTAAAAAATATGAGACATTCTGAAAATAAAACATCACATTAGGGTTTTGATTCTAATGCGGAAAGTATGAGATATTAAAAAAAACATAGGATTAGAAATTTGATTCAAAAATAGGAGACATTACGAAAAGAAAACATAGGATTAGAGTTTTAACTAAAAAAATAGGAAACATTCTAGAAAGAAAACATAGGATTAGGGTTTTGATTGAAAAGTAGGAGGCATTCCGAAAAGAAAAACATAGAATTATTGTTTTAATTCAATAATACGAGGCATTCTGAAAATAAAACATAGGTTTAGGTTTTTCATTCTAATGCGAAAAAAATGAGACATTACAAAAAGAAAAAATCAGATCAGAGCTATGATTTAAAAATAGGAGACATTTCGAAAAGAAAACATAGAATTAGGGTTTTGATCCAAAAATATGAGACATTTTAAAAAAAACATAGGATTAGGGTTGTGATTAAAAAATAAAAAAATAGGAGGCATTCTAAAAACAAAACATATGACTGGGGTTTTGATTAAAAAAAAGGAAACATTCGGAAAAGAAAAACATAGGATAAGGATTTTGATTCAAAACCAAAAAATAGGAGACATACCAAAAAGAAAAGATCGGTTCAAAACTGAAAAATAGGAGACATTCTAAAAGGAAAACATAGGTTGAAAACTGAAAATGGGAGTCATTGTGAAAAGAAATTATAGCATTTGGGTTTTGATTCAAAACTGAAAAGTGGGAGCCATTCAGAAAAGAAAACATAGGATTAGAATTTTCATTCAAAAATAGATTAAATTCTGAAAAAAAATAGGAATTTGTTTTTAATTGAACAACAAAAAATTAGGCTAAATTCTGAAAAGAAAACATAGGATTAGTGTTTTGATTAAAAAAATAGGAGACATTCAGAAAAGAAAACGTAGGTTTAATTCCAAAAATGGGAGACATTTCATGAAGAAAACATAGCATTTGTGTTTTGATTCAAAACCTAAAAATTGGAGACATTCCGATAAGAAAACATACTAGTATGTTTTTTATACAAAAATAGATGACACTTCAAAAAGAAAACTTATGATTATGTTTTTTTATTGAAAAGCAAAAATTACAAGACATCCTAAAAAGAAAATATAAGATTCGGCTTTTCATAAAAAATAGGAGACATTAAAAAAAACATTAGATTAGGGTTTTTATTCAAAACCTAAAAATAGGAGACATTCCAAAAAGAAAACATAGGATGAAGGTTTTGATTAAAAAATAGGAGACATTTTAAAAAGAAAACATGGGATTAGTATTTTGATTGAAAAATAGGAGACATTGTGAAAAAAAACACATAAGATTAGGGATTTGATTCAAAAATGATAAATAGGAGGTATTCCAAGAAAAAAACATATGATTCAATAATACTAACCCTATGTGAGATTAGGGTTTTGATTAAAAAATTGGAGGCATTTCTAAAAGAAACCATAGGATTAGAATTTTGATTCAAAGCTGATAAATGGGATTAGGGTTTTGATTAGAAAATATTAGGCATAACCATAGGATTAGGGTTTTCATTCAAAAATACGAGACATTCTGAAAATAAAACATAGATTTAGGGTTTTGATTCTAATGCGGAAAAATAGGAGACATTCAGAAAAGAAAAAAAACATAGGATTAGTGCTTGGATTAAAAAATAGTAGACATTACGGAAAGAAACATAGGATTAGGGTTTTAATGAAAAAGCAGGAGACATTCCGAAATGAAAATGTAGAACTAGTGTTTTAATTAAATAGTAGGAGACTTTCCGAAAGGAAGACATTGGATTATTGTTTTGATTGAAAAATCGAAAAATAGAAGACAATCAGAAAAAAAACATTGATTAAAATAAAACATAGGATTACGGTTTTTATTCAAATGGGAAATATAGGAGACATTCTAAAAAGAAAACATTGGGTTCATAACTAGTACACATTCCGAAAAGAAAACATAGAGTTTTGGTTTTAGTCCAAAAATAGGAGACATTCCTTAAAGAAAAAAATTTGGATTAGGGTTTTTTTGAAAATTTAAAAATAGTAGACATCCCAAAAAGAAAAACATAGGAATAGACTTTTTGATTGAAAAAAAATAGGTGAGATTCGATAATGAAGAGCAATACGTAACAT
>NC_052490.1:1901682-1923279 GCF_009730915.1 Dioscorea cayenensis subsp. rotundata
TGACATTACTATAAAAAATATAGGATTAATGTTCTTATTAAAAAATAGGAGACATTACTATAACAAAACATAGGATAAGGGTTTTGAATGAAAAATATGAAACAATACTATAAGAGAAAATAAGAGTAGGGTTTTGATTTAAAAATAGTAGACACTCGGAAAAGAAAACATAGGATTAGGGTTTTGATTGAAAAATATGAGACATTTTGCAAAGAAAACATAAGATTTGGGTTTGTATTAAAAAATAGGAGATTTTACTATAAGAAAACATAGGATTAGGATTTTTATTAAAAACCGCAATATAGCGGACATTTTAAAAAGAAAACAAAGGATTGGAGTTTTGATTCAAAAATCGTAGACATTCCCATAAGAAAACATAGGATTAGGGTTTTCATTCAAAAATATGAGGTATTCCAAAATGAAAACATAGGATTAGGGTTTTGATTGAAAAATATGAGATATTTCGAAAAGAAAACATAGGATTATTGTTTTGATTAAAAAATAGCATCCATTCCTTAAATAAAATATAAGATTAGGGTTTTTGATCAAAAGAAAAACCTAGGATTAGGGTATTAATTAAAAAATATGTGACATTAACAAAAGAAAAACGTATGATTATTTTTTTGATTGAAAAATAGGAGACATTTCGAATGAAAACATAAGTTTTGGGCTTTCATTCAAAAAATAGGAGGGATTCTGAAAGGAAAACATAGGATTAGAATTTTTATTTAAAATAAAGAGGCATTACGAAAGGAAAAAATAATATTAGTGTTTTGATTAAAAATTAGCAGAGATTCCCTAAACAAAACATAGGATTAAGGTTTTGATTAAAAAAATAACACACATTTCGAATAGAAAAAACAAAGGATTAGGCTTTTGATTCAAAAATATCAGACATTCTGAAAAGAAAAAGAAGGATTATGTTTTTTATTAAAAAAATAGGAAACATTTCAAAAATAAAACATAGGTTAGGGTTTTCATTGAAAACTGATAAATACTAGACATTATAAAAAAAAATATAGGATTCATGTTTTGATTGCAAAATAGGGGACATTCCTAATACAAAACATAGGATTAGGGTTTTTATTCAAATATTGTAGGCATTTAGAAAAGAAAACATAGGATTAGATTTTTGACTGAAAATAGGAGACATTACTATAAGAAAACATTAGATTAGGGTTTTTATTCAAAAATATATTAGACATTCTGAGAAGGAAAAAGAGGATCAGGGTTTTATTTAAATATAGTTGGCATTCGGAAGGGAAAACATTCTAGAAAAAAAAACATAGGATTAGGTTTTTGAGTGGAAAATAGGAGATATTACTTTAAGAAAACATAGGATTAGGCTTTTGATTAAAAAATAGTAGACATTCAGAAGGGAAAGCATAGGATTAGGGTTTTGATTAAAATATATAAGACATTACAAAAAGATAACATGAGATTATTGTTTTGATTCAAAAATAGAAGTCATTCCCATAAAAATAAGATTGGGGCTTTGACTAAAAAAAAGAGGCATTCCAAAAAAAGAACATAGGATTATTTTTTTTAATTGAATCCTAGAAGGCATTCCGAGAAGAAATAATAGGATTAGGTCTTTGATTGAAAACCGAAATTTTGGTGACATCCCGAAAAGAAAAACATCAGATTAGGGTTTTATTTGAAAAATAGGAGACATACTGAAAAGAAAAATATAGGATTAGGGTTTAGATTAAAAAATATTAGACATTCCAAAAATGCATCAAAGGATTAGTGTTTTCATTCAAAGCTAAAAAATAGGAGACATTACGAAAAAAATATAGGATTCATGTTCGATTAAAAAATAGGAGTCATTCTTAAAAGAAAACATAGAATTAGGGTTTTGATTGAAAAATATGAGACATTCTGATAATAAAACATAGAATTATTGTTTTGATTGAAAACCAACAAATAGAAGACATTCCAAAATGAAAACATAGAATTAGTATTTTGATTGAAAAAAAGAGCATAGGATAAGGGTTTTAATTCAAAAATAGGAGATATTCCAAAAAAACATAGGATTAGGATTTTTATTCAAAAATAGAAGACATTCATAATAGAAAATATATTATTATAGATTTGATTCAAAAATAGCAGACTTTTCCCAAAGAAAAAGATAGGATTAGGGTTTTGATTCCAAAAAATGGGACATTCAAAAATAAAACAAAAAAATTGGTTTTTAATTCAAAACTGAAAAATCATATACATTCCAAAAAGAAAATAATAATATTAGGGTTTTGTTTCAAAAATAGCAAACATTCTGAGAAGAAAAAAAAGATTAGGTTTTGATTGAAAAATAGAAAACATTTTGAAAAGAAAACATAGGATTAGGGTTTTCATTAAAATATAGCAGCCATTCCTAAAAGAAAATAAAGGATTAGTTTTTAATTGAAAAATAGGAGACATCACTATAAGAAAAATAGGATTAGTGTTTTGAATGAGAAATAGGAGACATTACTATAAGAAAATGTCGGATTAGGGTTTCGGTTGAAAAATAGTAGACATTCCATAAAGAAAACATATGATTAGGATTTTGATTAAAAAATACTAGTTATTCCAAAAAAAAAACATAGGGCAAGGGTTTTGATTGAAAAATATGAGACATTGCGAAAAGAAAACACAGGATTATTCTTTTAATTCAAAATTAGTAGACATTAAAAAAAAAAAACATAAGATTAGGGTCTTGATTAAAAAATAGGAGGCATTCCAAAAAAGCTTAGGATAAGGGTTTTGATTAAAAAATATGATACATTATGAAAAGAAAACATAGAATTATTTTTTTGATGAAAAAATAGCAGACATTCCAAAAGAAAACATAAGATTAAGGTTTTGATTAAAAAATAGGAGGCATTTCGAAACGAAAGCATAGGATTAGGATATTTATTCAAAAATAAGATGCATTACAAAAATAAAACATAGACATAGATTCTCAAAAAGATAGGATAGGGTTTTGATTAAAAAAAGAAAGTCATTCCGAATAGAAAACAAAGGATTAGGGTTTTGATTCAAAACTGAAAAATATGACACATTCCGAAAAGAAAATGTAGGATGATGTTTTGGATTAAAAAATTGCAGGCATTCTGAAAGGAAAAGAAAATATTAGGGTTTTGATTGAAAAATAGGAGACATTCCTATAAGTAAATCTGAGGATTAGGGTTTTGATTGAAAAATATGAGACATTCCTATAAGAAAACTTAGGATTAGGGGATTGAATTAAAAATAGGAGACATTACTATAAGAAAATATAGGATAAGGGTTTTGATTAAAAACACAGGATTACAGTTTTGATTGAAAAGATATGAGACATATCGAAAAGAAAACATAGGATTAGGGTTTTAGTTCAAAATAGGAGACATTCTGAAAAAAAGATAGGATTAGGTTTTTTTAATATATTAGACATTCCAAAAAGAAAAACATATGATTAGGGTTTTGATTGAAGGAAATGATACATTTCAAAAAAAAAACATAGGATTAGGGTTATGATTGAAAATATAAGAGATATTACTATAAGTAAACATAGGATTACGGTTTTGATTAAACACAAAAATAGGGGACATTTCCAAAAGAAAACATAGGTTTATGGTTTTGATTCAAAAATAGAAGACATTCCTATAAGAACACATGGGTTTAGTGTTTTGATTCAAAACTAGAAGCCATTTCGAAATGAAAACATAGGATTAGGGTTTTGATTGAAAAATATAAGACATTATGAAAAGAAATCATAGGATTATTATTTTAATTCAAAATAGCAGGCATTCGCAAAAGAAAAATTAAGATTAGGGTTTTGTTTAAAAATATTAGGTATTAAAAAAAACTTAGGATTAGAGTTTTGACTAAAAAATTTACGATTACTGTTTTGATTCAAAAATCATAGGCATTCCAAAAAGAAAACATAACATTATGATTTTGATTGAAAAATAGGAGGCATTCCGAAAAGAATACATAGGATTAGTATTTTTATTCAAAAATAGGAAGCATTGCGAAAAAGAAAGCATAGGCAGAGATTGCCAAAACAAAAGATAGAATAAGGGTTTTGTTTCAAAAATACGAGACATTCTAAAAAGAAAACAGAGGATTAGGGTTTTGATTCAAAACTAAAAAATAGGACACATTCCGCGAAGAAAACATAGGATTATGGTTTTGATTCAAAAATAAAAAGTAGGACACATTCCACAAAGAAAACATAGGATTATGGTTTTGATTCAAAAATAACAGACATTCAGAAAAGTAGAAAAAGGATTAGGTTTTTGATTTAAAAATAGGAAACATTCCTATAAGGAAATAAAGGATTAGTGTTTTGATTGAAAAATAGGAGACATTACTATAAGAAAACATAGGATTAGGTTTTCGAATGAAAAATAGGAGACATTGCAATAAGAAAACATAGGATTATTGTTTAGATTAAAAAATAGCAGACATTCTGAAAAAAAAACAAAGGATTAGGGTTTTAATTGAAAAATTACGAGACATTTGAAAGCAAAACATAGAATTAGGGTTTTAACCCAGCAGACATTCCAAAAAGAAAACATAGGATTAAGATTTTTGTTCAAAATTAGGAGGCATTGCAAAAAGAAAACATAGGATTAGGATTTTTATTCAAAATTAGGAGACATTCCCAAAAGAAAAGATGCGATTAAGGTTTTGATAAAAAAATATGAAACATTCCGAAAGGAAAACATAGGATTAGGGTTTTGTTTGAAAAATAGGAGATATTACTATAAGAAAACATAAGATTAGTGTTTTTATTAAAAACAAAAAAATAGGGGACATTTCAAAAAACAATTTAGGGTTTCAATTAAAAAATAGCAAACATTCCCAATAGAAAACAAAGGATTAGGGTATTGATTCAAAAATTGGAGCCACTCCCAAAAGAAAACATATTATTATAGTTTTGATTGAAAAATAGGCGGTATTCCATTGTGCTTAGGATTTTGATTAAAAAATATGAGACATTACGAAAAGAAAGCATACGTTTATTGTTTTGATTCAAAAATAGTAGACATTACCCAAAAAACATAACATTAGGATTTTGATTCAAAAATAGTAGCATTCAAAAAACATAGAAATAGTGCTTTAATTTAAAAATAGGAGTTATTACAAAAAAAATTAGGATTAGGGGTTTGATTAAAATATTTTGAGACATTACGAAAAGAAAACATACTATTATTGTTTTGATTCAAAAATAGTTGACATTCCAAAAAAACATAAGATTAGAGTTTTGATTCAAAAATAGGATTCATTCCGAAAAGAAAACATAGGATTAGAATTTTTTATTATAAATAGTAGACATTCTAAAACGAAAACAAAAAATTAGGGTTTTGATTAAAAAATAGAAGAGATTCCCAAAACAAAAGATAGGATTAGGGTTTTTATTAAAACAAATGAGACATTCTGAAAAGAAAATATAGGATGAGGGTTTTGATTAAAAAATATGAGATATTTCAAAAAGAAAACATAAGATTAGAGTTTTGATTGAAAAATAGGGGACAATACTTTAAGAAACCATGGGATTACGGTTTTGATTAAAAAAAGGGAACATTTCCAAATAAAAACATAGGATTATGGTTTTGATTCAAAAATAGCAAACAATCCCAAATGAAAACATAAGATTAGTGTTTTCATTCACAAATAGGAGACACTCCAAACATTTAACATAGGATTAGGGCTTTGACTGAAAAATATGAGGCATTACGAAAAACATAGTATTATTGTTTTAATTGAAAATTAGCAGGCATTACTAAAGAATATAAAAGTTTAGGTTTTGATTAAAAAATAGGGAGAATACATAAAAAAATCTTATGATTAGGGTTTTGATTAAAAAATATAAGCCATTATGAAAAGAAAACATGCGATTATTGTTATAAATAAAAAATAACAGACATTCAAAAAAGAAAACATAAGGTTAGGGTCTTGATTCAAAAATAGGAGACGTTCCTAAAAGAAAACATACAATTAGGATTTTTATTCAAAAATAGGAGGCATAACGAAAAGAAAACATAGGCAGAGATTTCCAAAACAAAAAATAGGATAAGGGTTTTCATTCAAAAATAGCCGACATTCCCAAAAAAAAACATAAGATATGTGTTTTGATTAAAAAAAAGTAGATATTCCAAAAAGTAAACATAGGATTAGGGTTTTGATTAACAAATATGAGACATTTTGAAAAGAAAACATAGGATTAGGGTTTTGATTAAAAATAGCAAATATTTTCAAAAGAAAACATAGGATTAGGGTTTTGATTCAAAAATAGCAGACATTCCCAAAGAAAAACAGAGGATTAGAGTATTGATTCAAAAGTAGGTGTCATTCCGAAAAGAAAAATAGGATTAGGGTTTTGTTTGGAAAATATGAGACATTATGAAAAGAAAACATAGGATTATTGTTTTGATTAAAAAATAGAACACATTCCCAAAAGAAAATGTAAGATTAGGGTTTTGATTAAAAAATTGGACGAATTCCAAAATAAAGACTTAGGATTAGGGTTATGATGAAAAAATATGAGATATTGTGTTGATTCAAAAATAGCAGACATTCCCAAAAGAAAAACATAAGATTTTTGTTTTGATTAAAAAATAGGAGGAATTTCGAAAAGAAAAAATATGATTAAGATTTTTATTCAAAACTAGAAGCCATTACGAAAATAAAACATAGGCATAGAATCAAAAAACAACAGATATGATTAGGGTTTTAATTGACAAAAATTCCAAAGTGAAAACAAAGAATTAGTGTTTTGATTAAAACCTGAAAAATAGTACACATTCCCAAAAAAAAAACATAGAATCAGGATTTTGATTCAAAAATATCAGACATCCCAAAAAGAAAAAAAAAGGATTAGTTTTTTTATCCAAAAGTAGGAGACATTCTGAAAAAAAAGCATAAGTTATTGTCTTGATTCAAAACTGATAAACATGATACATTGAGAAAAGAAAACATATGATTCATTTTTTGATTGAGAGGTAGGAGATATTCCGAAAAAAAAAACATAGGATTAGGGTTTTGATTGGAAAATAAGAGACATTACTATCAGAAAACATAATATTAGAGTTTTGATTGAAAAATATGAGACATTCCTATAGGAAAACAGAGGATTAGGCTTTGAATGAAAATTATGAGACATTACTATAAGAAAACATAGGATTAGAGTTTTGATTCAAAAATAGTAGAAATTCCGAATGGAAAACATAGGATTTGAGTTTTGATAAAAAGATACGAGACATTTCGAATAGACAACATTAGATTAGGTTTTAGATTAAAAAATAGCAGACATTAAGATAATAAAATATAAGATTTGGTTTTTGATTAAAAATTAAAAAATAGGGGACATTTTGAAAAAAAAATATAGGATTATGGTTTTAATAAAAAAAATAGGGGACATTCCGAAAATAAAACATAGGATAAGGGTTTTGATTCAAATATAGTAAGAATTCCGAAAAGAAAACATAGTATTAGTGTTTTGATAGAAAAATAGGAGATATCATTATAAGAAAACATAGCATTAGGGTTTTGATTTAAAAATAGTAGACTTTCAGAAAAAAAAGGATTACGGGTTTGATCGAAAAATAGGAGGCATCCCAAAAAGAAAACATAGGTTTAGGGTTTTGATTGAAAAAATGAGACATTGCAAAAAGAAAACATAGGATTAGGGCTTTTAATAAAAAATTAGTAGACATTCCCGAAACAAAAGATAGGATATGTTTTTCGATCCAAAAATATGAGACATTTCAAAAAGAAAACAAAGCATTAAGATTTTTATTCAAAACTGAAAAATAGAACACATTCTGAAAGGACAACAAAGGATTAGGGTTATAATTCCGAAATAATAGACATTCTAAAAAGAAAAGAAATGAATAAGTTTTATATTGAAAAAGTGGAGACATTCTGAAAACAAAACATAGGTTAGGGATTCGATTCAAAACTGAGAAATAGGAGACATTAAGAAAAGAAAACATAGCATTCTGGTTTTGATTGAAAGATAGGACACATTCCGAAAAGAAAACATAAAATTATGGTTTCAATTGAAAGATAGCAGGCATTTTGAAAATAAAACATAGGATTAATTATTTAATTAAAAAATTTGAGACATTACTATGACAAAACATCATAAATGTCCCATATTTTTCAATCAAAACCATAATCCTATGTTTTACTTCCAGAATGTCCCATATTTTTCAATCAAAACCCTAATCCTATGTCATCAATTTTGAATCAAAACAATAATCCTATGTTTTATTTTCATAATTTCTAATACTTTTTAGTTTGAATGAAAACCCTAATCCTATGTATTCTTTTTTGAATGTGTCTAATTTTTTTATCAAAACCCAAATCCTAAAATTTCTTTGTTGAATGTATACTATTTCTAAATCAAAGCCCTAATTCTATGTTTTCTTTTTGAAGTGTTCCCTACTTTTCATTTTTGAATCAAAACACTAATTCATTGTTTTCCAATAGTAATGTCTCCTATTTTTTAATCAAAACCCTAATCCTGTGTCTTCTTTTTGAAATGTTTTATACTTTTCAATCAAAACCTTAATCCTATGTTTTCTTTTTCATAATGTCTTCTATTTTTAATATAAACATTAATCCTATGATTCCTTATAGTAATGTCTATTATTTTTCATTCAAAACCCTAATCATATTTTTTCTTATAGTAATTTTAACTATTATTCAACCAAAACCCTAATCCTATTTTTTTTTTCGTAATGCCTACTATATTTGAATCAAAATCGTAATCCAACATTTTTACGTTTGGAATATCTCCCATCTTTCAAATCAAAAACCCGAATCCTATGCATTCTTTTCTTAATGTCTCCTATATATTTGTTTTTGAATCAAAATCCTAACCTATGTTTTTCTTTTCGAATGCCTCCTATATTTCAATCAAAAACCTAATCCTTTCTTTTCTTTTTAGGATATCTACTATTTTTGAATCAAAACTATAATCCTAGGTTTTTCTATAATAATGTCTCCTATTTTCATTCAAAACCATAATCCTATGTTTTTTTTATAGTAATGTCTACTATTTTTGAATCAAAACCTTAATATTTTGTTTTCTTTTCGAAATGCCTCATATTTTTTTAATCTATTCTAGAATCTTACTTTTTTCTTTTCAGAATATCTTCTATCTTTCACTCAAAACCCTAATCCTATGTTTTGTTTTCAGAATGTCCTATTTTTTAGTTTTGAATCAAAACCTTAATCTTTTGTTTTTCATTTCGGAATGTCTCCTAATTTCGAATCAAAACCCTAATCCTTTCTTTTCTTTTCAGAATGTCTACTATCTTTTAATTAAAACCCTAATCCTAGTGATGAGTACATTTCATATCGTATTTATGTACCCTTAATTCATTCTTTTACTTGCCCTTTAGTATACTTTTGTGATTATTTGGTGCCATTTTTGGTATATTTGTTCTTTGTGCAAGACTTAAGGCCTCAAAGAAATTTGGAGTGAAATCGAGGATTAATCAAGCAAAGAATGAAGATTTTGCTTAGTGCTCTGTCCCCATGATTGTTTCACTCCTAAAAATGACCTAGAGATAATTCAAGTAGGGGAGGTACTTTCAAGCCAAGCACGGTCTCAAAATGACCGTGCTCCTTCCCTTGATTTTCTCAGTCTATAGACAGTTTCTACCAATCAAGGGGAGCACACTCGGGATGCTCATGGCACGGTCGTGCACAGGCAAAGCACAAGTGGAGCACGATCGTGCTTCTCTCCCGGATTTTCCAGGTGAGCACTAAGCCAATTCATTCAGAAATCTCAACGAAAAACACAGTCCAAGCACAACGATTCTTAGACTGTGTTAAGCTTGAAATCAGCCTTTTAACTCCATATTTCTAAGGTTTCAGCCTAATCTTTGTTTGGGGATTTTCTTCCCCACCAAGAGAACTTAGATAAGGGTAATGCCCAAGTGTCAACACACCATCTAAGGTGATGAAAGATGAATAGAAGGCACAAGGGAAGTAGGGTTAGCATTAAGGAAGCTCAACTAGGAAGATTATCTTGAGAAAGAGGGAGTAATGTCTTCTTTCCTTAGCCCTTTATATATTCTTTCCATGCTGTACCCATCCATGAGGGGTTAACCGTCCACGGTGCCCTGAGATGTGAACTATGATGCTCTATATAATTTGAATACTCACTTTTAATTGTCTACGGAGTTCTACTAGTTTCTTGTGTTAAATCTTGTATTGCATAACTTGATGTGTTTGATTTGCACGAGTTGCTTAAATAAAACATGGTGTGTGAGTTGCCATAGTTGTAGTTGCCTTGTGTGATTGTAAAACTTCGATGTGTATGAAAAAAACTCAGCTATCTTAGTAAAACTTGGTGTATTTGAGAACCATAGACGTGACATTGCTTTTTAAGGGCACACAAGAGCTGTAGGATGTATCCGGTAGGCAATAGAAGCAAGTTAGCATACTACAAGTCATAGGAATCATCCCGGGGCATTGCTCATTGTGGTTGAATTCTCGATCCCGAGTCCAGCTTGATAATTCCACCTATTCTTTAATTTACTTGTTTTTAATTTTACTTCGTTAAACCAACCCAATCTCTATCCAACTAGAGATTAGAAGAAGAATTAGTACTTTAAGTCAGGTCCACGTGGTTTGACAACCTTACCCTTCCCGGGGTACCACCGTATGTATTTATGCATGACACACACACTTGCGAACAACACATCATGTTTTTAGCGCCGTTGCCAGGGACTAGCAACTTTTAAGAGAGTTTGGATTCCGATGATCTAGTTTGTTAATTTTGTTTATACTTGTGAATATCTATTTTCCCCTTTCTTTTTAATCATTCTTTTTAGTATTATTTTTGTTTTGATTCTTTGAATTATTAAACTTAAATTGATCTTTATTAACTCATGGAGGAACTGTTGGCTACTTTGAGATGTCACCAATATGCACTCAATTACCACAATAGGGACACTGAAAAAAGAAGCGGATGCCGAACACTACCAATCCTACTTGGGATCATGACCCGCAGGGTTCAGACAGGGGTTTTTGCTTTAGTGCTATCAGCCTGCTCCTGAACCTCAGCTAGCACCGATGGAGACCGAGGCACCTCCAGTGGTAGAGGAACCACGCCCCGTGCGTATGTTTTCACCATCTCGAGCTTATGATCGCTTTGAGAGGCTCGAGAGCGCTTTGGGGATGGTACAGACTGAGGTAGCGGAGGATCGAGCCGAGATTGCAGAGATTAGGGCTACGCATGCCACTCATTACACAGAGTTCATGGCATGTTTCGATGTATTACAGTAGATCTTAGAGCGATACGTCGCCTCATCATTTGTCCTACGGCCGAGGACTCCTAAGGCCCCTCAGTTCCTCCAGAATCTCCATCCTCTACCCTGGCACCGGTGGACCCACCATGTGCATCTTCACCAGCAGCAGCCGCAGCACCTGAGCCCGAGGGTGACACCGACATTTAATTTTTAGTTCTTTTTCTTTCAATCATTTTATTTTAGACTTGTTCACTCATAAAGGATTCTCCTTCTGAGTTTATTTTCATTTTGCATCTCGAGTTGTATTCATTGTTTATTTTTTTATATATACTCGAGATATCTTGTTTTTATTGAGCTTCACTGAACCCCCTCGTGTATGCGTGCAGATGGTCTTGTCTTCTTGGGAATTGAGACTTAGTCATGGGCACGGCCAAGGTGCTTAGGCACTTCGGCGTGTGAGCTTCACAACCCGTCGGAACACTACCCACCCATGGAATTATCTTCATCAAACGCAAATGTGGGGTGGGGAGTTTCATAGTGCACACATTCTTTTCCATTGTTCTTGATTGATATATGCTCACATAGCCAATGGCGGTTCACCTTAGTTGCAAGGATTGTATTCTTAAGTTTAGGAGAATTTCTAACATTGAATGTTTTCATGCTCTAGTTTTTGTTTGAATGTCTAGGAATTTTTGCCCGATTTATACATGTTACACTACTCACTTATTAGACTCTTTTGAAAACTCAAGTTTGATATTAAAGGCACTAGTTATAGTTGTTTCTTGTGTTGAATTCCAAAAAAGAAAATGTTTAGTTTTATTAGTTATTTGTACTTGTTGGGTGGAAAGAGCAACAACCTATGAAGTATGAAGCTACTCTCATAAGTCAGATACTATCTATGCCCTAATGAGAGAAAGAGCTATCTCATAGGATTAGTGAAAGCTACCACTTCGGTAGAAAGAGCTACCACCTCGAAAGTGTGAAAGCCACCTAAGCGGCCGCTTTGGAGAGGGCTACCTTAGAGGATGTGTGAAGCTACTACCATCTTTGAAATTGTTGTCATTTTTGTAGATAAATAAGTCCCTTGTACTTAGAACTTTGAGGAGTATACTTTGGGTTGACTTGAGTGAGTTCACACACGTACACGATTTCGGGTTTTGTATATTTTTGATTCAAGTTTTTAGGTAGAGCATTGATTTTTTCGTATTTAGTGTTGAAATTTCCCTTACTTGTAGAATGCTCTCTTTGTATACTTTGGTGAACCTAAGGCCAAGAACTTTCAATATTTTCTTCATTGTTGCACATAACGTTTTAATTTTTCCTTGAGGAAAAGCAAAAGCTTAAGTATGGGGGAGTTTGATAATTGCTTGTGCGATATGAATGTGAAGCGTTCATTCCTTATGTTGAGCTTTACTTTTCTCAGGGTTTTTACACTAATATGTGTGTTTTTATGTTACTTTCGTGTAGGTAGGGTTGTGAGGCCGAGTATGAAGGAAAGAAGCCAATGTGGATCACAATGCACCGATTTTGGAGGAAATCTTTCTAAGGTTCAAACGCGAAGTCATAGGTCGGATGTGAGATGCTAGAGTGTGTGCCAACCTCCTCGTATTCGGGTTTGGCACATCCATTTGGAGGGGCACAAAGGCAGTCACACTCGAGCATTCCGACTTATGCACATAGAACAAGAGCTCCACCAACTTGCCTATCATTGAAGAAGCAAGTGATCCACAACGTGAACGTGTTCCCGTTTGCGTTACTCCGATGAAAGTATGGATTTGGGAAGCTATTCAGGATGGATACTGTAGAAGAGCATTGTAGCAGCACGGTAGCAAGAACTGCAGCAGCACTGTTCACAGCTGGCCGAGAAAACAGGAGTTCAGAGAATCCACACGGGCATGTAGAAATTATCCATGCCCATGTGCAAATTGCGCACGGGCACGTGAAGCATCTACGCCCGTGTAGTCGCCCGATTCCAGGCGTATTTAAAGCTGAATCAGCCCCGATTTTAGTATTCTTTTCTCCATCTTTTCCCCAACTTGAGATAGGGCTTCGGCTAGGGTTTTGAGGGGTATTGGCCAAAGTTTTGGAGAGGTTCTACGGCTCCAACATCATCATTCCTTAGGAAGAAGATTGGTAGGGGAGCTTCCGTCGAGGCGTATCCTATACCGGATGAGGGAATCCTTAGACGACGAGTAAAGGTCTTTCCACAAGACCATCGACACGACTACCGAGGGGGTTTCTTTATGGATTCATTGCTTTTACATTCTATTTCTTTGATTGTACTTAGCTCCATGGAGAGCTAAACCCCTAGTGGGTACTTGGGTATTTGTGAACCCTAGGATGTATTCGTTTCATTGAATCTCTTTACTATGCTTTCAATTAATTGATGTTTATTGTGATTTCCAACCTTGAATACTTGATTGTATGAACATTTCCCCTAGAGTGACACTAGCGTTGAGAGTTCTCGTTGGTAACCTTGTGAGTGAGTGACACACCACGAGATAGATTCTACCTCCGTTCCTCGAGTTCTTTGCGGCCATAATAGAGTGAATGGTTTAAGGGATGAACTTCCGCTGGGGCTTAGTTGCGCGTGCAACGGAGTGAAGCGTTGAGGTGATCTTAGTATCTAGGGCTTAATCGTGGTTAGGGACCTTCCACCTGGAACAAAGGGTTAGGTCTATAATTATGAAGAGATTTATCACTTGGAATACCTAGAGTTCATTGCAACTCTATGCGAGTATGAGGTTGAGAGGTTATCTAATCTCTTCTCCGGGACATGTATAGAGTTAGGCATAGTTGACCTTATATTTGGGACTATGTAGTTAAGGATTTTCACGACTCACCATTGCATTCATTAGGAAGCATAATAGAGGGTTCTTGCACTTGAAACAATCATCCTAGGCAGAGCATTATCCGGGTACCCCATCTTTATCGATTGTCTTACCCCCTTCTTTACTGTTGCTCTCTTACTTGTTATTTTTATTGTTGAGAATTGAATCATTTTCATACTTATCATCATTGATCTTTCACATAGATAAGAATCGAATTAAGTATTTTTATTCCCTATTCCCTGTGGATTCGATACCCGCTCATCCGGGATTATTACTTCGACAAACCCAGTGCACTTGCGGGATATACGCAAGGGGATCTTGTCAACCACTTCGATATGTCCGTATGGTACTTTTGCTTACAGGAGAATGCCATTCGGCTTGTGTAATGGCTTAGCAACTTTTCAAACGGTGTATGATGTCAATCTTCAATGAGTTCATTGAAGACTTTATGGACGTATTCATGGATGACTTCTCCATTTTTTGAGATTCTTTTGATGGGTGCTTAAAAAATCTAAAACGAGTCCTTTCAAGGTGTGAGGAGACAAATTTAGTGCTAAACTGGGAGAAGTCTCACTTCATTACAAGAGAAGGGATTGTGATTGGTCACAAAATTTTTTATAATGGAATCGAGGTAGATAAAGCCAAACTCAACACAATTGAGAAGCTTCCCCCACCTAAGTTCCTGAAAGATGTTCGAAGTTTTCTTGGGCATGTTGGTTTTTATAGAAGATTTGTTCATGACTTATCAAAAATATCCAAGCCAATGATGAAACTTCTGGAAAAGTACACATCTTTCATTTTTAACCAGGATTGTCTCACGGCCTTCTAGATACTAAAGGAGAAGTTAGTTAGAGCACCGATTGTGAACACTACCGAGTGGGATCACCCTTTCGAACTCATGTGCGACGCAAGTGATTTGGCAATTGGGGTAGTGTTGGGGTAGAGGTACAATAAACAATTTCATCCAGTTTACTATATGATTAAAACTTTAATGCCCGCTCAAGGGAATTACACCAACATAGAAAAAGAGTTGTTAGCCATTGTTTATGCTTTTGATAAGTTCAGATCTTACCTGGTGCTCTCTAAAGTCATAGTGTATTCTTATCATGCATCAATTAGATACCTCCTAGGCAAGACTAATGCAAAACTCCTACTGATTAGATGGATACTTTTGCTACAATAGTTCAATTTGGGAATTCAAAACAACAAGCGCTTAGAAAATGTGGTGGCAGATCACCTATTGCGTCTTGTACACACACATGAACACGATAACATGCACCAAAGAATTCATGACATTTACCCTAAAGAACATCTTAAATGGGTTCAGAAGAGGCCTACCCAAGTTGATGAATTCCCTATGTTTGCGAAATTCATAAACTACCTAGTGGGAGGAATTATTCTGTCATAGTTCTCCGATGTCAAGCATTATTTTTAGGAGGACAACTATTTGTACAAACTTTGTGCTGACCTGGTGGTGCGGTGTTATGTATCACATGTTGAGGGATGGGAAACTTTGAAGCACTATCATTCATGAATGGTGGGGAGTCATTTCAGTGTGAATCGCACGGCAAGATGGTGTTGGAAGCCCTTTTTTTTGCTGTCACTATTCCTGGATGCTCAGATGTTGGTCAGACTATGTGATCATTGTCAAAAGAGTGGAAACCCATCCAAACTCGATGAAATGAAACAAACTCCCATTGAACAATGTGAAATATTCGACGTGTTGGAAATTGATTTCGTGGGATATTTCCTGAACTCAAATGGAAACAAATATTTGTTGGTGGCAGTAGATTACGTCTCCAAGTGCATAGAAGCACAAGCCCTTCCTTCAAATGATGCAAGGATGGTAGTCAAATTTTTTAAAAAGTTGTTCACTCGATTTGGCACTCCCAAAGCAATAGTTAGTGATCAAGGAACTCATTTTTGCAACACTCAATTTAAAAAGATGATGAAGAAATATGGTGTTAACCATTGTGCTGATTGAAAACAGAAAAATCGGGCACATTACGAAAAGAAATCATAGGATTCGTGTTTTGAAAAATAGGATCTAGGTTTTGATTGAAAGATTGGAGATATTCAGTAAAGAAAACATATAATTAAGTCAAATATAGCAGCCATTCTGATATTAGAACATTTCAATCAAAACCATAATCCTATGTTTCTTTTCGGAATGCCTCCTATTTTTTTATCAAAACCCTAATCTAATGTTTTCATTTCCAAGTGTCTCCAATCTTTAAATCAAAGCCCTAATCCTATGTTTTCTTTTCGAAATGTCTCATATTTTTCAGTCAAAACACTAGTCCTATTTTTTCTTTTCAGAATATGTGCTATTTCTAAATCAAAACACTAATCATATGTTTTCTTTTCACAATGTCTCCTATTTTTTAATAGAAATCCTAATCCTGTATTTTTTTTGGAATGACTCCTATTTTTGAATAAAAATACTAATCCTATATTTTCTTTTCGGAATATCTTACTATCTTTTAATTTACAATTTAAAACGAAATTCTTTCTTTTTTTTTCAGAATGGATGCTATTTTTGAATCAAAACTCTAATCTTATGTATTCTTTTTAGATTAAGATTTTGATTTAAAATTAATAAATAGGACACATTATGAAAAGAAAACATAGGATTTGAGTTTTGACTGAAAGATAGGAGACATTCGAAAAAAGATATTATAAGATTAGGGCTTTGATTTAAATATAGCTGGCATTCTGAAAAGAAAACATAGTATGAGGGTTTTGATTGAAAAATATGAGACATTTCTATTAGAAAACATAGGATTAGGGGTTTGATTCAAAAGTAGTTAACATTACCAAAGGAAAATATAAGATTAGGGTTTTGATAAAAAATAACAAACATTCCAAAAAGAAAGTAAAGTATTATAGTTTTTATTCAAAAATAGGAGACATAACTAACACATAGGGGGCATTCCAAAAAGAAACTTAGGATTAGAGTTTTGGAATATCCCGAATCTGGAAATAAAATATAGGGTTAGTGTTTTGATCAAAAAAATTTAAGACATTATGAAAAGAAAACATAAACCAAGATTCCCAAAGCAAAAGATAGGTTTATGGTTAATTTTGATTAAAAAAAAATGAGACATTATGAAAAGAAAACATTGGATTAGGGTTTTTTATTCAAAACTCAAAAATAGGACACATTAAGTAAAGAAAATATAGGATTAGGGTTTTGATACAAATATAGTAGGCATTTGAAAAGGAAAACATAGGATTAGGGTTTTGATTGAAAACTAGGAGACATTATTATAAGAAAACATAGGATTAGTGTTTTGTTTCTGAAATAAAGAATTTGCTTTTTGATTGAAAATAGAGGACATTTCCAAAAGAAATCATAGGATTAGGGTTTTGATTGAAAAAATTGAGACATTTAAAAAAACATAGGATTAGGGTTTTTGATTAAAAAATGAAAAAAATAGGGGCATTTAAAAAAAAAGCATAAGATTAGGGTTTTGATTCAAAAATAATATACATTAAGAAAAGAAACATAGGGGATTAAAGTTTTGGTCCCAAAATAGCAAACATTCCCAAAAAAAAATATAAGATTAGTGTTTTGATTGAAAATAGGAGACATTCCAAAATAAAATACATAGGATTATGTTTTTGATTAAAAAATAAGAAACATTATGAAAGGAAAACATAGGATTATTGTTTTCATTAAAAAATAACAGACATTCCCTAAACAAAACATAGGATTAGGGTTTTGATTTAAAAATATGATATATTATTATAGGAAAACATAATATAAGCGTTTTGTTTAAAAAATAACAGGCATTCCTAAAAGACAATAAAGGATTAGGATTTTGATTGAAAAATATGAGACATTTCAAAAAGAAAACATGGGATTCGGGTTTTGGTTGAAAGATAGGTTACAAATGTTTTCTTTTGGAAGTGTCTCCTTTTTTTAAACAAAATATATGATTCAGGTTTTGATTAAAAGATAGGAGACATTTCGAAAAGAAAACATAGGATTAGGGTTTTGATTGAAAAATAGCAGACATTTTCAAAAAGAAACACAAATACAATTTTTTCTTTTGTTAAGGTCTCCTATTTATCAGTTTTAATCGAACCCCTAATTATATATTTTGTTATAGTAATGCCTCCTATTTTTCACTTAAAACCCTAATTATATGTTTTATTTTGATGATGCCAACTATATTTGAATAAAAATTGTCCTTAATTAATCTGTTTTGCTTTAAAACCGAATAATAGGAGACATTTCCAAAACAAATGATAGGATTACGGTTTCAATTGAAAAATAGGAATGGATGATATTAGGATTCGAGTTTTGATTCAAAAATTGTTGAAATTCTGAAACAAATATAGGATATTACTATAAAAGAACATAGGAATAGGATTTTGATTAAAAATTAGCAGAGATTCGCAAAACAAAAGAAAACATCGGATTATTTTTTTGTTCGAAAATCTGAATCAAAATAGTAATTCTATGTTTTGTTTTATGAATGCCTTCTATTTTCGAATCAAAACCCAAATCCTATGTCTTTTTCATTATAATGTCTACTATTTTATTAACAACTAAAAAATAATGGACATTTCCAAAACAAAATAAATGATTAGGATTAGGGAGGTTTAATTCAAAAATAGTATACATTTCAAAAAGAAAACATAACATTATTGATAAATTTGCGACATTAAGAAAGCATTCCGATTATTTCATAATGAAAAGTAGGAGATAGTACTATAAGAAAACATAAGTTAGGGTTTTCATACAAAACTGATAAAAAGGAGGCTTTCCAAAAAGACAAAAATAGGAGCCATTTGGAAAAGAAAACATAGGATTATGGTTTTTATTAAAAAAATATGAGACATTCCGAAAAAAAACATCGGATTAGGGTTTTGATTAAATATCAGTTGAGATTCCCTAAACTAAAAGATAGGATTAGGGTTTTAATTAAAAAAATAGCATGGTTTTTATTAGGGTTTTAATTTCTAAATGTCCTAATTCTATTTCTTTTCTGAATGCCTACTGTTTTTGATTCAAAACTCTAATCCTATATTTTCTTTTAGAAATGTCTGCTATTTTCTTATCAAGACAATAATCTCATGTTTTCATCTTGGAATATATCATATTTTCCAATCAAAACCGTAATTATATGTTTTCTTTTGGAATGTCTCATATCTTTCAATCAAAACTAGAATCCTATGTCTTCTTTTATTAATGTCTCCTATAAATCAGTTATGAATCAAAATCCTAACCTATGTTTTCTTTTCAAAATATCTCCTATTTTTCAATAAAAAATATAATCCTCTTTTTAGTATGTCTTATAATTTTTAACCAAAACCATAATCCTATGTTTTCTTATTATAATGTCTCAACTTTTTTAATCAAATCCTAATCCTTTGTTTTCGTTTCAGAATGTCTCCTTTTTTCGAATAAAAGCCCTAATCCTTTTTTTCCTTTTAGGAATGTCTACTATTTTTAAATCAAACCCCTAATCCTATGTTTTCTTCTGATAATGTGTCCTATTTTTCAATCAAAACCCTAATCCAATGTTTTCTTCTCGAAATGTCTCATATTTTTCAATGAAAACACTAATCATATGTTTTCTTTTCCGAATGTCTACTATTTTTGTATCAATACCGTCATCGTATATTTTCTTATATTAATGTCTGCTATTTTTACTTTCAAAACACTAATTATATGTTTTCTTATAATAATGTCTCCGATTTTTCATTCAAAACTCTAATCCTATGTTTTCTTTTAGAAATGTCATATTTTTCAATCAAAACAATAACCCTATGTTTTCTTCTCTGAATGACTACTATTTTCGATTAAAACCCTAATCCTAATCTTTAGTTTTTATTTTGATATGTCTCATATTTTTAAAAAAGAGACATTTCTAAAAGAAAACATTACTAATCTTATCTTTCAATCGAAACACGAATCCTATGTTTTCATTTAGAAATGTCTCAAACTTTTCAATAAAAACATTAATCTTATGTTTTGTTTTGGGAATGACTGCAATTTTTGAATAAAAATCTTAATCCTATGTTTTCTTTTCGGAATGCCTCCTTTTTTTTAAAATCAAAACTCTAATCCTTTGTTTGTTTTTGGAAATGTCTGCTATTTTGAATCAAAATCCTAATCCAATGTTTTATTTTAGAAATGTCCCCTATTTTATGCTTTTAATCAAAACTGTAATCCTATGTTTTCTTAAAATAATTTCTCATATTTTTCAATCAAAATCCTAATCCTATGTTTTCCTTTCAAAATGTCTCATATTTTTCTTTCAAAACACTAATATTATGTTTATTTTGGGTATGTCTAATCTTATGTTTTCTTTTCGTAATGCCTCTTATTTTTGAATAAAAATCCTTACACTATGTTCTCTTTTTAGTATGCCTCCGAGTTTTTCATCAAAACCATAATTTGATGCTTTCTTTTTAATTGAAGACAACAATTGTTTTCTTTCTTTTCATAGTGTCTCATATTTTCTAATCAAAACTCTAATCCTAAGTTTTTTTTCTGCAATGCCTCGTACTTTTTAATCAAAACCCTAATCTTATGTTTTTGGGATGCTTGGTAGTTTTGATTCAAAACAATAATCCTATATTTTCTTCTCGTAATGTCTCATATTTTTAATCAAAACCCTAATCATATGTTTTCATCTCAATACGTCTCCTATTTTTCAACTAAAACAATAATTCTATTTTTTTCTTTTTCGAATGTCAGCTAAATTTCTATTTCCAATGAAAAACTAAATCCTATATTTATGTTTTATTTTCATAATGTCTACTATTTTTGAATCAAAACCCTAATCCAATATTTTTCTATTCGTAATGTCTCTTATTTTTGAATCAAACCTCAAATCATATGTTTTATTTTCTGAATGCATCCTATATTTCATATTTGAATCAAAACAATTATTATATGTTTTCTTAATGGAAAGTCACATATTTTTCAATCCCACTCTAATCCTCTATTTTTTTTGGAATGTCTCATTTTTTTTAAATTAGAACCTTAATCTTATGTTTTAACTGAAAAGTAGGATTTAGTATTGTCTACCAATTTTTAATCAAAACCTAAATCCTATGTTTTCTTTTTGTAATGTCTGTTATCTTTCAATCAAAACCCAAATCCTATGTTTTCTTTTCCTAATGTCTAATATTTTTTTTTAATCAAAACAATAATACTATGTTTTCTTTTGGGAATATCTCATATTTTTCTATCAAAACCCAAATCACAAGTTTTTTTTGGAATGCCTCCTATTTTCGAATTAAAACCATAATCCTATAATTTTTTTTAGTAATGTCTTCTATTTTTCAATCAAAACCGTAATAGTATTTTTTCTTATTGGAATGCCACAATGTTACCTAACTTTCAATTAAAAACCTAAATCCCTTGTTTTCTTTTCTTAATGGCTACTATTTTTGAATCAAACTCCTAATCTGGGAAAGTTCTACAATTTTTAATCAAACCCCTAATCCTTTATTTTTCTTTTTCGAAATGTAGCATATGTTTTGAATCAAAACCTAATCTTATATTT
>NC_052490.1:1924279-1960857 GCF_009730915.1 Dioscorea cayenensis subsp. rotundata
TAAGAGACACCGGATTAGTGTTTTTATTCAAAAATAGTTGACATTCGAAAAGAAAAACATAGTATTATGGTTTTCGATTGAAAAAAATATGAGACATTTCGAAAAAGAAAACATGGGATTATTGATTTTATTTAAAATGGCAGACATTCCCAAAAGAAAACATAAGATTAGTGTTTAGATTAAAAAATTGGAGGCATTAAAAAAAACCATAGGACTATGGTTTTGATTAAAAAATATGAGACATTACCAAAAGAAACATACGATTATTGTTTTGATTCAAAAATAGAATACATTTCAAAAAGAAAATATAGTATTACGCTTTTGATTAAAAAATAGCAGACATTTTCAAAATAAAACATGAGATTATAGTTTTTATTAAAAATTGATAAATAGCAGACATTAACGAAAAAGATAGGATTTAGTTTTTGTTCGCAAATAGTTGACATTCCAAAAAGAAAACATAGGATTAGGTTTTTGATACAAAATAAAAAAATGTGAGACATTTCAAAAAGAAATCATAGTATTAGGGGTTTGATTGAAAAATAGTAGACATTCCCTTAAAAAAACATAGGACTCGGATTTTGATTGAAAGATAGGAGAAATTAAGGTATTGAAAAATAAAACATAGGATTAGGGGTTTCATTGAAAAGTATGAGATATTACTATAAGAAAACATAGGGTTAGGGTTTGATTGGAAAATAGAAGGCATTAAAAAAGACAATTAGGATTAGGGTTTTGATTGGGAGAAATGAGACATTTCCAAAAGAAAACATAGTATTAGGATTTTGATTCAAAAATAGGAAGTATTACTAAAAGAAAATATACGATTAGGGTTTTGATTAAAAAAAATAGTAGACATTAAGAAAGAAAAACATATCATTTGGGTTTTGATTAAATGATAGGAATCATTATGAAAATAAAATATAGGAGACATTATTAAAAATTAGCAGACAATACTAAATCATATATTGCAATCAAAACATAAGGTTAGTGTTTCGATTAAAAAAATGTGACATTCCCAAAAAAAAATAGGATTTGAGTTTTGATTTGAAAATTTAAGAAAAGACAATTAGGATTTGAGTTTTGATCTAAAAAGAAAACATATGATAAGGCTTTGATTTAAATCTGATAAATAGGAGACATTCAAAAAAGAAAATATAAAATTAAAGCATTGATTCAAAAATAAGAGACATTATGAATAGAAAACATTGGATTATGATTTTGTATTCAAAAAAATAAGAGACATGCCTAAAAAATAACATAGAATTAGGGCTTTGAATTAAAAAAATTGAAAAAAATAGGACACATTCAAAAAGTAAGACATGGGATCGGGGTTTCGATTCAGAACCAAAAAAATATGAGATATTACGGAAAAACATACAATTAGGGATTTTTGATTAAAAACATACATTCTGAAAAAGAAAACATAGAATTCGAGTTTTGATTAAAAACCTAATATAAGTAAACATTTTGAAAAGAATACGTAGGATTAGCGTTTTCTTTCAAAACAAAAAATTAGGAAACATTCCGGAAAAATAAAATTAGATTAGTGTTTTGATTAAAAACTAGAAGACATTACTATTTTTCAATCAAAACCCAAATCCTATGTTGTCTTATAGTAATGTTCCTATTTTTCATTCAAAATCCTTATCCTATGTTTTCTTATAGTAATGCCTCCTATTTTCAATCAAAACTCAAATCCTATGTTTTCTCTACGGAATGCCTACTATATTTGAATCAAAACACCAACTTATGTTTTCTTTTCAAAATGTGTCATAGTTTTCAATTAAAACCATTATTTTATGCTTTCTTTCTGGAATGCCAACTATATTTGAATCAAAATCCTAATCCTAAGTTTTCTTATCGGAATACGCCCTACTTTTTAGTTTGGAATCAAAACCCTGATCCTTTGTTTTCTTTTTAGAATGTCAAACATTTTTTTGATCAAAATCCCTAATCCTTTATTTTTCATTTCAAAATGTTAACTATTTTTTTGAATAAAAACAATAATCCTATTTTTTTCAATCAAAACCCAAATCCTATGTTTTCTTTTCGCAATTCCTACTATATTTAAATTAAACCCCTATTTCCTTTTTTTTTTTCAAAATGTCTGCTATTTTTGAATCAAAACACTAATCCTACGGTTTCTGTTGGAAATGGCTACTATTTCTTATTTTTCTAATCAAAACCCTAATCCTATGTTTACTTATAGTAACGACTCCTATTTTTCAATCAAAATCCTAATTATATGTTTTTTTCCAAATGTCTCATATTTTTAATAAAAACCCTAATCGTATGTTTTTGTTTCAGAATGTCTACTATTTTTGACTCAATACCAAATCCTATGTTTTTTATAGTAATGTCTCCAATTTTTTTTTCAAAACCCTAATCATATGTTTTCTTATATTAATGTCTCCTATTTTTCAATCAAAACCCTAAGCCTATATATTTGTATTTTAGGAATGGGTACTATATTGAATCAAAACCCTAATCCTATGTTTTCATTTCATAATATCTCATATCTTTCAATAAAAAAACTGAAACCTATGTTTTTCTTTCCTTAATGTATCTTATTTATCGGTTTTGAATCAAAAACCCTAACTAATGTTTTTCTTTTTCCAAATGTCGCCTATTTTTACAATAAAAAAACCTAATCCTTTCTTTTTCTTTTTGGAATGTCTGAAACTTTTTTTAATCAAAACCCTAATCCTATGTTTTTATTTTTCGTAATGCCTCCTATTTTTTTCATAAAAAGCATAAATCCTATGTTTTTTTCTTTTTCGAATTCCTACTATTTTTTTAAATCAAAACCCTAATCTTATGTTTTCTTTTTGGAATGTCTACTATTTTTTAACCAAAACTATAATCATATGTTTTGTTTTCGTAATGTCTCATATTTTTTAATTAAAACAATAATCCTAAGATTTTTTTAAATGCCTCCTATTTTTTAATCAAAACCCTAATCTTATGTTTTCTTTTGGGAATGTCTACTATTTTTTACTCAAAAAAATAATCCTATGTTTTATTTTTGTAATGTCACATTTTTTTAATGAAAACCCTAATACTAATTTTTTTAATGCCTCTTATTTTTTAATCAAAATGCTAATCCAATGTTTTCTTTTAGGAATGTCTTCTATTTTTGAATCATAACCCTAATCCTTTGTTTTCTTTTAGAAATGTCCTCTATTTTTTTTTAATCAAAACCCAAATCCTATGTTTTCTTATAGTAATGTCTCCTATTTTGATTACAAAAATATTAAAGTTTCGTATTTCTCAAAGGAACCGTATGTGAGACTCTCACGTCATATGGCTATGTCCCAAAATCTGGACCCCCCTTTCCTTTGACCAATGAGTCCTCGAACCTACGAAGAATGAATTCATTCATTGATTCAAGGTAGCTTTAGCCATTGATTGAAGCGGTAGAAGCTAGTCGCCAGAAGCGAAGCTATCTTCCAGGCCAGGAAGAAGGCCTTTTTTTAGGCATGGACGCTACCGCAAAATGAATGAAGGAAGATGGCCTCCGCATTAAAAAGACTAAAAACGATAGCGAAGCGAAGCCAAGCATTTGACTTTGATTCCCGACCAAGAGGCAAGGTATAAAAAGTTTAGGTTGCTTCACTCAATGTGGATTACCTCACGAAATAGCAATAGAGCTTTTCCAAACATTTGTAATTCGTGGTCTAATCAGACAACATGTTGCTTCTAACAAGGGATTTCTAAAAGTCAAATTCGGGAAAAATAACTGATTGTATGGGAAATACTTCAAGAAGTTATGCGAGGGCATCCTATATTGTTGAAGAGAGCACCCACCCTGCCTAGATTGGGCGTACATGCCTTCCAACCCATTTTAGTAGAAGAGCGTGCTATTTGTTTACACCCATTAGTTTGTAGAGGCTTCAATGCAAACTTTGATGTGAATCAAATGGCTGTTCATGTACCTTTAATAAGTAAAGTATAAGTATATGAAAGCAACGTATTGTTGTAGTTCCTATGATGCACTTGGAGCTTATCGGCAAAAACGAATCGATTTAGATAGTCCTTTGTGGCAACTAAATCAATGTGTCATTGGCTCAAGAGAAGTTCCCATCGAAATTCAATATGTATGAATCTTTGGGTACTTATCAGGAGATTTATGGTCACTATATAATTGTAAGAAATGTAAAAAAAAACATTGTATATACATTCGAACCACCATTGGTCATATTTCTTTTTATCTAGAACGGTACAGGGGTTTTGTCGGGCCTACTCATACGCTATCTAAACTAATAAATTATATTAGGTGATATCCGTGCCGTGGGAATTCGGGTCTCTCCAGTTTCGCTGGTATAAGAATTCCTTTATTTCTGCGTGAATCAAGATTACGTGAAGGAAGTTTTCGAATCACTGACTCAAGCCATGGACTAGAAGTCTGGTACAAGACCTCCTCGATAGAAGCTCGAGACCATAAAAAAGATTTTTTGGATCTTGTGTTCGGATGTCAATTCTTTAGGTCTTTCCTTTCCTTAAATGGTTGAAAGGGAACCATATATATACATACTTCCCGCTGGAGGGGGAAAGGAGATTCACTCTTTTCTGTAATTAGCCTTTTTATACAAGCTCTTTATCTAGTAAGAGTATGATATCTGAAAGGAATCGAGTATCGGTAGGCACAGATCATTGGTATTGGATGTATCGTTAGGTTGTGCCGAGTCAAATCTGCTCCTCTTATTTTTTTCCATTGCAGGAAAGAGATCCCTTACCCCCGCTTAAAAAAATGATGAATATGTGGCTACATGTACTATGGATCCTCTGAATCCCAACTGAGTTGCCTTCCCAGGTCTCGCCGGTCTTGCCTATAGGTAGTGATGTGCCTCGAGGTGGCCGTTTCTTGTCCCCCTGCTGGTGGGTAATCCGCTCCCGAGTCATCATTTTGCTGTGTCTGGCCCGTTCTCTAGGCACCTTTGGTAGGAAGGGACTGTGACAACGTACATGCTTCCATGGTCCTTCTCATCAGTTGCAGGGTTTGGTAGCCCGAAATTGACTTGGCTTCACCAAAAAGCCTCATCTCCAACGCCCGGCTCGCGAGGCATCCCTCTTGCTATAGGGAATCTCCCCCTCACCTCACTCTTGTGACATGCTATGTTTTCCTTCTCCATTCCCAAGTCAAGGGTGAGTCCCATGCATCAGTTTGTTGTGGATCACAGTCTTACGCACTAATCCCTACAGGTGCCCATAATAGGCCGGCCGCCGTACCTAAACCAATCATCATATCAGTTCCTAGGCCCCATTACTGGAAAGGCTCAGCTTCAAAATCATACGTGGAGCTTCTGCCTCATACGCCTCCTCTAGGGATGGGGGTAGGCCGACCCCAGGCTTGTGCACTTAAGGCTGCTGTACACGACATTAGTTGAGCATTTAATTAGAGACGCCAATCGCAGGTTCGCTAGAGGAGAGGTTCTTGCCAGCAAGATTTCACAAACAAAGCCCACTTTTATAAATTAGAAATTTAAATTAAATTAAAGAGTTAAATTAAGCTAGCCACCTTACTGATAACCGCAAAACGAGCAATGAATCCCCAACGACAAAGGGGCGGGGCATTTTTGGGGAGTAGCTCGCTTCTTCAGAAACTTCCTGACATATAGACTAAGGAAGCTATCGAAAGGTGATTGAAACACCAGAAATGGGGACTACCAGAGCTAATGATAGAGGCAAGAACACTTGCTGGCCAGGTCCCATTAAATGATCATAACGATATGATGGAAATGCTGCACGGACCCATATATATAGGAATAGAAAAGGAATCCCCTTGATACTAAACCAGATCGAGCCAGGGATCTTCTTGGAAATGGGAAGATCTTGGATAGGCAGCCAACCTCCTAGAGAGAGCGATGTGCATGGACCTGGTGAGTAGGGATTCAGCTCTGTGGACCACTCGTCGGGCCTGATAGGTAGTTTTATCACACCCTTCTGAAAGGAACCTTACGTGAGACTCTCGCATTATAATGCTCCATCCTGGAATCTTGACCCCCCTTTCCTTTGACCAACGGGTCCTTGAACCTACGAATAATGAATTCATTCATTGATTCAAGGTAGCTTTAGCCATTGACTAAAACAGTAGAAGCTAGTCGCCCGAAGCAAAGCGATCTTCCAGGCCAGGAAGAAGGCCTTTTTTCTGGCGTGGAAGCTACCGCAAAATGAATGAAGGAAGAAGGCCTCCGCATTAAAAAGACTAAAGAGGCATGGAAGGCCAACTACAAGACTAGGACTATAATACAAGTAATGAGCAATTCGAGATGACTACTAAAAGAAGGATGGGCGATAGGGAGATGTGCAGCAAAAGACCGGATCTTTCATATGCGGTTGGTCTCCTTAGTCAATTTATGCACTCTCCACCTATCCCTCATCTCAAAGCTATTCAAAGAACTCTGCGATATCTTAAGTTGTCTCCTGGAAAAGGTATTTGATATACTTGTAATAGTTATGTTCTTGTTTCTGCCTATGAAGATGCGGATCAGATTGGGCCGGCTCACCGACGGATAGGAGGTCTATGACTGGATACTGCACGTTTTTAGGTGGAAATCTTGTGACATGTAAGAGTAAGAAGCAAACAGTTGTCACACGGTCGAGTGTAGAAGCAGAGTATAGAGCAATGGCTCACACTGCTTGTGAGCTTATTTGGCTTCAAACCTTACTAAGTGAGTTTGGAGTTGAGGTCTCTCTTCCTATGAGAATGTTCTATGTTAGTAATAATCAAGCAGCAACTCACATTGCTTCTAATCTGGTTTTCCATGAGCTAAGAAAGCACTTTGAAGTCACCTTAGGGAATTTTGTTCATGAAAAGAGAGCCATGAAAGAATTTTTGAATATTTGAAGTATGAAGACCAGTTGGCTGATATCTTTACTAAAGCTCTTGGGAGATATCATAGGCACCGCATTGAATCCAAGCTGGGCATGATAGATATCTATGCGGAAGCTTGAGGGGGAGTGTTTACGAATATTTTTATTTGCCTTTTCTTTCTTCTTCTAGGGCTAGTAGTTCTAGGGATCCTCCCGTCTTCTCAAATAAAGCATCCATTTAGCTGGCCAATAACAAAGAATTGTCTGGGGTTTTGCTGTTTGAAATGACATGTTGGACTTTGATTCTTCTAACTTTTATTGAACTTGTCTTATCAAGACATTTCTTGGATGTCTCTTGCAACCTGACAACTGGACTCACCATCACCGACACATCAAAATGACGAGCTTTATCTTGTATACTTGGCTAGTAAAGACAAATGTGGGTTGAAAGAAAATCAAAGCTTTCTTAATTTAAATGCGAAAGGGTAACACACACCTTCCCACTATCCTCGATTTTGGGCTATTGTGTGAAGCTTTGTCTCTGGCGCACTAAGAGTAGAAGTCTATAGTTTAGTGGAAATATGGCCCAGATTCATATCTAGATCGTGATCGAGACTTAGACTACCTCCCTTGGAAAAGAAGATCCTTCAACCTTCCCCACATCCAGGGATTCTTATAAAGCTGATTCTTCGGCATTTTCATACTTAGGATTTGGGATTGAAAGCCTCCCTCCTGATCAAGTAAATAGGCTTCCTCGACCTTGTTCATCATTATCTCTCCCTCCTAATAGATTAGATAGGGTAAAAAGGGCTTTTTCGTACCCTACCCCGAAATTGAATTAAAAATTCCTTTGCTTGGAACATTAGCATGGCAAATAATATGAATCATTCCAATGTGTTTCTCTTCTAACTCCAGCATACCTTTCATATAAAAACATTTCTTCTATCTTTTGCCTAATTCCTTGGAGTTGGCAAATAAACACCTTAGAGTGGAGAGTGCTCCAAGATTTTAGTTTGTTGCCCAAGGAGCCTCCTTCTGAAAGAGAAAAACCATCCCTACAGAGAGGTCCCCACCTGAACCAACCTTTTCCGAGCCATCATTCCTAAATCTTGCAAAGAGAGAGGAAGTGGAGAGGAGTGCAGTTGACCCGGAGGGATCAAACAGAATCAGTCATTTGAGTCTAATTGAGTCCATAAGAATATATATATCTCAGGCTTCCCAGCCGTACTATCCAGTATACAGTATGGAGCGGAAGGTACCCCAAGATATAAGGAAGTCTATATACTGACTAAAACAAGCTTCCTATCAGTGCTACCTAAAATTCCATGAGGTGAGAATGACCTTTGGGTTTAAGGAAAATAGTGTTGATCAGTGTATATACCTCAAGGTTAGTAGGAGCAAGTTTCTCTTTCTAGTCCTATATGTATGTTAACAACATACTACTTGCTAGCAGTGATCTGGAGCTGTTGCACGATACAAAGGCATTCCTCATAAGGAGCTTTAAGATGAAGGATATGGGTTAAGCCTCATATGTCATTGGCATTGAGATTCATAGAGACATCTCCAGAGGTATCCTCGGACTATATCAAAAGGCCTAAATCCCTAAAGTCTTAGAGAGGTATGGTATACAGCACAACAAACCCAGTGTGGCACATGTACAGAAGGGAGACAGGCTCAGTGCTTCACAGTGCCCGAGGAGCGATATAAAGATGGATCAAATTGAGGGCATTCCATATGCTTCTATTGTTAGAAGCTTGATGTAGGCCCAGATGTGTACTAGGTATATACATAAGTAACCTAGGCATGGAGCATTGGGAAGCAGTCATGAGATATCTTCAGGGGACCAGAGACTACATGATCACATAATGGTGATCCGATATACTAGAGATCATCAGATATTCAGACTCTGATCATGCTAGGTGCCCGGACACTAGGAAATCGATATCAGGATACGTCTTCGTGCCTGCCGACGGCGCCATTTCTTGAGTCTGGGTCAATCTTGATCCCATTCTCTGATCACACGGGGTGGGGAAAGAACATGTTTTATTTCAGCGAGAGGACCTATTATGGTTTTAAAAGCCAAGTCTATAGTATAGATGCTTGGCTTGCTTCCCCGACTATAGCCCTACAAATATGAAAAAGGAGAGCAGCCCTTAAACAAAAAGGCCAAATGAGGGTTGTTATACTTTATACCATACAAAAGCCCTAAACTGAAGTACGTAGTCCTGAAAGCCTCACAAGATAAAACCTGCTCAACTCATGCTTCTTTCAAGGGAAGCACTAGGGGAAGGTCTTTCAATGCCCTAGTTCTTCACTAAACTGTTGGTTTGCTGACTAGCTATGAGACTTTTTTCTGTAGCAAAAACTGGTAATCATGGAAAATGGTCCTGACGGTCCATGGGGAAGTCGCCTTCTGGAGGAGTATCTGGATTGTAATCTTAGAGTCCCCGCAGCTGCCTCAATTGTATAAAAAAACAGATTAGAATCCCTGGCAAAAACCTCTGCTCGGTTGTTGGTAGACTTGATGATTGGGATCGAATAGCAAGCAAGTACCTGGCCATCATGGTGTCATATAACAATAAGACCTCCGACCCTCGCAGGTCCCATTGAGAGGCACAACCATCCAAATTTAGCTTGATTCTAGCCTGGTATGGGGGAGCCCATCGAGCATTAGTTCAAGTCCAGCTCATGATAGGGCCTTGGTCATCTCGATTGGAATAAGAGCAGTGATCTCATACAAAGGGAAAGTAGAGACCATGAACAGACCCCCCCTTTTTCTCAAGTAATGGCAACATATACACAGAAAGCAAGTACAGAAGCAGGAGGCAATAAACAGTATGGCAAGAAATGGTAGAGCTCCAAAAGATGTGAGTCAGATTAGAGTACGAAACCGAGTGAGGGAGAGACAGCTTAAAAACTTAAGCGCTGATATTCAAGATGTAATAGTCTAGCACGCTAACCTTTCGCCGCTTTAGTTGAACCATTTCGCTTGCTTCTCTTATTTTTTTATCCAGTTTTTCTAAGCGAAATCCTTCTTCTTTATGCTGACGACTCTGATTGCTCAGTCGGATAGATTAGATCATGCACAAAACTCTAGTCAATGAATGCTGCTCGCTGACTTGTTCTCCCTCTCTTCTCGAAGCTATCCTTAAACAACAGTGAGATCCTTTGGTTCTCCACCATACACAGAAAGGAGGAAAGAAGAATGCAACCCAAAGAAAGCTTTTTGTTTTAGCAGGTGACTGAAGATCCATGTTGCGACCGAGTCTGTTATCATCATCTTTGATCCCAGGAATAGAAAGATTGACCATTCATTTTGTTGAATCTCAAGAGCAATCTCATTTCAAGAATGAGGAACAGTCACGATAGAGTAGCATGTCATGTTTTGAGGTTTCACCTGTGTTGACTTCAAAGAAGCAAAAACTTCTAAATTTATGGCTTTCTATATTAGACAATCTATGACTGGTCCTTCACTCCATTAAAAAAAAAAGAAAAAACCGATTAGGTTGCCACTTGAGAGCTTGCTCTTTCTGGCCTTGAGCTGTCTTGACTTACGTGGCAAGCAAGGGTTAGGGCCTAGCTTTCAACTTAGACTAGCTTTACCAAGTGCACAACAAGGATAGCGACCCCTAACAGAGATAAGAGATATTGGTTTGGTGGATAGAGCCTAGTTCGCCAAGCCTAGACCACCTTGAAAGAGTGCATAATATCTCACTAATCGATAGCTCTTCCGCGGAAGACAAACGTGTCTAAGCGATCTGCTGAAGCTATGGGATATCAAAATGCATCGGTAGGGGAGCATTCGCCTTAGAGTAAAGCACCTGCGGAAGAAGGTGTGGACGAAATGGAAGCGAGAATGTCGGCTAGAGTAAGGCAAACATTGGTGAGAATCAAATACCCTAAAAACCTAAGGTAAGGGTTCCTCCGCAAGGTCCATCCACAGGGAGTGAGTTAGGGCCTAAGATCAGGACAAGAGGCGTAGTCGATGGACAACAGGTGAATATTCCTGTACTACCCCTTGTTGGTCCCAAGGGATGGAGGAGGCTAGGTTAGCGGAAAGATGGTGTTTTTGGTTCAAGGACGCTAGGTGACCTTGCTTTTTCAGTGAAGTAGAGGAAATGCCTCGAGCCAATGTCTCGCGTAGGCACTGAAGTCGCTCAAATGACCTTCAACAATGAGATTTGGAAATCCAATTCTTTCTCCACCGCTTCCTAATGAATGATTGATATGAAGGGATTGCCTGGGCTTCCCTGCATCCGATCGACTCATACCTCCTAGCCCTGTCTCCAGGATCTCATTTAATAGATCCAACCAATTTCTAGGGTAGATAGAGTAGTTCATCCCGTTCTTCTTCCTTTGCTCCACAGGCACCAAAGATTAAGAATTCGAGAAAGAAAGATTGTAAGGTGGGTTTAACAACTTCGAAGGAAAGGTAAACAACCCCAGTCGGTCATAAAGGAAGGTAGCGCGGAAGCTACCGCTTAACAAATACCGACCACTACAGCTCTGGTGTTCTTTTTCGCCTAGCGGTGCATCGGGCCTACTTTTTATCTATGCACCACTTATTCAAGAAGGTTAACTTATCCTTTCTTTTTTTCTAGAACAGAGCCCGCCAGTCCACTCCCAAGCCCAGATATTTGTCTTCTCTTTTGTGGTCTGAACCTAAATGAAATCCAACCCCTATTGACAGAAAGGCAGGCCTGCTGTCGGGCTTTTTCCATAAACTTGCAGCTTTGATTCAAGTGGCATCCAAAGGTTAGGTCATCTGCATACCGTGCATATCGGTGATTGGTCCCAATTCGGCTTGTAATCATTTATTTAGGTATATGTTCGCTAGAAGAGAACATAAGTTCCATCTCTTTTTCGTGCATTTTTGTATTAGCGAACTTTCCAAGGCAAGTCTTCGCATCAATGACAGAATCGAACATCAGCAACTATTCTGAGTCTTTTTGTCATCTTATCCTGCCTGAGAAAGTCTAAGCATTTCCTCACACACATGCCTATGGCCTTAGGCAAGCGCCTTGATCAAAGTCTGAAATTTCTTGTTCTAGTTTCGTTAGCTGAACATACTTTGATGGTTGGTTTGGTTGAGTCCTGGGAAGAAAACCTTACTTATTTGACTACCAGTGAATGAATGATTGATTGATTAGAAAAGCAACAAAAAATGAGTTTTGAGGACAGTCAAGTGTATGTACTTTGTTAAGTTAACGGTCGAGATTTTTATTTATTTGTATTAGCTGACTGAACAGAACATCAAGGTGACAGGATTCGAACCTATGGGCCTCTGTACCCAAAACAGATGCACTAACCAGACTGCACTACACCTCGTCTCCCCTCTGGAACATATAGATCCACCCGATCTATAAACACTCGAACCGAACTCGGCCACCCCGCTTTGGGCACAGGGACTCGAGAACCACCGCTTTTTGGAAATCTGCCGATCAGCCTCTATCACTTGAATTTCATCCTTTATTAGGCTTGCTCTCGGCTATGTGTCCTTTGGACCAAAATCCTGCTCATAAGTGAATTTGAACCACTGACACAAGGATTTTGAGTCTTTTGCTCTAACCTACTGAGCTACCTGAACCACTTTCATCGCTTATGACCCGAAAATGGAGTTTTGGAAGCAAGTGTTAAGCATATGTTTCTTATCAGAAATCTCCTACTCGAATTGGGCTTGTGATACAAGCTGAGCTACTAAGCCTTCAGCTTTTCTTATATATGATACCATTTCTTGCAGTTCTGGTAGTCTCTTTCTTTATTAAGGTAGTCTAATCTATCTACCTGCTAGTGTAGTCAAGCAAGTCGGTAAACCGCTTAGGCTTAGTCAAGTAAGTAAGCCAATCTCTTCACTTTGTTAAGTGAGGTAGTCTTTCCTGTTAATCAGATAAGTGGTACGCGATCAATCTCTTCTTATTCTTCAAAGACATGCCGCTCTTGAGATCTGTTCCATTCTTGCTCCAGATTAGTCATGAGTATCAACACACCCTTACATAAGAAAGAGATCCGGCAGTCTCAGAGGACTAATACCAAAAAATTTGGTGACATCAATCCAATTCTCATATCAGAAAGAATGACTTATGACATGACCAATGAAGCAAGAGTTTGATATCATTCAGAGATCTCTCAATTCATTTCCTTTCCATGGAGAAAAAAGCAAGAAAAAAATAAAAGATTCAAAGATAAGAAAAAAATTTAAATTCATTTCTACGAGGAAAACAAAAAAAGTACTCCCAATCGGTCGCTCTGTCATGGTCTGCTTTTTTGTTTTATCAATACTCGATCTATCTACTTATCGTATTTTTGACCCTGCACGATAGTTCCGTAGAAGGTCTCTCTCTTAAATATTAATAATGTCTAAAGTCCTATTTTCCTCCTATAAAAAAGAACTTTTCAGTATCCCTTTGTCCAAAGGAAAAGATCTATTCCTGAATGGCTGACACACCAATAAAGCTGGCAAGGGGGACATTTCCTCTGGGAGGGATGAAAGAAGCAGAGATATTAGACTCAACCCGAGCTTGGCTAAGACCAATAAAGTTTTAGTTAAGGGGAGTTTACATGTTTTATACCAGCATTCGAGAAAAGTAGAGCCAATCGGGAAAGATGGGAACTCCATAATTATTCTTTTATCTATTTCCCAGTCCAACTGTTCATTGGATGCTTTTCTGAATGCTCTCCCTTTACAGGTGCATTACTCCTTGGATGAGGAGCCACCAAAAGAGGATCCCACCCAATGGGTTTTGAGCCTGGTAAAGAATACAAGATGCTCGAGCATCTTTTGAAAAAAACTATTCCTCGAGCTGATCATGAAATAAAAAACCTACTCTCTTCAAGGTTCTTAAGGGTGCCATGGTGGCCAATGATCTGGCACCTGAAACTATAGTAGTCATTGTTTCAGCGGCATTTTCCTCGCTGATTGTCACCTTCTAGGATGTAGACCTGCCAACAACTTAAATATTTAGTTTTCTTATATATAAGATTAAGATGAATAGCAAAAAAACAAGAGATTAGATTCGAGCTAGGGCCAATCATCTTGAGCCACTCTTTCCAACATCGTTTCCGGAAGAGAGGATTGGTTCCCCGGCATGTTCAGAAGAAAAAAAAGATCCGCCAGGCCATGCCAACCATGCCCGAGAAAATGGAACCATCAGCCATGAAGAATTTCTTATTCTCGGCCGCTTTTATCCCTGAGAAGGGGATGGAATTACTAAGTTCAAAAGAAACTCAAGCAAAGTTCTTTTGCCAGCATTCCGAATGGATTGATGACCAAATACCATTATGGGGAACCTACCTTGGTGTCATTTCATCCATCCCCTCGTTGTTCCCTGAGGACAAGCAAACTCGATTATTAGTGCCCACGGATCAAACCATGGGACTTGACTTTTCTCCATGCCATGATAGACTTGAAATGGATATGAAGTGACTAGTACTGATGCTGGCGCATTTACTGGTTCGACTGAAAAAAAGAAGATGAAAGAATCACCCTAAGCTTGATCGGAACTCCTCGTCTACGCCAATTTAACCTGTATGAAATCATGAATGAAGGTGACATCTCACTCTGCTTACCTAACTAATTACTAGTTCTTTGTGTTTACTTGGTAACTAAGCTTCTTAGTTTGAACTAGCATCTCAACTTTCTCACTGAGAAGGCTATTCAGTGGCGGTGAAGACATTCTTCATCTTTTTTAGATAGTTTATTTTTCTTTTGAGTTCAACACTCTTTGTGTAAACCTATTGTGAGTTCCATAATTTGATCTGTTTGGCATCTCTGTTGTTGACTCTGGCTTAGTGCTGAAGTTGGACATGAATCCAAGCAGTTATGTCCAATCAGTCATCACAGGTGAAGTAGGTGGACTTTTCCAAATCCCTAATAAGAGATTCATAGTCAATGTTCTATACGCAAAGCTCACTAGCAAAAACCCTTGTCAATACTGACTGAGACAGAGGAGCAGCAATGCAAGACATAGTGTTGATCTTGTTCCGTAGCCACCCCGTCTTCATGATCTTCCTACCTAAGATAACGAAGAAGAAAAGGTGAGCAAAATCTCTTGTTTGACCGAAGGAGGGAGGTATGGACTGGACCTATACCATAGAAGAGTTTAGTGAACCTGAGTGGCGTCTAAGATCAATCAACTAGAGCGCTCAAACCTTCGGGAGGTTGAGATTGGCCTAACTTATCTCTCATTCTACGTACAAACTATGCAAAGAGGCCCTTGGACTTATGTTATGTTATGCATGCAAAAGGATAACTTTCTTTCTTTATGTCATTGTGAGATCTTTCATCCTCCAACTCAAGGTAGTAGGGCTTGGAACTCAGGATCATGTAGCCTCATCTCCGACTTGATTTTATTTCCTTATAATGAAACATGGAACCAAAACACAGAGCTTTCGAAAAGATAGGCATGTCTCAAGGTTCACATCATCTCCAAGTTTGACAGTCTTAAAATAGGACACCTACCAACTCGTCAAGCCTATCTCACGATGCCGATACGAAAGAAAAGTTAAGGCAAATCATAGTTTTTTTTTACCTTACCACAGTCTTGCAGTGAAAACTACTATTTGATCCTGCTTAGATCTCGTAGACGATCAGAGTGCTTGACCTATAGACCACTGACCTAACAATCTACCTAGTTAGCTCTCTACACTCGTCGAAGAAAGCCTTTTGTGATCGCCACCCACTGATTAGTGATAGGCCCCTAATGATGATAGCTTTCAAAATAGCTTGAGGTCTACCATGTTGGGAATGCAGTCGGTCGCAGCCAACGGTCTTCAAACATGAGAGGTCCTGCAAAAGAGATTTGGATCAGTGGCCTGTATAGTAAAATTTGCCCTATATATTTCAAAAGAAATGATCCCTTGCAAATCTCCAGCCTTAGAAGTAATTCTTTTCCTCACCTCCATCATTAAAAAAAATGTTGGAAACTCTAGCTCAAACTTCCCTAACTCCCCCTTCCCATCAAAATCGGGTCGAGAAGCCCGACGAGTAGCTAGAATTCCCATCCATTGCCATCTACGCCAGCTGGTAACGACAAAGAGCTATTTTTCATCGATTAATTCTATGCGAGGTAGGGGAAGGTTCCTTTCTTGCCTTTTACTGATTCATCTTCGAATCTTACATCCCATTGCCTACCCAAACTTTGAAGCCAGCTGGAATGGTAAGAATGTCGTATTGCTCTTAGTCCTCCATCATCGCACCAGTGGGAAGAATAAGAGTAACAGACCCTAAAAAAATATGGAGATGAGGCGAGTAACTTCTTCCTGTTGTGGGTGCTTAATCAATCAGGTAGTTGGAATTGCCATTTCATTATTGAGTCAACCCGACCAAAAGAAAGACCTATTATCCAATCGATGATCTTTTAGTTCGAGGGACTTTAGATCTTCTTTCTATGGATGTAGCAGTGTCAGCCCCTGTTGTGGGTGCTTAATCAATCAGGTAGTTGGAATTGCCGGTGGCTTCTCTTTCTACTTCCTATCACCAGCCTCTTTCTTCCTCCTTTCTTCACAGATTTTTAAGAGGGCTCAGGTGGCAGGAAGGTCAGAGCAACAAGTTTCGTCCATTGATCTTTGTCATGATCAAACGAGTTACATACTGAACAAGAGTCAGGCCTCCACTCATATTGGATAGCCTGTTGATAAGAATTACCATTGACATAAACGTCAACAACCTCCGGGAAAGGCGCATCCATACCAATCTCAATGCAAACTCTTGTATACATCAGTCTTGACCTCGACACCGTGAGCTCATTGATAAGTGCTTGTGTGATATGAATGCGAAGCATTCTTTCCTTATGTTGAGCATTACTTTTCTCGGGTTTTTACACTAATATGTGTGTTTTTATGTTACTTTTATGCAGGTAGGATTGTGAGGCCGAGTATGAAGGAAATAGGCTAATGTGGATCACAATGCACCGATTTTGGAGGAAACCTTGCTAAGGTTCAAACGCGAACACATAGGTCGATGTGAGATGCTAGAATGTGTGCCAACCTCCTCATAGTCGAGTTGGCACATCCATTTGGAGCGGCACAGAGGCAGTCACACTCGAGCATTCCAACTTATGCACATAGAACAAGAGCTCCACCAACGTGTACACCATTAAAGAAGCAAGTGATCCACGACATGAACGTGTGCCCGTTTACGTTACCCCGATAAAAGTATGGAATTGGGAAGCTATTCAGGCCAAATACTGTAGCAGAGCACTGTAGCAATATTGTAGCATGTACTGTAGCAGCACTGTTCACAGCCGACTGAGAAACAAGAGAAATAGAAAATCCACACGGGCGTGTGGAAATTATCCACGCCCGTGTGGAAATTCCGCACGGGCACGTGGCCCGTGGAGTCGCCCGATTCCAGCCCTATTTAAAGCCGATTCAGCCCCGATTTTGGTATTCTTTTCTACATCTTTTCCCCAACTCGCGAGAGGGCTTCGGCTAGGGTTTCGAGCGGTATTGGCAAGGTTTTTGGAGAGGTTCTACGGCTCTGACATCGCGCGTCTTTTGGAAGAAGGTTATTGGGAGAGCTTTCGTTGGCACCGATCCAGCAATGTGTATCCTGGGACGGACAAAGGATCCCTTGCGACGAGTAGAGGACTCTCCACAAGACCATCGACATGACCATCGAGGGGGTTTCTTTATGGATTCATTGCTTTTAAGTTCTATTTCTTTGATTGTACTTAGCTCCATGGAGAGCTAAACTCCTAGTGGGTTCTCGGGTATTGTGAACCCTAGGATGTATTTGTTACTTTGAACCTCTTTATTATGCTTCCAATAAATTGATGTTTATTGTGAGTTCTAACCTTGAATGCTTGATTGTATGAACATTTCCCCTAGAGTAACACTAGTGTTGAGAGTTCTTGTTGGTAACCTTGTGAGTGAGTGACACACCACGAGCGTTAGACAAAGCTAGGTTGGAGAGGGTTGAGAGGGTGAGTCGAGAGGTACAGGAGTGTCGCCTTTCTCCTCTGGCGTGATAGATTCTACCTCCGTTCCTCGAGTTCTTTGCGGCCATAATAGAGTGAATGGTCTAAGGGATGAACTTCCGCTGGGGCTTAGTTGTGCGTCCAACGGAGTGAAGCGTTGAGGTGATCTTAGTATCTAGGGCTCAATTGTGGTTAGGGACCTTCCACCTGGACCAAAGGGTTAGGTCTATTATAAGGAAGAGATTTATCACTTGGAATCCCCAGAGCTCATTGCAACTCTATGCGAGTGGGAGGTGTTGAGATTGTTCGATTTCTCCTCCGGGACATGTATAGAGTTAGGCATAGTTGACCTTAGATTTGGGACTATGTAATTAAGGATTTCCATGACTCACCATTGCATTGATTAGGAAGCATAATAGAGGGTTCTTGCACTTGAAACAATTATCCTAGGTGGATCATTATTTGGGTACCCCATCTTTATCGATTGCCTTACCCCCTTATTTACTTTTGCTCTCTTTCTTGTTGCTTTTATTGTTGAGAATTGAATCATTATCACACTCCTTATCATTTATTTTTCACATAGCTAAAAATCAAATTAAGTGTTTTTACTCCCTACTCCCTGGGGATTCGACCCCGCTCACCCGGGATTATTACTTCGATAAACCTGTGCACTTGCGGGATAACGCAAGGGGACCTTGTCAAGTTTTTGGCGCCGTTGCCTGGGAGTAGGCATTTAGAGATACTTTGCACTTTGTTTTCTTAGCTATTTCACCACACATTCTATTTCACGTCTTCTTATTCTATCATCGTTCTGGTTTTCTTTTTCTTTCTTTTTCGTGTAGCTCCAGGTTATGACCCGAGGGATGCCATCAATATTGATTGAAAGAGATCCTGAGCTTGAACGTACAGTTAGAAGAAAAGGGAAAGAACCTGTGGAAGAACAGCATAATTTAGCTGATTTAGAAAGAGAGGAATATGAAAACATGGCAGGACAGAATGAGCAACAACGAACACTATCCGACTATGCCAGACCTTCAGTGTTGGGGATGCAATCGAGTATTGTGCGTCCTCCGATTACAGCTCAGAACTTTGAGCTAAAGCCGGCATTCACCCATATGCTGCAGTAGCCCGCACAATTCAACGGTTTGGCTGATGAGGATCCAAATATTCATATAGAGAGCTTTCTCAAGGTGTGTGACATGCTGAAGATAAATGGGGTTATGGATGATACCATTAAATTGAGAGCCTTCCCATTTTCCTTGAAGGGGAAAGCAAAGCAGTGGCTACACTCATTACCCAGAGCATCAATCACTACATGGGAGGAGATGGTAGAAGCTTTTCTAGCCCGTTATTTCCCTCCTGGAAAATTAGCAAAGCTTAGGAATGAGATCTCGTCCTTTGTTCAGTTGGAATTGGAGTCTCTATTCGAGACATGGGAAAGGTTCAAGGAGCTCCTGAGAAAGTGTCCGCAACACAGATTCCCAGAGTGGATGATTGTTCAAGCCTTCTACAATGGTTTGAACCCGAGTACAAGGCAACTCTTGGATGCGGCAGCAGGAGGTACCTCAGGTAGCAAAACCCCCCATGAAGCTCGTCAATTAATTAAGGAAATGGGGTTAAATAGTTACCAATGGAATGCTATGGAGAAGAAAAAGGTGGCTGGTATCCATGAAATCGATGCAGTGACCTCATTGGCGGCACAAGTAGAGAGTCTGAGTAAGAAGCTAGATCTCATACCTTCGAATAGAGTTGTGGCCATGACCAATTGCACCGGTTGTGGTGGAGGACATGCTCCCTCCGATTGCCCGATCTCTTTTGGTGATGTTTCTTCAGTGGAAAATGTTGACTTTGTAGGTAATGGCATGAGATCTCAGGGGAAGCCATATAGCAATACTTACAATTCAGGTTGGAAGAATCATCCCAACTTTTCATGGAGTAACCAAGGACCACAAAAGGCCATGGGGCCACCCGGTTTCCAACAACAACAAGCACCTCATGTCGAAAACAAAATTTCAGGCTTGGAAACCCGAATGACGGATATAGAGAAGTATTTGGCTAGATTTGTTCAATCTGCAAATACATGGTTTGAATCAGTCGAGGCTACACTTCGCAACCACACCGCTTCTTTGCACAACCTTGAAAATCAGGTGGGGCAAATTGCGAAGTTTCTTTCCGAAAGGCCACATGGAAGTTTACCAAGCAATACGGAAACCAAGCCTAGAGAACATGTGAAGGCGATCACTTTAAGAAGTGGTCGTGAGGTTGAAGGGAGGCTTTCGAGTGAGAAGCCGAAAGAACACGCACCCGAGGTTGTAGAGGTTGAAGAGGGAGCAAAGAAAGAGAAAGAGGTGCCATCCCCACCTTTCAAGCCAAGAATCCCTTATCCCTCTAGATTGAAAAATGACCATGGGGATGACAAGTATAAGAAGTTCCTGAGTTTATTCAAGCAACTCCACATCAACATTCCTTTTGTAGAGGCATTAGCTCAAATGCCTAAGTATGCGAAGTTCCTGAAAGACTTGTTAACTAACAAGAGGAAGTTGGAGGAGAGTGCTTCAGTGTTGCTAGATGCTTCATGCTCGGCGGTGATGCAAAAGAACATGCCGAACAAGAAGAAAGACCAGGGAAGCTTCATCATTCCGTGTAACATCGGCAACTTAGGTGAGGAAATGGCATTGGCGGATTCAGCGGCAAGTATCAATGTCATGCCATGCACTTTTTTTCAAAAGCTAGGCTTGGGAGAGCCTAGGCCTACTCGGACGACTTTACAATTGGCAGACCGAACGGTACGACATCCGAGACGTATCATTGAAGACGTGCTTGTCAAGGTGGACAAGTACATTTTTCCAGTTGACTTTGTAGTGCTAGATGTCGATGAGGATGCGGATGTACATTTGATACTTGGGAGACCGTTCTTGCGGACCTCCAAAGTATTGATTGACATGGACGGCGGAAAGCTCACATTGAGAGTTGGAGATGCCAAACTCACTTACCGCCTTGCTGAAGACATGCAGCATTCTCTCGATTTCAATGACACTTTGTATTTCCTAAACACTATTAATGAGCTTGTTGATGAATACATGCAGGAAATGTTCAACCCGGATCCATATGAAGGTTTGTTCGACCAAGAGGAGAGCAATGAAAAAGTAATGATGCTTGGGTCGACTGAGGAGGTAACATCTACCCCGGGGATATTGAAGAAGGTGCTCCAGAAAATGAAGAGGGCTAGAAGACGCCACCGGAAATACGCCAAGACTGTTGGAGACGGACAAGAACCAAGAAGGTTGGATTTACAATTGTTAGGTGGTCCAAAGCCCGATAGTACACCCTACCCTCAAGAGACTTTGCTCATCATGCTTTCAAGTTATGGGTAAGAGGGCAACCTTCATTCATGAACCCCCGTGTGGTAAGCGAGGTACGTCAAGCTTAGTGACGTTAAACAAGCGCTTCTTGAGAGGCAACCCAAGTGTTTACTGTTTTCTTATCTTTTAGTTTAGTTTGTTTGCATGAATAAATTATTATGTGTTGGTGTCTTAATTTTTAGATGTCGCGTCTTGCGATTTTTGTTGTGGGTTTTGTTTAAAATTCATCATGTGTTTTATGAGGAATTGGCGAGGTTTGGTTGTTTGGGTTCTATTTCGTGTTCTTCACTTGTAAAATTTGCATAATAGAGGCGGGGCTCCGAGTGTGCAAACATGTTCGAAAATATTACGCACGACTGCAGATTTTTTCTAAGTCATCCAGAGAAAACACACGGGCGTGTGGGATTTCCACACACCTATGGGCGTATACTGAGAGCCCATCCAGAGAAGGCACAGGGGCGTGTGGCTGCCCTTATAAACGACCATGCGAATGTCACACACCCGTGGGTAATTTCCGCATGTGCGTGTGAATTCCTGCAGGGTTGGACAGATTTTTCCTGAGAGCACACAGGGGCGTGGACTCGCCCCTGTGGGTAACCTTGTGAACCATGAACGGGCGTGGGTAATTTCCACACACCCGTGCGAAACCCTGCAGAGGAGTTCTCTCCATTCCGAGAAGACACAGGGGCGTGCGACTGCCCCTGTGAATTGGGCATGTGAATATCCACGCCCGTGGAGAATTTCCACACGGGCGTGTATAATATTTTTCTCGAATATCCAGCGAGGCCACAGGGGCGTGCGTTTACCATTGTGACTGCTAAGTTTGAGGGCGCACGGGCATGGACGATGCCCGCACGCCCGTGTGGATTTCCAGGAGTTAAAAGACCATCCGCTCTCCCATTACAACAGTCACACCTTTCTCCTCAAACAACCCTAAGCCGCCCAAAGAGCATTCTTTCCGACATTCTCGTCCCCTCCTACTGTCGTCCTCAAGTCGATTGATTGCGCATTGGGTGGATTATAGGGGTATTTAGGTTCAACTCATTGGTAGGCCTTAATTTCCTCTCTTCTTCGATTTCTTTGCATCTAACTAATTACCCACGATTGAAATGGATAATACACACAGTCTTCTTGTTAAAATGGTTATAATTTGTATTTAAAATGATCTGAAATTGAGATAGAGAGTATGGCATGGAGATTGGCTACAAGGGCTGTGCGTTTTCCACGCCCCGTTGATGTGCACGGGCGTGTGGAATTTCCGCACGGCTTGTGTTGTTATCTTCCTGCAGTTTGAATGGAACTGATTGATTTTCTTTTTTAATACATGCAGGTTTGGCCACCAAATCGAAGAAAGTAGTTACCAAACATCCTCGAAAGCTTGGCCCTGAGCCGGAAATCATGGAATTCACACTCCCTGCGCATAAAGCTCGGTTTGAGCGGTTAGAGAAGCTTAAGTTTGGTCAAACGCGAATCCCGGATGTTGGGTTACTTAGAAAGGTGCAACTAGCGGATGACATGGCTGACGAGGTCGAGAAATTATTATTGGTCGGTAATTGGCACAAGTTATTGAATATTCATGATCCCGCTATCCGCTCACTCACTTTGGAGGTACTTGCTTCGTTTGAGTTCGATCGCTCTTATGCTCATTTTGATAGTGTCAGCGCTATTCAGTTCAGAGCCCTTGGGCAACATCATAGTATGAGTGTCACACAGTTTTCCACTAGACTTGGTCTATATGATGAAGAGTATACTGAAACTGAGGAGTATGAGAATCTAAGGCGTATACATTACTATATGGAAAGGGGCAATATGAACCAGGAGTGTCTAAGGCCTCATGTTTATCTCGACCCAGTTACAGATATCTTCACGCCATCATGAGCAGGTCAGTGAATGGTCGCGGTGATAGCACGGGAGTCATCAACATGCAAGAGCTTCTGTACTTGTACTCCATGGTTCGGAACGAACCAGTCCATCTGGGGCATATTTTAGTGGAGTATCTTAAGCATCAAGGACAATATTCCAGATTGGGTGTCATCTTCTAAGGTCCATATATTACCAGACTCATTGTGGGGATGGGTCTGTGAGACAAAATCAGCAGAACCGAGAAGGCAATAATACCAGCACCTCTTGGGTTAGAGACAATGAGGCTAATGGGGTTAGTCCTTAAATATTCAAATGGTGTTTATGTGCTGAACATACCATTCGAGGATGAAGCTGGGGCATCTCAGCCCGCTCCCGAGCCCCAACCAGCACCGATGGAGACCAGCACACCTCCAGTGCCAGAGGAACCACCCCCGTGCGTACGTTTCCACCATCTCGAGCCCATGATCGTTTTGAGAGGCTCGAGAGCGCTTTAGGAGTGATACGGGCAGAGGTGGCTGAGGCTTGAGCAGAAATTGCCGAGATTAGGGCTATGCAGACCACTCAGTACACAAAGTTCATGGCGCATTTTGACATGTTACAACAGATTTTAGAGCGAGACGTCGCTTCATCATTTGCATTGCGGCCGAGGACTCATCCGGCCCCTTCAGTTCCTCTAGCACCTCCATCCTCTACCCCGGCACCGGTAGACCCACTATGTGCTTCACCAGTAGTAGCAGCACAGGAGCCTGAGAGCAGCACCGACACTTGATTTTTCCTTTACTTTCTTGCATTTTATTTTATTTTTCCTGTTTTTACACTTTTTCACTCATAAAGGATTTCCCTTCTGAGTTTATTTTTATTTTGCATCATCGAGTTGTATTCATTGCTTTATCCTTTATATACACTCGGTTTATTTTGTCTTTATTGAGATTCACTGAACCCCCTCGTGTATGCGTGCAGATGGTTTGTCTTCTTGCGAATTGAGACTTAGTCATGGGCACGGCTAAGGTACTGAGGTACTTGGCCGTGTAAGCTTCACAACCCGTTGGAACCCTACTCCCAACGAACTAGCTTCATCAAACGTCACACTGCGAGTCAGGGGAGTATTGTTTTGATTGCTTCTCCCACATTTGCTTTTGAATGATTTATATTTTGAGTGTGCTTGAATGTGTACATTAGGGACAATGTACAACTTAAGTGTGGGGGGGAGTTTCATAGTGCACACATCTTTTCTATTGTTCTTGATTGATATATGCTCACATAGCCAATGGCGGTTCACCTTAGTTGCAATGATTGTATTCTTGAGTTTAGGAGAATTTCTAACATTGAATGTTTTCATGCTCTAGTTCTTGCTTGAATTTCTAGGAATTTTTTGCCTGATTTATACTTAGTGCACTACTCACTCTTTGAACTCTATTGGAAACTCATGTTCGATGTTAAAGGGACTAGTTAGGTTTATTTTCTTGTGCTAAATTCTTAAAAAAAAAATGGAAAATGAAAAGAAAGAACAAAATAGTTTTATTATTTGTGCTTGTTGGGTGGAAAGAGCTACCACCTATGTAGTATAAAGCTACTCTCATAAGTCGGATACTAGCTATGCCCTAATGAGAGAAAGAGCTATCTCATAGGATGAGTGAAAGCTACCACTCCGGTATAAAGAGCTACCACCTTGAAAGTGTGAAAGCCACCTTAGCGGCCGCTTTGGAAAGGGCTACCTTAGAGAATGTGTGAAGCTACTACCCTCTTTGAAATTGTTGTCACTTTTGTAGATAAATAAGTCCCTTGTACTTAGAACTTTGAGGAGTATACCTTGGGTTGTTTTTGAGTGAGTTCACACACGTACATGATTTCGGGTTTTGTTTTCTTTTTGATTCAAGTTTTTAGCTAGAGCATTCATTTTTCGTATTTAGTGTTGGAATTTCCCTTACTTGTAGAATGCTCTCTTTATATACTTTGGTGAACCTAAGGCCAAGCACTTCTAATATCTTCTTCATTGATGCACATAACTTTTTAAATTTTTGCTTGAGGACAAGCAAAAGCTTAAGTGTGGGGGCAGTTTTGGTAAGTGCTTGTGTGAAATGAATGCGAAGCATTCTTTACTTATGTTGAGCATTACTTTTTTCGGGTTTTTACACTAATATGTGTGTTTTTATGTTACTTTTATGCAGGTAGGGTTGTGAGGCCGAGTATGAAGGAAATAGGCCAATGTGGATCACAATGCACCGATTTTGGAGGAAATCTTACTAAGGTTCAAACGCTAAAACATAGGTCGATGTGAGATGCTAGAATGTGTGCCAACCTCCTTGTATTCGAGTTGGCACATCCATTTGGAGGGGCACAGAGGCAGTCACTCGAGCATTCCGACTTATGCACATAGAACAAGAGTTCCACCAACGTGTACACCATTGAAGAAGTAAGTGATCCACGACATGAACGTGTGCCCGTTTACGTTACCCCGATGAAAATATGGAATTGGGAAGCTATTCAGGTCGAATACTGTAGAAGAGCACTGTAGCAACACTGAAGTATGTACTGTAGTAGCACTATTCACATCCGACCGAGAAACCAGAGAAACAGAGAAGTATGTATGGTAGCAGCACTGTAGCAACATTGAAGTATGTACGGGCGCGTGGAGCATCCACGCCCGTGGAATCGCGCGATTTCAGCCCTATTTAAAGCTGATTCAGCCCCAATTTTTGTATTCTTTTCTCCATCTTTTCCACAACTTGCGATAGGGCTTCGGCTAGGGTTTCGAGGGATATTGGCCAGGTTTTTAGAGAGGTTCTATGGCTCCAACATCGCGCGTCATTTTGAAGAAGGTTATTGGGAGAGCTTTCGTCGGCACCGATCCGGCGAGGTGTACCCTAGGCCGGACAAAGGATCCCTTGCGATGAGTAGAGGACTCTCCACAAGACCATCGACACGACCATCGAGTGGTTTTCTTTATGGATTCATTGCTTTTACATTCTATTTCTTTGATTGTACTTAGCTCCATGCAGAGCTAAACCCCCAGTGGGTACTCGGGTATTGTGAACCCTAGGATGTATTTGTTACTTTGAACCTCTTTATTATGCTTTCAATAAATTGATGTTTATTGTGAGTTCCAACCTTGAATGCTTGATTGTATGAACATTTCCTCTAGAGTGACACTAGGGTTGAGAGTTCTTGTTGGTAACCTTGTGAGTGAGTGACACACCACGAGCGTTAGACAAAGCTAGGTTGGAGAGAGTTGAGAGGGTAAGTCGAGAGGTACAGGAGCGTCCCCTTTCCCCTCCGACGTGATAGATTCTATCTCCGTTCCTCGAGTTCTTTGTGGCCATAATAGAGTGAATGGTCTAAGGGATGAACTTCCGCTCGCGCTTAGTTGCGTGTGCAACGGAGTGAAGCATTGAGGTGATCTTAGTATCTAGGGCTCAATTATGGTTAGGGACCTTCCACCTTGACCAAAGGGTTAGGTCTATTATAAGGAAGAGATTTATCACTTGGAATCCCCAGGGCTCATTGCAACTCTATGCGAGTGCGAGGTGTTGAGATTGTTCGATTTCTCCTCCGGGACATGTATAGAGTTAGGCATAGTTGACCTTAGATTTGGGACTATGTAATTAAGGATTTCCATGACTCACCATTGCATTGATTAGGAAGCATAATAGAGGGTTCTTGCACTTGAAACAAATATCCTAGGTGAAGCATTATTTGGGTACCCCATCTTTATCGATTGCCTTACCCCCTTTTTTACTTTTGCTATCTTTCTTGTTGCTTTTATTGTTGAGAATTGAATCATTATCACACTCCTTATCATTGATTTTTCACATAGCTAAGAATCAAATTAAGTGTTTTTACTCCCTACTCCCTATGGATTCGACCCCGCTCACCCAGGATTATTACTTCGACAAACCCGTGCACTTGCGGGATATACGTAAGGGGACCTTGTCACTCATCCATATACAACAGTTTGCCGACAGAACTCACTATAATTCCAATGATCGTCGGAGTCCACCAGTTGTGCCTCAGGTTGGGAAGTATAATCTAAACCGGGACCGAGCATAAATGGTCCTTAACAAGTGGGAAACCCGGGGACCATTGACGAAGAAGAAGAGGACGATCGTTAAAGTGACAATCGCACGCATGAGCTACCTACGACACTTTTGTGGGCGCTCTGATGCCGACAGACCAATGCAGCCTAATTGCACCCAGGCTTATTTGATCCTCTTGCTAACCGAGATTCTACAACATAGCTATAGCTATTATTTGGTCGAGCTAGCAACCTAATTTTTGATATAAGCCTATTGAACCTCCATTCGTAACCAACAAGCAACGGAAATATTGTGCGCTAGTTCTTCCGAATTTGATTTAGATTCAGAATCAATTAGAAAAACGGCGATAAACATACAATCTTCGTTTGTCCAAAAAGAAGATTTTACCAACCCCCACGACCTTTATAGTGGGTTGAGCTTTCTTTCTAGCTTAGCTGTTAGCGCTTAGGCCTCTTACTAACTAACTCTTGCTATAGCATATGCATTGGCATGTCCTCACGATATACTTAAAAAAACAAAATTTCTTGCATATGGTTGCGCTACCTATGCTAGCTCTAATCCCACTATGTTAGCTCGTTTGGTTCGGAGCTCTCTCTTACTCTGTCTGTTCTTTTTAGCACCCCTTTCCTTTTGTGTTGGCTGGTTGAGGTGTGCGCTATTGGTTGGCTTCTTTCTCATTCAGCATCATATACTTAGAAATCCTCTGTAACAGAAAGAAAAGCGAAACTGTTTGCTTCCTTCCTTAATGTTTCATTTCTCTGATGTTCTCTTTCAATGGTAGTAAATCCAACCATGTGCTCTGCTTATTCAATGGGAAAAAATAGGTGGGACTCTCACTAAAGCATGAAAGATTGAATCTCACCATCACAAACAAGGGCCAGCACTCTCACCAAAGAAAATCATTTGAAAAGCGATACGATAATTGGCTATACAGAGGAATCCCTACATGTACTAAGACTCTATTAGATTCGAGAGGAAGGCAAAAAGGAGTATCTTTTTTCTATATGATATTGGAAGAATTCCTACACTCAGAATAGGAGAGCAATGGTCACTATGGGGACTCTATGGGGTATAGGAAGAAGGGGAATATAGATACTGGTGACTGCTATACTCGTATAGCCATCGAAGCACTTATTTTCTGATACTGTCTGGAAATACCCTAGCTTAAAATAGCCTAGTACAGCTAAAAAGATCTTGAAAGGACAATACAAATCTTAACAAGAAAGACTCGAATAGGGCGAAGGAATCCTGGTATACACCTGTCTAGATTATAAGCACTATTCTCAAACTCTTAGATAACTACTAAGCAGATAAATAATAAAATAAAGAAAGTCTAAATATCCTTAGTAGGGACCTTATTCGTTCGCCATGGAAGGCCTTAGAAAATAGCTTAGCAAGAGAGCAGTCGCTTTAAGCTTAATCTCATCCCCATAGAAGTTGCAATGGACCCTATAATGCCAAGGAATAGATAGAGAAAAGCGAAAGCTATGGATAGCTATGAATTACTCCGAAAGAGGAATGAATAAAAGAAACTGCTCTTTTTCTTGGCGATTCTACCCTTTCCCCTTTAGTGAATAACTAGCTTTCCTAAGACCATCGCTATGGAAATGTCTGGCTCCATTAGCTGGTAGCTATCATTGGGTTGATGGGCAACTACTACTTATCCGTAACAACTATACTGATTGTTCGAAGGCTTTTACTAATTACGTGTAGGTAGCTATTCATGAGAGGTAGGCAACTTCTACTCGATCGAAAGGAACTAACCCAGACCTAGATCTAATCTAATAAGTAAGTTAATAAAAAAGAAAAGGGCTTCTCATCTAATGCTTTCGAGCTTGCCGGAGAATGCCCTATATATACGATAAGATAAGGGGAAAGAAAATCTTGAGGTCAATCTAGCTAATCATTAGACCTAGGGCAAATCTATATCTTCTCTTTAGCCCCTCCTCCCATGGACATAAATCCATCTATCTATCACCTGACTAGGGAAATCTATAGCCCTATTATTTACACTACTATTCTTCTACATATCTAGACTAGAGGAAACACTGTTATCGAGATGAGGAAGGCACCACACTAGATGCAGAGACAATAGAAAGCACAACACTTCCTTACTGGCTCCCTTTACAAAGATAAGCATTTTTTATGGCATTACATCTCTTTTGTGTAAGAAACCTTCCCTAAGCAGGCTTCAAGGCGGATTACTCTAACACTGGTGAAAAAGTGGACTTTTTGTTTGCCTCCTGGCTTTTAATATGAAAGCAAGGAGTGAGTTTAGTTTAATAGATCCTTATCTCAAAAGAGATTGCTCGCCAATGCTAAATTTCTATACTTTCGAGAAAAGGAGTCTGTCTACGAGAAGTTGTTTCTTTGACCGTGTTAGGTCTAACTTTGAGAGGAGAAAGGCGTGTGAACGCAAATACTTACAAGGAAGGGAGCGAGCGAAGAAGCTTACGAAATGAGTCAGCTTTATAAAGCTTTTAAAATAGCATTTCTCGAAGCAAAAACATTATCCTGGGAAGGTAGCACCAAGCCAGGTGTGTGGGAGTCCTATTAAGATAGAATTTGACACAACTTCTACTTCTAAATCTCAGTTCATTTGATAAGGCCAGACTCAAAACCTCTTCTTGAAGTCGAGTCAAGAATAAAAGTGTAAAGTGTGAAAGCTAAAGCATTCTCTTGCGGTAGGTAGAATGTCCTAATCCTAAGGGAAGGATACTAGGGCTATCATAAGCTAAGGCAGTCTAATCAGGATGTCAAAACGTCTCTGATAAAATTGTAAAAAATTTTATCACATGTCCTAGCTGGATAAACAGAAGCAGGAATTGACCAAGCGAACTTTTCGTCCACTTCCTCTTACGAATCCATAGGTGACACAGACTGCATAGAGCAAGAGAGCCCGTTCATATACATCGCACTTGCTGGAGAGAAAACAACAAAGGCGGACAAAGTTCCCATATCAAGAATAGAATGACTTGAGCATACTACTTCGTTTGATATGATATACTGAGTGAATAATACAAAACTTTATCGAACTATCAAAGTCACAAGAGTGCATGAATTCGTGCTTTCGCGAGGGCTGTTGCAAGAAGAACTGGACCATGTAATTAGAGTTAGAAATTCTCATGCAGAAAGAAGTCACTAGAGAACAGTTCATACCTGGACAAGATTGAATGAAGGCATACCTTACGAGAATAGCCCTTTTTATTGGGCCCCACCTCTAAAACATTCAACCCATACTAAAAATAGGATATACTCTAACTGGGACGAAAGTATGAATTTCTATTTTTAGTATGGCCTATATGATGGCGAATTTCAAGCATAGGGGAAGGGCGCAAAGGTGGGGTAGGTAAAGGTTTCCCAGCTTCATATTTCCACATTTGTATGATACAATGTCGAGAGGGAGGGAATATAAAAAGACATGCCCCTGCTTGATAATATTCACTACCAGTTGGTTCTCGTTTAGATAGGACATCAATAAAATCTATGAAGATTGGAATCCCCGCCTGTCTTCTTTCCTTCTTTTGTACGCAGAGGACTTGGATGTCAACCTCGTTCATGTTCCATAAAGGAAAGTTAAGTCTCCGCCATACGGAACAAGATCTTGATAAATGACTTTGACAGTCGACATGCGTGTCGCTCTTTCCTTTGCTGCCTGCACTTGATAAAGTTGGTTTGGCTACTCTTTCTATAACGTTCTTCTTTTGATCTCTCATAAAGCAAGTAGGGCACCAAGGTATGGCTCATCAAAGCCAACTTGGCCATCATGGCTCCATATTGCAACAATCCTACTCACATTAGCTGCTGACACCACCATCAAAACTAAAGTAGATTGTTGAGCTTATAGCCTTTTATTTTATGCTGTGAGAGTAGGGATCACATTAGGCATATATATCTATGCTGAATAAAATATTCAGGCGACAATGTTCTATCCTTTTCTTGTTACAACAGTTGTAAATGCCTCTTGTTTTTGTGGTATTCACTCACCTTCTTTTTTTTATTAAAAATAGTATTTTACTCCTACTCTCACATCGAACGAGAAAGAGATCTAAAGCATCTTGAAGAAAGTCAAGCAGGAATAGATATGCCTGCCCCAAGATATAATTCATTTCTATGCTTTGCTATTATAGGAGTACTCTACAACTTGTTTTTCACATTGGCTATTCCTTACTGATTGGCATCTCAAAACAAAATCTTTCGTGGTCTCTCCCAGAATTGGATTTGGATAGAGAATAGTCGGGAAAGTGGGAGGGGTCTCAGATGTAGTAAGTGTTCATTCAGCATAACAACAGACTGGCTTGACAAAGGGAAGGCCTTGACTTGAATCACCTGAAGTTTGCAGGGCGGGAACATATCTCTTGGAGGGTTAGATTGGAGCGAAATGCCTAATGTGTTCCTTGTCCTTATGTGCTTTTCTGTCACATACTTTGTTTCTACGGGCCTATTATCAAGTGTCAACCAAACCAATGTTGAATGCCTTTCTTGATGATATCTGTAGGGGAATAGAATCTGTTGTTTGATTTTTGATAATGGGAATAGAATCCATTCTTTGCCTTGATTGACAACAAAGGGAAGGAGTATAGGCACCTCCCTTCATAGCGGAAGGCCTTTACTTGAAGCAAGCAAAAGGCTGGACTAGAGTGGGAATAATATCATCTTTTGTTTTTGAATCATCTGGCTTTCCTAGCGTTCTTACTTAGAACTTGACTTGCCTCCACTTTCCTTTGACTAGATTGAATAGGGGACTTTCTTCTGCTTCCTCTTTCAGGTTAATAAGCCAGGACACCGACTGAGCTTCCGTCGTTCCGATCATATGATTCTAGGTAGGCGAGTTCTTATATGTCAGATGCTTTAGAGACCTCGACCCATGAATACTCACAAGGAGTTTGATCACGACTTCTAGTCTCCTCCGGCCTAGGCTAAAACACACCATGAGCTAGAACCAAGGTGCCAGTTGAGTCCATAGGTGTGCTATGCCTAACGGTAACATCACTAAGCTATACCCAGAAATACAAACTAATAAATCCCAAAATTAGTTACCATTTCCAGAGAGGACAGGTGATAGGATTGGAGGCATATACCAAATAGAACAAAATTTCTTCAGCATTACATCAGAATCACCCTCCTTCACTCTCCAGTGTCATTCCAACTATGGAGTACCAACAATATCTATCCGAACAGTGCCTTTCAGTAGTATTGTATAGTACCATAAGGTAGCTTGAGTTTGGCGAGGTGTCAATGTCGGGTAAGTTCTGACTTGCACAGAAGGTGTAACGATCTGGGCACTGTCTTGGAGAGAGGCTCGGTGAAATAGACATGTCTGTGAAGATGCGGACTACCTGCACCTGGACAGAAAGACCCTATGAAGCTTTACTATTACCTTGGATTGGCTTTGGGCCTTTCTACACAGCTTAGGTGTAGGGCAAAGAAAGCCTCCTTCCGGGGGGCCCCAAGCCATCAGTGAGATACCACTCTAGAAGATCTAGAATTCTAACCTTGTGTCAGGATCTACGGGCCAAGGGACAGTCTCAGGTAGACAGTTTCTATAGGGCATAGGGCTCCCAAAGGGTAACGAAGGCATGCAAAGGTTTCCTTTGGTTTGATGGAGATTGGCCCTCGAGTGCAAATACAGAAGGGAGTTTGACTGCAAGACCTACTCATCGAGTAGGAACGAAAGTAACCCTTAGTGATCCGATAGTGTCATGTGGAAGGGACGTCGCTCAATGGATTAGAGTTACTCTAGGGTTAACAGGATGATCTTCCCCAAGAGTTCACATTGACAGGAAGGTTTGGCACCTCGATGTCGGCTGTTCACCACCTGGGGCTATAGTATGTTCCAAGGGTTGGGCTATTCGCCCATTAAAGTAGTATAATGCGTGAGCTGGGTTCAGAACGTCGTGAGATAGTTCGGTCCATATCCAGTGCAGGCATTAGTGCATTGAGAGGACCTTTCCCTAGTACGAGAGCACGGGGAAGAATGCACTTTTAGTGTACTAGTTATTGTGCTAACGGTAAACGATGGGTAGCCAAGTGAGGAGTGGATAACTGTTGAAAGCATCTAAGTAGTAAGCCCACCCCAAGATGAGTGCTCTCCTATTCTGACTTCCCAAGAGCCTCTGATAGCACAGCCGAGGTTGAGACGTGTTCTTTGCCCCTACGGGGATGGAGCGAAAGAAGTATTAGGAATCCAAGATAAGTTCACGGCGAGACGAGCCTTTTATCATTACGATAGGTATCAAGTGGAACTGTAGTGATGTATGCAGCTGAGGCATCCTAACAGACCGAGAGATTTGAAACTTGTTCATACACGACCTTATCAATTTGATCAGGCACTCGCCATCTGTTTTCATTGTTTAACTGTTTGACAACATGAAAAACAAAAAAAAAAAATCCCGCTCTCCTTCTCTATCTATTCAAGGGATGGAAGGGCAGAGGCATTTGGTGTCCCTTCCAGTTAAGAATTGGGGCCTCACAATCACTAGCCAATATGCTTTTCTCTAATCCTTTCTTCGTTTATGAGTCGATATTCTGGTGTCCTAGGCACAGAGGAACCACACCAATCCATTCCCAAACTTGGTGGTTTAACTCTACTGTGGTGATGATACTGTGGGGGAGGTCCTTTGGAAAAATAGCTCGATGCCAGAATGAGGAAAACATTAACACCCCTTCAAAAGAAAAAAGAAAATAGGAAAAAGATAAAAAGAAAAAAATGCAAAGGTCATCTTATTCGGAACCCCAATTATGACATCTCTTCTCTCCCACTTCACACCTCGGAACGTATTGTTCTTATAGTCTTATAGAGAGAAGCGCCACATCTTCTTAACCCAAAAATAGCTGAGGAGAGGAAAGGTTCCTTTTTTAGGGTAGTCCCCGGAACAAATCAAGTGTAGACGGGGTGGGGCTTGTAGCCAGAGGATTAGAGCACATGGCTACGAACCACGGTGTCAGGGGTTTGAATCCCTCCTCGCCCACAACATGGCAAAATCGGAAGGACCTTTCCTTTACCTATGGGGGTAGGAAAATCATGATCGGGATAGCGGTCACAAAGCTATTGAACTATGGGTCTTTTGTCGAAATGTAATGGCCTTACCTTTTTTTTTTATTTATCGTGAATGCTTTGATCATTACATATAGTAACCAGGTGGGAATTAGCATATTTTTGTTTTACTCCTCGTAATTCTTCCTCAGTAGAGCAAGTACAAATATTAGTAGCATAGCTAAAATGCGTTCCTCGTCATTGTCATTAATATGTTTGCTCGCGATAATTGTGGCCTTTCGTGAGAATCGATGACTGCATCTTTGATGCAATGCTAGTACATCATCTGAGAATTCTTAATTGGCTAGTTGTAGGTAAATAGCCCCAAGGCTATTTAAAAGATATTATCCTAGATCCACGCCGAGGATGGTGATTCTCAAATATCATAGAACAGAATGGGATACGATGAGATAGAATGCAATAGAAGGGCAGAATCGGTTACCTACTCCCTAACGGTCAAAGAGAGCCCTTTAATTCAATTCTTCATTCTTTAATTAGGATTAATCAAATCTCCCTAAGTGAGGATTCGACCTCACTGAGCCATCTCAGCCATCACCCAACCTCTCTATCACTGAGCTACTGAGGAACAATGGGAGATTCAACCTCATAGATTTCAAGTCCTGTTCTCAACCCATGAACAATATGAGCCCGAAGTTTCCTTCGTAACTCTCAGAACTTCTTCATAGTGGCTCCATTCCATGACTCATTTCATAGGGAACCTCAAAGTGGCTCTATTTTATTATATTCCATCTATATTCCAATTCTATCTCATTTATATATCCCTTTGGTGTCAGTGGCATAACATAAGGAGATGTCATTTGATAGTCTATCCTTTTCTATATGAGAAGTTAAAGAAATCGTCATATAATAGTCGAGAAATTGCATTGAAAAAAGAAAGGAAGGTTTGTTATGATTTTTGAAATCTTTTCTACTAGGTAATCTATTATCCTTATGCATAAAGATAAGAAATTCAGACTTGTGATCGATTCTCTATTATGGATTTACACCACATTCTCCATAGGGCCTAAATGTCTCTTCCTTCTCCGAGCTCGGGTTATGGAAGAAGGAACTGAGAAGGAGGTATCAGCAACAATTAGTTTTATTACAGGACATCTCATGATGTTCATATTGATCTATTATACAGCTCTACATCTAGCATTGGGTAGGCCTCATACAATAACTGTCCTAATTCTAACATATCTTTTTTTTAATTTCTTCTGGAACAAAAAAAACTTTTTAGATTATGGATCAACTACCAAAAAAAAATGCATAATTTCTGCATTCAATGTGTATTCTTGAATAATCTCATTTGAAAATTATTCAACCATTTCATTTTACCAAGTTCAACGTTAGCAAGATTAGTCAACATTTATATGTTTCAATGCAACAACAAGATGTTATTTGTAACAAGAAGTTTTGTTGGTTGGTTAATTGGTCACTTTTTATCCATGAAATGGCTTGGATTGGTATTTATTATTCTGCATCCGTAAAAAATAGATGAAACGGAAGAGATCTGAGCAAATTTAAAGGAAAAAACAAAGGATGAATTCAACTTTCACTTTATGGAGACATGCTAGAAAGATAGCCCTAGTTACGATCTTATCTTGAGACCTCCATAATTGGCGATTGGGAAGACTTAAAGAAGATAAAAAAGAAAATACTTAAGAGTTTCGTGCGGCAGAAGGCATTCCCAGGAGGCCAAAAGGCGAGGGTCGAACCATCATTCCGAGTTTTGCGGTTTGATACGTTCCATTATATTTACTGGCCCGAACCTACCACCTCATGTGCAAAAGTAAAATGGTTATTTCCTTCCTGCTCATCTATTTTCTACTTGTGCGGTGGCGGAGCTCAGCTCTATATGACAGCTGGGTTACAGGAGGAGAGAAAGAGAGCAACTTTTTAACCCTTGTCTTGCTAAATCTTCCTTTTTAGGTTGAAAGTTGCAAAGCCACTCCACTACGGTCTGAGGAGGCCGGATAGAAGGTGGCTTACTAGATTTATGTTGAGCGAAGAGCAGATAGAAGCTAGCTCTTGTTTTGGTTGCAACCATGTCAACATAATATAATTTTAAGTGACCAAAGTAGAGTGGTCTTTACAAAGAAAGAGTAGAGGATAGTAAGTAAGCTTAGAGTTACATTTCCAAAGTGTCGCCTTTTTCACTATTTCCAGAGAAAAGTTGCTCATCTAGTCCTGCGGATCAATTGTTTATGCGCCAGTATGATGCACTCGGAAATCTATCTTTCACCTCTCCTCCTTTCCTTGTCTCCATTCTTCTTGATTTGCTTCTTCCGCTTAAGCGCCAGGTCACCCTAGTTGCATTTCATGAGTTTGGCCAAGATGCCCATCTTTTTTAGATAGCCAGGATCCGACGTTGATTTCTGATTTCAATGCCAGCTCCAGGTTTTGGGTGGCCCATATGGTTAGTTTAGCTATCTCTGCTGGAAGCCCCTGTGGTTGTTTGGCTGCGTATCTCAAACTAACCCTACCTATTTCATTTTCCTTTCTTGTATCTTTCTATCTATAGGTCAACTTCCTGCAAGCAATACGTAAC